>NC_030426.2:17603698-17963698 GCF_001660625.3 Ictalurus punctatus | reverse complement strand
GAACATTAAATCTCAAGTTATACTCTCAAATTAGAATATTTAAGTATATCATAAGCTCCCATATAAAGAAATGTTCTAAGGTTTCTGGGAATTGTCGGAAAATTGCAAGTTTGAATATATCACCACCAACCGAGACCAGAAACCCAAGGCAACATTTAAAAAAGAAAAGTGGATGCAGTAGAGGATTAAACACCCTGTAATATAAGTCTATGCTTGGTTGTTGTTCAAAATTCAAAACTCTTTATATATTCTCTTTACATTCCCAAAAGTAATACATAAGCTTCACTTGCAATTAAACACTACAGTTTAAGTGCAAGTATACCTTAGGCTTTTGAAAACATAATTACAAAACATAAACAGGCACATGCAGCACACAAATTAATATGCCTTCATAAAGCAGTAAAAATATATAGGCCCACATGGTAAATTGATAATGTAAAGCACAATCTGCCCATAATGTTGTTTAATTATAAACAAAGGAGAGTTAAACCCTCCTAACAGTACAGCCTGACTCTGCAGGCTTAGAAACACAATTTGCAATTCTGTCCTTAGAGAAAACAGACATAAATGTGTAGCAAATGAATTCTAGTTTCCAGCTGTGATAAATGGCTAGTGTTCATATACAGTGCCGTCAACAGATTCCTCTAATAAGAGATGCTCTTGTTGGACAGAATACAACAGTCTTACCTGGCTCCTCCATGTGAGCAATGATCCAGTTAAATGCCATTTCAGCTCCCATGTTCCCAGTGTAGTACACAGCCTTCCGGCAGGCCTCCAGAGGGAAGCCCATTTCTGCCAACTGCATCACAGAGGCCTCATCTATTTCGGGAGCTGGAAAAAAATGGTAAAGAAGGAATACTTTACAGCCTTTATGGAAGGCTCATATTAAAAGTGAAACATCTCATCGGACCTCGTTAGAGAAAGGCCAAAATGTTTGTCAGGAATCTCATGGAGGATTTACTATGACTGGAAACTAACAAGCAACACTTATATTATGATAACAACATGATATCACCCAATCATTTTCTGATACTGATTCTGACATGTGTAATTATGTATGGAGCAAATAAAAAAAAAAATATGGCACTTACATTCCAAAGAATTATTCACTGAGCTGTCTGAGGGGGAAAAGAAAGCATTTGCAGTCAGATATGATTAATACATTTACATTTCATAAGTCTTTTTTTTAATTTTTTTTTATATATATAAACAGAACATGGCCATAGGTATAGTTTATGTAAAATACACCTGCACTCTGAACATCATTTGGAGAATCTAAAGCACTTTTACAGATTTTGCAGGAGTGTGCAGGAGGTTCAATTTCTTACAAGCACAGAAAGCTATAATAGAGAAATATAGAAAATGTTACCTCTTATGTCCTCAGGAATGACAATAGGAGGCGTAAGGTCAGGGAGCTCTTCTTCACCTGCTTGGAGCCCTGTAGCCCGGAACCGATTCAAGTCCATAAAGTCAGGCATGTCTACAGAAACATCTGTTTAAAAAACAGTCAGGACAAAAGGTGATATAAAGGACTGTAGAAATCAGTTAACACATTCATTTCCATAAACTAACCTTAACATTAGCTTCTTTCTCAATGTGCAAAACAGTAAAAAATAAAATAAAATAAAAAACTAGGACCCATGGTGCCCTCTACTGGACTAAATAGCACATAATTACCTAAAACATAAGCAAACACGATTTGCAAACTGATATTGTTTATACCATGTGTCTTGCCCAAGCACCTTTTAGCATGTGATTGGTCTAAGTTGCACAAGAGAGCATGAGATTGCCAGACACAGATGTCAATACATTACGAAACAGAAACACTGATCTGCTTTGAAAAATTATTAAAGCAAAGAAGGACCACCATGTCTCAAAATGAATATCAGTGTATACTTAGACCACGTCATATTCAGTGCCCTCCACTAATATTGGCCCCCTTGGTAAATATGAGCAAAGAAGCCTGTGAAAAATTGTCTTTATTATTTAACTTTTTGATCTTTTGTTTACAAAATTCACAAAAATACTCTGCTCTCATGGATATTAAACAATTGCAAACACAACACAGTTTAGAAAACAATCTTTGTTTATAGGTGTGCAACAATTATTGGCACCCTTTTAGTCAATACTTTGTGCTACCTCCCTTCGCCAAGATAACAGCTCTGAGTCTTCTCCTATAATGCCTGATGAGGTTGGAGAATACATGGTAAGGGATCTGAGACCATTCCTCCATATCGAATCTCTCAAGATCCTTCAAATTTCAATGTCCACGCTGGTGGACTCTCCTCTGCAGTTCACCCCACAGGTGGTCAGTGAACAGGTAAAGTCTCTATCAATGAACAGTTTATAACTTCGGGAAAAAATAGCCTTCATGTAAAAACTATAATGAATTTCCTGGTTACACAATTGCACTATTACACCATGTAGTACACAGGTGTCACCCAGATGAGGATGGGCTCCTTTTTTGAGTCTGGACCCTCTCAAGGTTTCTTCCTCATGTCGTCTCAGGGAGTTTTTCCTTGCCACTGTCACCTCTGGCTTGCTCATTATCTTAAACTTATAAATTTAAAAATTATATCCTGAATTTATATATTTCTATTAAGCTGTTTTGTGACGATCTCCATTGTTAAAAACGCTATACAAATAAAATTTTATTGAATTGAATGTTCACATACATAAAATAAAATAAAAAATGTAAAACACCATAATACGCACCTAACTTTTTTGGAACCCAGTCCACTCCAAATGTGAATTTTTTGAGCTGTACAACCATGTATTCAGGGAAAGTTGTAAAACGAGAAGTTCTGAAAAGGAACATATGATTGATCAATATGATCAACCCCAATAAAGTCATGAAGTATGAAATCCCCAACTGAAAACCTACCAGTATTTACATTAACCAATTTAAAAAATAAATGCTTCATTTTACATCAAATAACATGAGCAGTTATAGCTGAATCTATATCATACTTTTCTTTGCTTAGATCCAATCAATTAGTGTTAAATTAAAGCATTACAGATATGTTTCAAATACAAATCTTTTAGAAGCTGTTGGTGTCTCAGAACAATTATTCTCTAAAATCCTTGTTCCCTGAATTATGTATATTCAGTGATCCGAATCAGTAAAATCCTTCCCAGGCTTTAGACCAGAACCATGCTTACTTCACTCCAGCCGACTTGGCCTGCAGTGCCGAACTCCAGAAGTCCAGAACATTCTCAGGTTCATTAAAGGCTTGTAGACAGGCAGTGAAGGGAATGCGGGCCCTCACTGGATCTGGAGGAGCCCGTAAGTTTTTTTCAGCATCCTTCCGCTTAGTCTCATATGCTATGAGCTCTTCTGCAATATATAAAAACTATTATAGGATACCGACAGCCTTCGACTACTGATCAGAGTAATAACCACCAGCACTTTTAAAAGACAAGACATGATGGCCTGGGCTCCACATGGCATCTGTATAATAGGAACAATATCTCAAGTAGTCTTACATACTGAGCTTTCTTCTATGAATTGATGATGTGGTATAAGAGGAATAAAACACCTTAGGATGTGCGGTTATTGGAAGATAATGACTTTCTGTCTAGCCGTGTCACACCAAAGTGCCATAGATGACTTTTTGTCTTTAATAACAGCACACGCTATCATGATTTATTCCTTACTAATCAATTACTTCCTTTTTTCTTAGAATGTCCTCTTTTTAATCACTTAACATTTGATTGCTGTTTTTGCATTGCTCTTCACGCGTGACATTTGCTATGTTTAGCTGTAACAATATAATTTTACTGCTGATCAGGAAGGAAACTATGTAATGCATGTTTGAATGGGCATGTGTTTGTATGTACTATCTGAATGTCAGTCAAAGATAAAAAAAAAAAAAAGGGTTTACACAAATATAGATCAAATGTAAATAAAAAAAAAAATAAAAAATAAAAAAAAACTGCCACTAAAATAAACTAATTTTACTGTAAATGTGTTTTTTTAATTATTTGATGATAAAAATATAGTAAAGTGGACCGTTATTCTGAATGACTGATAATGAAGAGAAGAATTGGTTTGAGGATGCTATAATATTTAAGGACATCCTGTCTTTACCCCTGTTGGTGGCAGCCTCTATGGGCACAGGAAGCTGCATAAGGTAGTCCACTCTTTGAGTGTAACGCACTTTCTGTGACTGGCAGCACTGTACACGCTCCTCCACGATGAAGCGGAACACGTCGCTGGGGTTCTCTGAGCCAGAACTGTTCCTCTGGAAATGGAGAAAATCACAGTGAGACAAATTCACTACTTCTAAACTAAGGAAACTGACATAATTCATTACTTTAATCTGAAGTTCAAAAGACAACAGTGAAGAATATATTCAGGTTTTGTTTTTTTAAAAAAGCATAAAAATACATGACATCTATACAAATCAGGCCTCTTTTTGGAGATGAAATAAGCAGGTCTATAATTAAAAGTTCACAGAGTCTGCCTTTAAAATAAGCACACTGCAACAGGCTCTCTATTCTGAGGCATTACAGAAATACATCAGCTATATTTTCCCCTTAAGAGCACTGAAATACCCGAGCCGGCTGGTCTGAGAGCAATCAACGGTACAGCTTACGAACGCATAAATGTCCAGGACTACACTAATAAACAGCTAAACAGCTAAACATTCTGAGAAGACTGAGCGTTGTCTTCAGTTAGAATATTTGGACTGACCATTTCATGATTATGAAAATTTCACAAACCAATTTATTATTGATTTATAGCACTCTTTTAATAATCCAATATACAAGTATTTTTTTAAAAAAAATTACATCATGTTTAAAATAGTTACATTTGATTTTGTGTTGTGGAGAGCCCATTTAGTGTAGTGGGTTTAACTCTGGCCATGAGTCATGTAGGCGAAGTAAATAGGAAGCATTATCTGCTTCATGTAACTGATAGCAGGTTCCAATTTTAAAGCGATTGAGAAAGTCACTTAAGAGCACAAGTGTATGTATGGCAGCGCTGGATGCAGACAGGTCTGAAAATAGAGCCATGTGACAGATGTGAAAGACCACACACATGTTGAGAAACTTCAGATAAACTACTAGTTACAGAGGTAATAGTGGTTCGGTTTCATTCCTCCTGACAGCCAGAGGCAGTGCTTAAGCACTAATGGAGGACTCCTACCAACATAGTCATGAGGAATTCCACTCAACAAAAAAAACTGTCAAGGTTTCCCCTTAAGAACCACTGAACTCACAGCATGTGTGGCAGCCACAGTGACCTTGTAGAAGCACGCAAAGGTACATGGAGAAGCCCAGGTAGCACCTGCAGAGATGTCTGACATGAAGAATCCCATAAAGGCTGCCCAAGACACAGATACAGCCCTACTAGAGTGGCAGGAGATACTACCCCTCCTGGCAGGGGCCTTTGAGCTCTTCGGTATGTCGTATGATCACTTCCACAATCCAGTTCGACAGTCTTTGCTTTGACACAGCACCACCTTTCTGCGCACCACCATAGCAGACAAAGAGTTGATCAGTCTGCCTAAGACTGACAGTAGCGTCCACGTGTCACCTCACGGCCCGAACAGGACACAAGAGGAGATCCCTCGACCCAGTCGCTTTGGATGAGCCTTGAAATGCAGCCAGATTAATGGACTGATTTACAAATTGAGGAAACAGCAACTTAGGAAGAAAAGACGGATTTGCCAAAGCACCATGCCTCTGGTAACCAACGCATGCATAATTCACTAACCAACAATGCATGAAACTCAGTAACATGATTAGTGAAAGCAATGGCTAATAGAAAGGCAGTCTTCAGAACCAACCACTGTGGCGATTCCACTGTGTCAATGCATGGACAGGGACAGACCGAATGGAAGGACCTTAAACTGATAAGCTTGGTTTTTGAAACTGAAGCATAGAAACTTTGTGTTGAGGTGTGTTCAGAATGTGAAAGTATGCATCCTTCAAGTTGATGCTCATAAACCAATCCCTCATCATGACAGACCGAAGAATGTCGGCTGTGCGTAGCATTCAAAAAGGCAGAGTCTTCAGTAACAGGTTTAGATGCCTTAAATCGAGAACTGGATGAAAACCACTGTCTCTTTTTGGAACAAGAGACTTTGTTGGTATATTTTCTCTCAACCTATCTAGCTGGCGCTACGATAATGCATTAGTGCTTAAGCACCGCCTCTGGCGGTCAGGAGGAATGAAACAGAACTGTTTTCCCACCCACACAAAACTGGTGGTGCTCTAATGAAGTAGCTGCTTTTCCTACAAGAAGAATATATTTCTTCAATAAAAGGGAATGAGCTCTCACCTCTACCAGGTTGATAAAATGCAAAAAGAATTCTTGGGCATCTTGCTGTCTATTTGAGGAGAACTCTGGGTGGCCTTTGCTGACCAGAGCCTTGAACATTCTGGGGGAAATCCCTCTGTGCTGCTGCTGCAAAGGAAAGAGCATATTAGGCACTGAAAGTTCATCTGAGAGCTACAATTAAGCTTTTTAGTTCATATTTTCCCTTTCATATAGGAGGAAGGAGGCAACTAAAAGTAAAATGTATTACTAGGATTAATTCATTCTATGTTCAGCCTTACACACACGGCAAAAAAGCAAGTAATTCTTCATAGCAAATAATTATCGTTAGGCATTTATCCACCCAACAACTGTGTGATATTAGCTTTTGGGAAGTTAACATTCAAATGCAAATGATGCAAACTGCACATAATAAACACAGAGACATTATGACATTATAAGTAAGGAATACACCACGACAGGGTGTGATGTTATAGGAAAACAATCAATGACAGGGTGGTGGGATACCAATATGTCCCAGACATTATTTTCCAATAGCAGCACATCTAAACATGTTTTATTCCTCTTATTCCACAGAAATTTGCCAATGATTACAGTTTTTTATTAATTAAAGAAAAATGCATCATACCTTTTGTCCTTAAATAGTTACAATTAATATTGTAGAACATCATCATAACTTGTTTTGCAGATATCATGTTATCACTTACATTATAGCACCTATAAATAGTGAATCCCTCACCAGCTTTTCTATTTTTTTTTCCACTTTCTTTAAGTTATTAAGGCAAAGAAATTGTAGCTTGTCATATTATTGAGAAACCTCAATGCCCTCATCCTGAAGACTCTGCTGTGCCAGAAATATTAATGTTATAGCTTTACCCGACTGATACAATGCTGACACTGGAGACTCCTTACAAAAATGTTACATATATGTCTCCTCACAGAAAACATAACAATTGCAACCCACAATCCATTTATGTGGAGCATCTACCAGAAAATCCCTGTATAAGTTGTTACTACAATAATAAAAACAACATTAGTTTAAGCGCATGAATATTAACCTGTGATTTGCCTTGCTGGAACTACTGTCAGAGTCATTCTGTTATAGAAACTCATGAATACTAGCTGACCAATCAGAACTGAGAATTCAGCAGCTTTGTGGTACAAACCGATTTAACTCACCAGACATTATAATGCAACTGCTAGATATGTGTTTGTAAAAAGTTGAAAAAAGGTGAAGCGAGAGAAAATAATTTTTATTTGTCAAGACAGTTCTTTTTCTGGTTAAATATTTGCTGTTAATCTAGTATAGAAGTATATATTCATATTCATACATCATTATTAATTACATCAAATATGGAAAATGAGCAATCTCAAATTCCCCAATTTTCTACCTAATTTAGTCACAGCCAATTCCCATCCATCAGGAATCTGTCCCGTATCACATGACAGCTACCAATCAGGGAGGGGAAGGCTAACACGTGCTTCCTCTGAGGCGTGTGAAGTCAGCCGGCCGCATATTTTTGAACTCATGCAATGTCCGCCCACTTCTGCATGCATGAGCTCACAGACGCCCATGATTGGATAGTGTCACTGTAATTGATAGGGGAGAGAGAGAATATGCCACCCCCCTCTTCCTCTCTCTCGCTCTGAGAGCATGACCAATTTTTGCTCTCTTGGATTCCTGGCCATGTATGGCTGTGGCATCATCAGGATTCGAACTCAAATTCACATATTGATTAACCACAAGCATTCAAGTTCCAACAGAAAGAACATATTTTTAGGGTTCATCAATGTGCTTTAACATACACGCGTAACATACATTGCTGTGAAAAAAGTATTTGGTATATCGCATACTAAATTGTTTCAGAAATTAAAACATAATCTAAGATAAAACAAAGGCAACCTGAGTAAACACAAAATACAGTTTTTAAATGATAATGTTATTTACTGACGCAAAAACATTATCTAAATACCAACTGGGCCTGTGTGAAAATGTATTTGCCCTCATAGTTACCAATTCCCCAAATCTATGAATCAGCATTCATAATGGGGTTCAGCTGGACAAGACACAACCAGGCCTGATTAATGCAAACCCTGTTCCATCAAATCAACACTTAAATAGAACTTTTTCAACAGCATGAATTTTGTTAAAAGGTCTTACCCAGTAACACACTATGCCAAAATTGAAAGAAATTCCAGAACTGATGAGGGAGAAGGTGACTGAAATACATCAGTCTGGGAAGAATTACAAAGCTATTTCAAAGAACCACAGTGAGAGACATTATCTCCAAATGGAAAAAACTCTGCTCAGTAGGGAACCTTCCCAGAAGTGGCCGACCTTCCAAAATTCATCCAAGAGCACAGCAACTACTCATCCAGAAAGTCACAAAAGAGCCAAGGACAACATCAAAGGACCTACAGGCCTCTCTTGCATCAATAAAGGTCACTGTTCATTACTCCACTATCAGAAAGACACTGGGCAAAAATGCCATCCATGGAAGAGTGGCAAGGTGAAAACCACTGCTAACCCAGAAGAACATTAAGGCTCCTCTGAATTTTGCCAAAGTACACCTTGATGATCCTCAAACCTTTTGGGAAAATGTTCTATGGACTGATGAGTAGAAAGTGGAACTGTTTTGAAGACACGGGTCCCGTTACATCTGGCGTAAACCAAACAAAGAATTCCACAAAAAGAACATCAAACCTTTGGTCAAGCATGGTGGTGGTAGTGTGATGGTGTGGGGATTCTTTGCTGCTTCAGGGCCTGGGCAATTTGTAATAATTGAGGGAAACATAAATTCTGCTCTCTACCAGAAAATCCTGTAGGTGAATATCTGGTCTTCAGTCCGTAAGTTGAAACTCAAGCGCAACTGGATTATGCAGCAAGACTATGATCCAAAGCATAGGAGTAAGTCAACCTCTGAATGGTTCAAAAAAAAAAGCTAAATTAAAGTTTTGGCGCGACCTAGTCAAAATCCTGACTCGAACCAATTGAAATTCTGTGGCAAGACCTTAAACGGGCAGTTTGTGCTTGAAAATTCTCCAGTGTGGCTGAACTAAAGCATTTCTGCAAAGAAGAGTGGGCCAAATTTCCACGACAGTGCTGTGAAAGACTGATCTCCAGTTATCAGAAGTGTTTGGTTGCGGTTGTTGCTGCAAAAGGTGGCACAACCAGATTTTAAGTTTAAGGGGTAATTAGTTTTTCACATGGGTGATAGGTGTTGGATAAAAATTTTTTTGCTTCAATAATAAAAAAAATAAAACATAATAATAATAATAATAATAATAATAATAATAATAATAATAAAAACTGTAGTGTGTTTACTCAGGTTGCTTTTGTTTTGTGTTGTATTTCTTTTGAAGATCTAAAACTATTTAGTATGAGATATAAACAAAAACAGAGGAAATCAAAAAAATACTTTTTCACAGCGCTGTAACTGCAATATAGCACAATAGAACTGCAATATAAATTTTGCCTCAATCATGCAGCCCTGTTTGTGATTAACATCAGCTCTTAGCAGTAAGAATTTAGTTGCTAACTTTTCAGACACATTCTGTCTAAGACACTCATGCTCAAGGCAAATAACAAGCCAGACAGACCAACCTTGTACTCTTCTTTCATCACCTGTTCAATGAGTTCTGATTTGATTGGTGGTTTGGAATACTGGCCTGAAAGTAGTCCATGACCCAGTTTTGCCCTGATGGATACAGACACAATGAAGCATGTGACAGAACATGTTTAATGGCTACAATACATAAAAGAACAACATTTCAGAATCCAACAATCATTTATACACTAGAACCAATCCTGATATGATTTTCCATATCCATATGCAATTATATGTGTTTTAAGTAACAATAAACTGGATCCATCCATAGATCCATCCATCCATCCATTTTCTGTAGCCTGGAACCTATCCTAGGGGACTCGAGACACAAGGCAGGGGTCACCCAGGACAGGGTGCCAATCAATTCAGGGTGGATGCTGAAATCAAACTCACAACCCTGGAGGTGCGAGGCGAACGTGCTAACCACTAAGCTACTACCCTCTAGTAGACTATATAAATCCAATTGCTAGTCAAGAAATAAAGGAAGAAATGCTTTACAGAGCTTGGACACCATGCTAAAACAAAACAATTTTTAAAAAGCCTCAGAGTCACAGATGTCAACTTATAGCACAAAACAATTCACAAGTTCACCCTAACATCATCATCAGATCATTAACCATATAATAATATGATCATTATTTGTGATATTATGCCTCACATTTTTCACATTACCACTTACATTTGTGTGCTGAAGTCTTGAGTAGGATCAAGGGGCGAGTAGTCAAATATTCTCTGTAGATTACCGACATACCTAGAAATTTTACAACCACAATTAAAGCAAGCTCGGTGTATATAACTCACAAGATATCACACTGCATTTTCACTTTATTGCTGTCCCATAATTGACACTACAATACATGATATGAACAATTTAGCCATCCCAAACACAAAACCACAATCAGAATGTGATAGGCAGAATAAGAACTAGAAATATCTGTGAGCACTTACGCTCTCTGGAACTCAGGGATACTGAAGAGCACTTGCATAGTGGTGCTGAGGTAGCAGCTGTTGCCCAGGTTTCTGAGGCCTGTGTACCCTGAACCATAGACTGCCTTCAGCTTAAGGCCTGATTCCTGAATCACCTCCCACTCAGTGGCTCGAGGCTGCACATGATTGTCTGTGTGGTGGCCATTCTCCGTCTGGTGGAGAAAGGCAGAGACGTTTGATCAGAATCAAATTATCCAACCATTTCTGAATGAATTTCCAAAAACACACCCTTTGCATCTTTAGCATGTCTATTCCGAAGTGTGTCAAGTGTTCTGCTATGTGAGGGTCAAGTACTGCCTCTTCTTCATCGAAGGAGTAAACATCTGTTTAAAAAAAAAGAAAAAGAAAAAGACAGTATTGAACCAGTTGTTGTCTTAATTAACACATGTTCTGAGCAAGCCAACTCTATTAGCTGGTGTCGTATGAAATGATTAGTTACTCAATAACTCCTTGCTTTCATTGCAGCTTCAGTGAGAAATTACAATCCAAACCTGAGGCACTGACCTGCTCCATCTGGGGTGATGGTGTCTAGCTTGACTGCAAGTGGGAATTTGGTTTCTTTGTAGTGTTCGAGGGCATGTCCGTTCCCGCCGCTTCCATCGAAGAACCATTTCCCACAGAGGACCGAGCCATCTGTCAGGTTCAGCCACAGGTTCTCTCGCATTTCACACTTGGCACATTTCCAGCCACTCAACACAAAGCAAATACATTCTCTCACATTTCAACAAAGGTCTTTTTTTGTTGCTGAGGATGTCTTATCGATTTAATTTATTTTATCTGTTGACTAAATATACACGAGGCTGTACGTTATACTGCAATATTGGCCATTTCAATGCAGATGTTACAGAAGGTTACACAATCAAGGTATCTTCAGGTATCCTGAAGTTAAACTGAATACTGTTTGAACTTTTCCAATGCCAATCATAATATCATATAGCAAACAAAAAGACACATAAATAATTCACATGTATTCACAGACGTTAGACGCTATGTATTTTACAGTAAAAAGTAATATCATTGAAAGGTGATTAACATAGCTTGAAGTTCAAGATGAATCTATCTTTTCAAAACGGATGTTTTAAAAACTGATTTTAAAAAAATTATAATTTTTTAAAAAAGATTAAGAATGGCCTAAATGCCTACTAATCTAAGTAAATGAAAATTGAAGACTTATTATAATATATTACTTTTTAATTGCATTTAATTTAATTAAATGCATTTAATGGAATTACAGAAAAATTAAAACCTTCTAGGGACCCATGATTACATAAGTAAGCCCAAACTAAATAACAAATGGTTTGTTGCATGCTGTGATCACATTATTTCAAAATATAATGTAAATGTAGTATTTTATTTATATGATGCACCCAAACTGTATGCATTCAGGCACAAAAACAGAATTCACAGGACATTTCCACTGGAATACGTCGTATCCACTGGGGGATTTTCCACAAATTTATTACACAGTGTGAAACATTAAGGCATAAAGACATGAGTGTTAGCATATCAGTTTAAAGGGGGTTTCTGAAGTCTCCCATCACCATTACTTGCGTGCCAGGAAGTCCATCTGATACTCTGATGCTGCACTTGCATGAGACTAACCTGGGAGGAATCCGAACCCCGTTCTCTTGTTGTCTGAGGCTTCTGGCATGCTTGGACACTTGAAGCTCCTCCTCCCATGAATCTTGTTCTTGCTTTTTATATGCAGAAGCAGCGTTAAGTATTGCATCACAAGCAATTGTCACCTGAATGGGACAAAAATACACATATTTCTCATATATATACACACATATACATACATATACACACACACACACATACATATTATTTATATATATATATATATATATATATATATATATATATATATATATATATATATATATATATATATATATATACACACACACACACACACACACACACACACACACACATACACACACACACACACACACACACACACACACACACACACACACACACACACAACACATAGTACACTCACTTAGCACTTTGTTAGAAACATCTTTACATCTACTCATTCATGCAGTTATGTAAATCAGCCAATCGTGTGGCAGCAGTTCCATGCATTAAATCATACAGATACAGGCCAGCAGCTTCAGGTAACCCCAAACATCAGGATAGGAAAAAAATGATCTCCATGATTTAGACTGTGGCTTGATTGTTGGTTCTAGATGGACTGGTCTGAGTATTTCTAAAATTGCTGATATCCTGGGATTTTCATGCAAAACAGTATCTAGACTTTACTCAGAATGGTGTAATAAAGAAAAAATATCCAGTTTGCGGCAGCTATGCAGACAGAAATGCCTTATTGATGTGAGAGGTCAACGTAGAATGGCCAGACTGGTTCGAGCTGACACAAAGTCTATAGTGATTCAGGTGAGCAGAAAAGCATCTCAGAATGCACAACACATCGAGCCTTTAGGCAGATGGGCTAGAACATCAGAAGACCATGTTCGATTCCACTTCTGTCAGCCAAGAACAGAAAGCTGATCCACAGTGGGCACAGGCTCACCAAAACTGTACAAGACTGGAAAAACATAGCCTGGTCTAATGAATCTCAATTTCTGATGATGCACACAGATGGTAGGGTAGGAATTTGGCACCAACAGTGTGAATCCATGGGCCCAACTTGTCTTGTGTGAAAAGTCCAGGCTTGTGGAGGAGGTGTAATGTTGTGGGAAATGTCTTCGTTAATACTAATCAAACATTACTTGAATGCCACCGCTTATTTGAGTATTATTGCTGACCATGTGCATCCCTTCATGGCTATAATTTACCAATCTTCTCATGGGTACATCCAGCATGATAATTCACCATGTCACAAAGCAAAAGTCGTCTCAAACTGGTTTCATGAACATTAAAATGAGTTCAATTTTCTTTAGTGGCCTTCCCAGTCACCGGATCTGAATCCAGTAGAACACCTTTGGGATGTGGTAGAACAGGAGATTCGCAGTATGAAAGTGCACCTGAAAAACCTGCAGGAATTGCTTGATGCAATCATGTGAACATGGACCAGGACCTCAAAGGAATGTTTCCGACATCTTGTGGAATCCGTGCCATGAAGAATTGAGACTGTTTTGAGAGGGAGGCCCTTCCCAATATTACTAATTATTACTAATTATTATTAGTACAGTGTTTCTAATAACATGTTTAGTGAGTGTATAGAGATCATGCGTGACTGATTTCTAATTCTCAGCAGCCTATTCAAAACACACACTTGTTAGAAGATGCCACAGCATTACAAAGAAAGCATGGCATGTTGTCTAAGAAATAGGAGCTCCATTTCATGTACATAGAAATCTCACTTACACCTGTCATTACCATGCAAACATTATATGTATGTAGCTTTTGGAGAAAAAGAAATGCATGTCAACCCCAGGTGTATCACACAGATTAGGAAACATATTTAGGTCTGACTGACCGTCTCTGGAGGTCGAGTCATACTGTGTTTGGATGCTATTGCAGAACAAACAAAACCTGACCAGCCCTTAGAGCATTCAATGAAAACTGTAATCAATGCTCCAACTACAAATGACAACATATCACCACCAGAGACTAAGAACGATGTGTGCTGAGTCCCTGAACAGCACTAGAGTGTTTGTCTATATAATGTGAGGGGGAAGGGAGAGCTCCATCCATCTTATAGCTAGGTGCAACAGTAAACAGTACATTTTCTTTGTCATCGGAATAATGTATATACATTATATGTGTTCCCAATCAAGTACCTTTTAAAAATAATTATTTCATTAAAGTTATTTTTCAGTGTAGTGCATTAGTGTTAACCCCCTTAAACTTGCCAATTTTGTAGTGCCACAACCTGGATCTGAAATGGACTAAATTGCAGTCATCAATGATGACTGTCTCTCTTGACACTACCACAACCATGCTTCACTGTAAAGAATCAACTTTCACATTTTTTATTTGTAAATAATTTTGCTAACTTGATTTAACTTTAGCAAACTATATAGCTCTATAGTCCCTTTCTATAAACGGTGCTAAATATTTCCTCACTGTTACACAACAGTCACTATTACAGCTCAGACACTGATTTTAATTAATAAGCAATGTGTCATGCTATCAAACAAAGTTAGTTTTCTTCCTAAGGGTGGCTGCTGTCATCTGATCTATATAAAATGAATGACTACACACTATGATCTGAATCCTCCAGCACAGATATTAATACTAGAAAGCTTTGGGCTAAAGATGAGGACAGTATTAATTCTCAAATTACACCTTTTGCATGCAGGACATACACAGACCATTCACACACTCTCACTAACCAGGGCAGGCAACTCCTCGATATTTGGTAAAGGGATCTCATAGTGGTCTGGGAATATGACAAGCTTGGCTTCGTCTTCATATTCAAAATCATCCCCGTTAAAGTCACGGTTAAGTTCTAAATCTTAAGAAAGGAAGATATGAGAAGAGATAATCAGACACATATTTGCTATATCGTTGCTTATAATATTTGACAGTGAACAAATCATATCTACACATATAAAAATAAATAAATAAATAAATAAATAAAACTTTATTAATATGGATATATTAGAATCTATATCAAAACAAATTGTGAGTTTGCGCATTGAGATAACAACTCGGTGATAGATTTTCAGATTCAACTTTTCACTACATTCAAAATGGATGAGAATAAATTGTGCTTGGCAATCTCTTTAATATTCTGTCAGAATTACACACACACACACACACACACACACACACACACACACACACACACACACACACACCCACACGTCAGTACCACACACAGGCATTTACCCTGCCAGACTGCTGATGTTACTGTCAATCAACAGAGAGAAAACCTCATACACTGAGAATTGGCTATGACCATACTAAGAGAAAGTATCTCCATTTTAAGGTCAGTTTATGCTCTCCTCCCATGACGCATGAGGTTGTCCTGGCTGATTAGATCACCACACTGGTCAATGTCAAGAGAGACTAATGACACCATCAGCCATTATCTGTCCCTGAATAGGAAGGTGACAGTTCATATAATTACACATGCAAACAAAGGAGATTCAAAAACTAGAAAGTGTGATCTGAATGTACAGAAGAAAATAAACTGTGGGAAGATAATCTACAATTTGAGGCTCCATTACAATAAACGTTACATGTGGCCTCATTCAACATCATGCCTCCAACAGTGGAAGTGTGTCAACCATGAGGGTTGATAGGGCACAGCAGCTGATGGGAAAGCAGCAGCAACAGGCTCATCGGCCGACTGTAAACCAACCCTCCCCAGCAGTAGATCAGGCCTGAGCGAGCATGTGGCACTTTAGATTTAGAACAGTTACTAACTGCACAAACAAATAAATGACCTAAATTTAGCTCTGTCAGGAGAGGGCAGAGGTTACTGAAAATGGGGAAAATGTCACAAATTTAAAAAAGGTTTAAAGACAGAATATGCATCTAAACTCAACTATATTCACACAGAATGGTTTTTTTTTTCATATTTGATCGTTTACAGCAGTCTTACCTAAAAATACTTTTCCATTCCGTCTTCTTGGCACGGCACCCCCAGCAGCACCTGTGGCTTTCTGTGGCAAACAACAACACTGTTTACAAATCAAATCTTCATAATACTGTACAAATCAACTGTGGTACTAGGGTACTAGCTTATCCTAGTGGATACAGATCTGCTTGTTTGTAATAAAAGACAATTATTGTGAGCAAAGCTTGTTTAAGTTGCAGACACATTCTCACAAGCAATTCCTTGAGTGAAAAGCAGACACCGGAGCTGCAAGAATGCATCCAGCTGTTTCTGAAAAGATCCTGACATGAAAGTAGCCCTATATACTGATGCCTGCCCTGCTAACATGAGGTCAAGTGGAATAAAGGAGAAGAAATTACAGGAAGTGATTTCTATTCAAATTAGCCCTAGGTTTTAATTATATATATTAGAACAATTTAATACTGTGATGAGAAAGGCTTTCTAATCATGACTACCACAGAAAGCTACTGACACACTGGCACCATAGCATCTTAGCAACCTATACAATACTATACTATAGCTATACTGCGGTTTATATTATAGCACATAGTACATTCAGTAGTTAGTGGACACAAATGGCTTGCATGTTCATTTCACAAAAAGTGCTAATGTGCACAGTCAATACAATCACATTTCCACTATTGATCACAAAGTTGCTTGCTTTTAGCCTTACAGAGTAGGGAAGATAGATGGACTTTTTTTAAAGTATTAAAAACACTGACTCATAATATACCCTACTACTACTACTACTACTACTACTACTACTACTACTACTACTACACACAAAAAAACCCCCAAAAAAACAGGCAATTCGGATATAGCGTCGATTTTTGCAATATGATTAACTGACAAATATTGCACAAAATAATATGAATACTGTCACATTTGGCAATAAGACATGCATACTGAATTTACATCACTGTTTATTTCAGTACTGCTAACAACAAACATACACAGCATGTGAAAGCACACTGCCACACCACCTCAACAACCACGTCCACAATAACCTAAAGACCAAGTGTTCTTGCTTATAATGATCAAGTGAGGCCAGAGTAAATCAATAATGTCAACTTGTTATTGATCTTTCACTCAATATGTTTTCTAGCAAAGACATAAGTGTAACCATACTCAATTTAACTGGCACTAACAACTAAAGAAGCAAACTGCTAGTATAGGGAAAAACAGTTTGTTGATTTGGATTGGTCAGAAGATATTGACTATTGGCTGCTGTATTCAAGTCACGGTTTTATATTAATGCACTCGTTTTAATATGTTATGGCTTCTATATTAACTTACACAGGGACTTGCATGGCACACATAAAACGATTTTAAATACACCTGTAATTGTTGATATGGTGAAGTTTTCTATGAGGAGAGGTTTAGTTAGCATTTTTGGAGTATTTTGTACCAGTCAGAGGTAAAGCTGTAACTCTGGGTTTTTCCTGAAACAACATCTTCAGGACGAGTGTTTTGATAACATGACGAGCTGCTCGTATCTAGATCAAAATAAAGATAAGTTAAAGGGGAAAAAACACGTTCTGGCATGTGGGCTACATCTCGGATTAATGAGACTTGAAGAGATGTTTGATGTGGCCTGAAAGTTTCCACGTCGCGAATCTCGTCATGCATCTCGTATCAGTAACTTCAGAATTGGGGGGGGGTCTGGGGCTGGTGAGGGAAGGACTGTTTATAGCTGTTATAACATAAATGATAACATGAACTAACTTGTTTTATGGACATTTCACAACATCCAATGCAACATTCAATGATGAATGGATCAAGTGTATGATATGCCATTCTTTAGTAAATAAAAAAAACTTTAATCATTGGCTAATTGCTGTGGCATAAGAGCAATTAACACTTCGGTCTACACTGTTATAAGAAACTAATCAAGTTAATTATTTTACTTTGACTACACACAGTTTGGTCACTTCATGATTTTTGCTCCTTATTAGGATAACAGGACAACAGTGTAAGCGAAGAAGTCTTGTCGTTTTCTCTCCGTCTCTGCTTGAATGCTGCTGACTTGTACATCCGCATATTAAAACTTTATATTCATGTATAAATGTGCACCTACATATGAAATGTTTAAATTAATTCATTTCTGCACAGATATGTACTATGATTGCATCTTGCTGACAGGGCATCAAAAGATCAACATGTCAATCTCTCAGGAACCAGCTTTGTAAAAGCCAAACCAGAGAAAAGTGGAAAATGAGACCAGTCGTTTTTCTTACCTCCTTCACATGACGTTTTAAGTGCATGTACACGCTCTGTCCAGTTTTACGGTAATGTCTCTCCACGTGTTCTCTTCCAAAGCCCAGGAATGTGTTCATACACACATACAACCCACCTTCTGATTCCTGCGGGAAAAAATAACCACACAAACACATACACAACACAGTTGCAGAACAGTAGTGATTGGATATTAGCTTCATTTTGAAATATGTCCAAGAGACTGTGATGAATGCTAAACATGATAGTCTTATAAGGAAGGTTTCAAATGTATGCATTCCCCTTACAAAATATCTTGCTCTTAGTCTACAGACTCACAGCCACAGAAAATCTTTTTTATAGTACAGTATACAGTAATATAGTACTACTGCACTGGGTTAGTGGTAAACTTCTCGTCTCTTCTCTTCGAAGGCAAAACGGAACAAATTTGAAAGAAATCTGACTTCTGAGGAATCTTATAAGCATCCATTTTACATCCAAAATAAATCTGGAAATCTAGAAATCTGGCGATTTTAAAGTACTGTGGAGTGTTGATCACTTGAATTAATAAAATTGAGGTGTTCGTATTGCTGGAAACCGACGCAAAGAGAAATCTTGTCTAGGCTAATTTTGATAAACGGGCCAGCGTAGGGACCCCGGGGTCTCGGAAAAAGAAAAAAAAGCTCTCAGCAGCTCGGGGTGACACATGAGCTTTAACAGCAAGGGGGTAAAAATAGTCTGCAATGAACTCCAAACAGCTGAGTCACTTTTAAAACGGCGACAGCGAAGGGACACATCTACTGTAGAGCAGTGAAGCAGCATGGCCATTAAGGTGTGAAGAAACTGAATTCACTCCTCAGTTTTGTGAATGGGCATGGATGTTTGGGACCAGAGCATCACTGTGGGTGTCCTGAAAAGCCTGGTTTGTCTGGACAGGAATAAATAGGCTGTGTTCTTCTAGACGTCCAGCTAAAGTGGTTATTGTTTTTCATTTTTTCTGACAGACAAACAAGCTGTCAGCCTCCAGCACAGTACAGTACACCCAGACTCTATTTATAGATGCTAAGCTATTTAAGTAACATATATCCTGGTTATCTTTTTTTATTTAGACCCAGAACAGATTCCACATCAAATACCTGTGTGTGTGTGTGTGTGTGTGTGTGTGTGTGTGGCCGGCCCATGGCCTTAATATCATACCTCCAACAACAACAAAGCGCCTGCTTCTAAGATGTAAACAAGACCCTGTGTGTGTCAGTCATTATTTCCGCATATGCTGTCACGTTCAATGTGGTCGTGCAAATCCGCCCAGATCATCACACTGTAAACTTACACGTGCCAAGGAAACGCTCGGTGCGATTCAACACCTGGAGTGTGATTTACTTTTTTAAAAATTTCTTCTCGTTTCTTTTTTAACTCACCGGAGAGTCATAGGAAAAGGCGCACTCGCTCTTGTACACTCTGTCTCCTGATCTCGGCACCCGTATGGTGGGCATGTACGGCACCAGCAGCTCGCCCAGATCCGTGGCCATCTTCGCATATTCCTGCTGCCAGCCAGTGAAACCACTGAATGCAGCGAGTGACCCAGAGAGAAGTGTTAACCAGCAGAAGAGGAGTTGGTTGGGGTTATTTTTAACCCGCGCACAGCCGACCAGGAGGGATGTGATGACGAAAACATTGGAGGTGGGCGGGGGCGCTGACCGGCCGTGTTGTTGAGAAAAGACAGCCGAACCCCCTGTTCACAGAACCCCTAAACGCTGATTGGTTACCATTCAAATATATTCATGGAGATGCGCTTTCCTATTGGCTGGAACACACAGAGAGTTGGGGTTATGCTAATTTCTGTTTAACATATTTGACAGTACGTAGTGCTCTTATATTATGTGGGGTTAAAGTGCACCTATTATGGTTTTTCAAATATTACCTTTCATGTAGTGTTATAGAGCTGTTTGTGAATGTAAAACGTCTGCAAAGTTTCAAAAATCAAAGCGCACGACAAACAAATCAGAAAAAAGAGTTATTGACTCCTAAAAGAAGGAACCGATTCTGAAGAGCTGAAAAGAGTCATTAGTAATTCCAGACTTTACTTCCTGTGCAATCCTATGTAGGTTTGTAACAAAAAAAAACCCGCCTCTGGTCTTCATAGGCTGCTCGCTGACAGCGGTTAACCAATCAAAACAGACTGGGACATCTGACCAATGAGAGCAGAGTATGCTCTCTGAAAGGAGGAGTTTAGAATGAATCTTTTAGAACGGATCACTTAACGAGTCGTTTTTAACACGGGGGGGGGGGGGGTGGTGGTAATGCTGCAATTTAAATTTTGAGCACATTAAAGTGTTTTTTGACCTTGGATGCATGTAAATCTATTTTATGAGACCTTTAAAACAAAATTGGCACGCTTCAAACCATAATAGGTGTGCTTTAATTATCTTATCGTGCATTCAAGGCCTCTTGGGAAGTTTGTATTTACGACTTGGGAAGTTGTAATTACAAAAGAAATACATAATTAATTAAATGAAATGAATGTGCATCAGGTGTGCTTTGCTTTTTATGTGTTTAATCAATTCATGAAGTCTCTATAACATTGCACATTAATAAGGCAAACACGCTAACCATTAAGCCATTATTTAGGTAAAGTGTGTCTTTGCTTAAAATAACAATCCATAAGTAACTATACTTACGGAAGAAGTGAGACAATGAATTTTAGATACACTCACAAAGTACTTTTTGTTTTTTTGGTTTTTAATCAAAATGTCTTTTAGATACGGACCGTTTTATCTTGTAAAAGATAACGTTAAGATAAATTAATACGGCTCTACAAAAAGATTAATCCTAAGAATTTGTTAGATTTGTTGTGATTTTATACCTACTCCTCAAAATGCAGGCAAAAATTTGTATTTTGATTAAGTGCCAAGAATGTACAGGCACTGTGACCTTGTTTACAATGGCTTGCAAAAATATTCACCCCCATAAATTTTTCCTCACTTATTTGTAACTTTAAAACCTGGAGCTAATACTTACCCATGTTGGATTGTGTCATTAATCTACATGAAATAGCCCATAAAATTTAATTGGGAGGAAAAAAAACATGTTCTTTTCAAAGTTATTGACAAATGAAAACCATAACAGTTGCATAAATATTCACCCCCATCACTATGAAACCAAATTACTTCTGAGGAAATCAGTTGGCATCACAAGTCACCTGATTAGCTGAATAGAGTTCAGATGTGTGCAATTAAAGTGTCACGTGATCTCAATTTAAATACACCTGTTTGTGGAAGACCCCAGGGTTTGTTAGAGAGCAAATTTAAACAAACAGTGCCATGAAGACCAAGGAGCTATCAAAACAAGTCCAGGATAAATGGTTTAGCTATAAAAAAGATATCCCAAACTTTGAACATCTCACAGAGCACCATTAAATCCATTATTTAAAAAAATGGGAAAACTCTGCCTAGAGGAGGTTATCTACAAAAAGTCCATTCATCCATTTTCTGTACCGCTTATTCTACACAGGGTCACGGGGGAACCTGGAGCCTATCTCAGAGGAACTTGGGGCACAAGGTGGGGGACACCCTGGATGGGGTGCCAACCCATCAGAGGGCACAACTGCACACGCACACTCCGAACAATTTGGAAATGCCAATCAGCCTACAATTCATGTCTTTGGACTGGGGTAGGAAATAAGAATTCACAGAGGAAACACGCAGGGAATGGGGAGAACATGCGAACTTCACGCACACAGGGTGGAGGCAGGATTCAAATCCCCAACCCTGGAAGTGCAAGGCAAACGTGTTAACCATTAAGCTTTTTTTCCTGGTCAGATTGGCTGTGGATCACGAGCCTGGGCAAACAGCCGGGATTACACCCTGAAAAGAATGCCACTCCATCACATCTGTACACTTATGCACCGTTAAAACACCGGGAGAACATGCAAACTCTGCACAAAGGGCAGAGCTGGTATTCAAACCCCCACCACTGAGGATGCAAGGCAAATATGCTAGCCTCTAAGCCAAAGTGCTAAACCAATGGATTTTAGATTATGGAAATTATTAATAGAAATTTTAAAATAAATGATAATTTAAAAAATGAATGAAAACTAGAATTTGGCTTCTACAATTTATTGGTGCCAGTGGCAAAAGAACACAAATATATTTGCACAAATATCAGTATCCATTATACATTGTATAATGACAATAATTCGGGCAGGTTCGAGGTGATGGGCATCAGATCCCAGTCCGCCCAGGCTTAATTATCAGGTGTTGCTTTGGGGCTCTGGTCGATTAGGTTCTTATCAAGTGTGTCAATATAAAACCAGGGTCCATCTCCTTTTGCCCTCATGTGCTTCCGAACCTCAAGTTGTTTTTGTCTATGAAGAAATAAATCAAGTCATGTTATTTATTACAAAAATAAGCAGAAACTATTGAAATACAAGCAGTAACACCTTTCAAAGGTGTTACTGTAATGTTAACTGAATTTCAAAGAAACCTTAAAAAAATAAAATAAAATCACTTCACAATATTGCCTTTCAGTATTGTTCTCAAGGTTCTTGATTATAGACTTCACTTTACATTTTACAGCCTAAAATAGTTCCCAGTTGAAACAGAGCTGAACAGAGGAATCCTTAAGATGGTGATGTCAAGTTTAAATTTTTTTAAAAATTGTATACCAATGTTTTGGCACTCATTACTCTACATGTATTGCCACAAAAAAAAACTTAAACAGGACATATTTTTGTACCTTTCAGTGCCCCATTACACGCATGTTAAATTTAACAGGACAAATTACTAAGTTCATATAAAATTACAAAAAGATTGATCTTAAAATTGGCCTTTTAAGTCAATTCGTTTTAGTTCAGTTTGGCCAAACAACTTTAATAAAAGAAGATTGATAATTGAGGCCCATTGTTAACGTAATTGCATCATTGCCCTTGACTACGTTTACATGCACATCAATACTCCTATATCAATCGGAATTTGGCAATATTCTAATTAGCATAGAGTCATGTAAATCTGCCCCCAATCCAACTGCCTGATTGCCTCCACCACATCCTGTATGGACTGACAGTTAGTTCTTTGTCCATATGCAGAAGAAAGGTGTATAATATGGAAAAGCAGGTGAGTCCTGACGATTAATAGCTTACCTCAATTCAGCCTTCTCAGCCTCAATCTGGATAAGTGCCATCATTTTCTCATAATCCTTCACTGGGCTGTCGTAAATGTTCCGGGCAATCCATCGAGTAATGGGATGCTTGGATACAATAAAACACAGAGATCCATAAACATAAAGTGTATACAGTTTGCACACATTTAATGTCTAGACAGATCTGTAAAGTCAAGAAAAACACAACCTGACCACCATATAGTTATAAAATCTGTACCTTGTAGTACTCCCAATGCTCTGGCTCATAGCCCTCAGGGACTTCAGCCAATTCAGCCTCACCTACGACATACTGACCATGTTATATCGGAAATAAACCATCAATTATGCCATATAATAGGAATGTAACTTACCAATGAAAACATTCACAAAAGTTATAAACGCTGCAACGGGAATCCCAGTGAGCAGGATGTAATATTGCTGATGCAGAGAGAAGAGAAGAACTGTGAGAAGAGCTGGACTCAACATGACACACTACCCTACCATCTTATATACTTATCGTTCACTTATGCTCCTAATCAGTTCTTCAACAAATGTTCTTCTTAATTGTGGCTGTCATGGGGAAAAAGAAAGTACACCCTCCTTCAATTCTATGTTTTTATTTATCAGGGCCTAAATAACAATTGTGTAGTCCTCACCAACTTCTATAAACTAACAAATAACCTTTAAATAAAAATAAAAAAAGACAACAGATTTCAATATATGCTCTTTGGTTTTTTTTTTCACCAAAAAGTAAACTAACATTCAGAAACCAGATGGGGAAAAATAAGTATGCCCTATAATTCAGTAACAATCAGAACCACCATTAGCAACAATATATTTTTCCCCCATGAACAAGTTTGTCTAATGACTCCTTTTAAAGACTTACCAGTAACTTGAGAAATCTTCTGTCATAAAAGTCAGTGGGCTTGATGACAAACATTCTCTTCCCATGACTTCCATAACGGACAGCAACTGTTAAAAAAACATAGTATAGTATGTTACAGAGCCTCCTGTCTTCTACACTGGTCCCAGATTGAGAATTATATGAAACATGTATAAAATTATAGGAAATGGCACAAAAAATAGTGATAGTACATGCTTTGAAGCATGTCTCAATACAGTTAGTGTTCTTATCGATATCTTAACCCAAGTAAATCCAACTCTGTTCATACTTAGTTGTTAAATGTGCACTAACATGCAAGTGATTGCCATCCTGTAAGTGGCAGACATGTGACCCGCTCTGCATCACTAACAATTTAACACATTGCAGACGAGCTGTAAGGCTGAAAGCTAACATATGAGCTAGTTGTCAGAAAACAGCCAATCATGCCATGGACATCTGAACCTGTGATCCTGTTCCAAATGTTCAATCGTTTTTGCTATACATCATCACCGATAAATTCTCAAATCTGATTGGTCAGGTGATTCATTTCCTATAGCATCGGCTCTGACAATAGTGCCATCTGCAAAGAAAGTAGTCATTCCAATGTGTTATCTTTTCTATAGTAACAACTCGTGGTCGTTAATATGGTGAAACTTTGTGTAAGGATATGTTAATTCAAAATTTATGTCAGAGCTGTCAGCAAGTTTTAACAGTCAGTAAGTTTTCTGCCATGGGAGAGTCTTCAGGGAAGGAATTTGTTCTTTCTGATTTTTTTCTGTAACATGTCAAGCTATGTATGTATGTATGTATGTATGTATATTTTCCCCTTTTCTTATTACCTTCAAGAAAAAGGGGGAAAAAAGGAAGAGAGGCCGGTGAGCGAACAACTGTTTAGAGCCGCGACAACACAAGTGATAACAGAAACTAACTTATCTTGTGGCTATTCCACAGCAATAAATGCCCATGACTATACACATTAATAAATGAAAAATGAGCAATGATAGTTGACAACTTGCTGTGGTACAAAGAAATAAAACACTTTGGCATATGCTGTTATTGGAAAACAATTAACTTCAGTGTGATAATCATATAACCCAGTCATCGATTAATTTTTATTTGAGCACGCTCCACCATGTTATATTACTTAATTATACGTGCAGTAAAAAAAAATGTATCGTTTTGAAATAAAGCAGGTTGTGTTGCATTTTGACTGGTGTATGAAAATTCATATAATATGGTGAATAAGTTAACAGCCAGGTGTGATAACTGAACAATATATAACACAATATAAAAAAGTGGGGCACACAAACCTGACAGATGTAAATATTATGTTTGTTTATTTTTTTGGTTGTTGTTGGTTTTTTTAAAGCCTCAGGAAACAAGCTTTTACTAGATAAGCACTGTAGTAATCGTTTGGAGTTACGATCACACTGAAGGTAAATACCCTCGATATAATGAAAATGCCATAATTTAACACCCTGTGTTGTGTTGTCCTGTAGGAATCAGGTATCCATTTAGAATACAGCCTGCCTTCTTAGCTTACTAGCTTCAGTAGCTCGAACATCGCGAGGACAAGGTCACTGCTAATAATAAAGCGTCTGTGGGAATATTTGATAGACTTCCACAAACACATGCATGTTTTACCTTTTTCTGAGCGCACTACTGCCCTGGAAAGTAGATCTGACGACTGATTTACACGTTTTAAGGGGTTTATCCTGGCGGCAAACGCTGCCACAGCCCGCAGGACGCTCAGTGCCGCCATGATTGTTTTGGGCAAAGCTTCACTGAGAACGTCACTGATTGGTTCGTCCGTTAGTGGTGACGTCATATGCGCGACGGAAGTTAAGTCTCTAATTGGTTTCAGTCGACATTCGCGTTTAATTCTGATTTATTTATGGTTATTTGTGCCCAATACATCGTTGATTTTTTAAATTATTTTTTAAATAATATATTTGTATGTATATATATATATATATATATATATATATATATATATATATATATATATATATATATATATATATATATATATAACTATTAACCGTTTTTTTAAACAACATTTTATTTTTTAAATTGTTCCCCCTGTCCTACTTTAAAAACGTCACATAAGTAAAAACTACACGTCACATAAGAATAGACTCACATATTTACATTTATATTTTCTAAAAAAATAAAATATATATTTAATGTGGTCTAAATATATACTAGCACCGCACAGATAAAGGAATTAATTTGTAAAAGGTAAAAACCTGGAATAGTGAATACTGTGTGGTGAAAACCGGTACTGCCAAATTGTGCTTAATCCCTCAATTCTTGTACGTACTATTGTGCTTAGGCCTGAAACTGAAGTTAGCAATGTTTATTATTGTTATTATTATTATTATTATTATTATTATTGGTAGTAGTAGTAGTAGTAGTAGAATAAAAAAAGATCGGCTCCCGCTGGTACTGAAATAACGTTTCTAATAGCGTAAGGAAATAAATTAGCAGTTTAGCCGCTAAAAATTCTGGTGAAATTATCTGGCAACCCTGCTCAACGTTGACATTGCTTTTCAAGATGGCCGCGGCCACTGCATGCCGCCTTGCCGCAGTTTGCAGACAATTTCAAAGCGTTGTTAAAATATCTTTCCCAAACAAAGCACAATATTCATCGCATACTTTGGTTAACTATCATTCCTGCTTACAAAGGTAAAAAAAAAACTGTTACATTATTTAACTGCGAGCTTTGTTTTGTTAGCACTAACCTTTGTTAGCAAGGCAGGAAGTATCATTAAGTATCATTAATAAACGGCCTTATGAGCTTATTAACTGTCTTATCCACTACAGGCAAAATTACAATCTTTTTCGATTCAGCCGTCCTGAACATGCTCGTCTTCTACACACATCCGCTAGCAGATGGGGCCTTGAGGAATTCTTTGACCTGCCTGAAAACTGGGGAGAGACTACAGTTAAATCAGGTCCTATTGAATCTCCATCACGTTTACAAAACTGCTCAAAACCTGTTTTTACCTTGACTTATTTTCATTCTGTTTTACCTATCAGTTTACTCTGCCTATGTTTCTAGATTGTATTCTGGTATTATTGCTCTTGTTTGTCATGTTTACTAGAGCATTTTAAACTTGTCATTGTATGAAAGCTGATTATTCTTAATCATCCACCATGACTTTTGTTGTTTGTTCTCTTTTGTTTGAATCCTCATAGGTTCTCCATGGACAGTCAAACAGCTTAGAGCGAAGAGTAACGAAGATTTGCACAAGCTGTGGTAATGTTTACATTTTACTTCACTCTGATTTCTAATAATCAGTCAGTCTAATCATTTTTTAAACCTGGGAGATAAAACCAAATTTGAGTGTCACTTACAGTGGAATTCTGCAAAAGTGATGCAGATCACATAACCAACAGGAACAAGTACGAAGATCTAGAATTTAACGCAACAACAAGAGCTAATAGGTTTTTGTTTTTTTGTTTTTAAAAATTGCTGTAATTGCTTTCAATCAGACCATTTACAAATTAAAAAGAGCAATACCTTTTCGAATTTTTCCACGAAATTTAACTAATTTAACCCGAAATTTAAAAGTGTAGTGTGTGAATGTGTGATTGTGCTCTGTGATGGGTTGGCATTCCAAGGTTTAGGGTGTTTCCTGGGATAGGCTCCAGGCTCCCTGCGACCCTGTGTAGGATAAGCAGTGTGGAAAATAGATGTATGTTGGTGTCCTCAAAAGCAACGTTGACTTGTTTTCATTCTCAGCCTGCATTTGCACACATCAAATTCTGGCATCAGTATTTACACTTTAAGTGCTGATTGTGGTTCTAAATAACACTAAGCATTATACACAGATTTTGGCTACAACAGCATCTGAATATTAAGGAGAGCGACATTGGCACTGACCCTGAACTTTGGGTTAATTGTAATCACTGATTGTGTGTGTATGCATCCATTAATATACCATCTAATGTCTGAAAAATTGTGCAGTACAACACTGCAGATGGGTTTTAACTTAACAGAATACATTTTTTTTAATCAGAAAAGATAAACCATGTGTTCATGCTGATCATTTATTAATCCTGTGATTTGTTTTATGTTGCAGGTATGTTCTTCTAAAGGAAAAGAATATGTTGCATACTATAGAACAAGAGGCGAAACGGCAGTGTGTCCAAATGCCTAGTCCAGAACGCATTAAGAAGGTGAGCAGGTATTTTAAAGCTCTGATCAGTAAGGTGGTCACAGTATACCATCAATGTGGCATTGTTTTAGGTTATCAATATTTTTAGACCTTTTAAATGGCAATATACTTGAAGTGCATTAACATCATTATTATTGCTTGTGATGGCTCTTTTATAAAGTGCAGCTATATTCTGTAGAAAAACCACGGTGCTTTAACATTAAAATAAAGCCTCTTAATTCAAAATCACTGATGGCTCCAGTAAGATAGGATGTGTGTAGGCATCCTGGACACATATTCAGAGGTTCTCAAATATTTTGCAGCCAGAGTCCTCTTTAACTGCAAAATAAATTACACAGATTCTCTCAACAAAATTTCTAATTAACATAATCCGGCTATTATATATTAGACCCATTATTTAAACGTGCAAATTAATATTTTGGGTATTAATTAGAGCCATGGGGTGTTTTATTCCTGAACTATACTCTCTCAGACCTGCAAATTAAACACACTAAATTCCAGTGACCAATCAAACAGGCTAATACCTATAAGAACTCCATAATAAAGCTATCAAATTCTAATTTTATTGGACACACAACCACGCATAATACAGCAGTGAAATGCTTTTTACTACTGTCAGTGACATAAAAATAGAATTACATAAAGCAGAATTTTACAAGGAAAAAAATAATATACAAAATAACAATCAAGCAGAGTGATGTTCAGAGTGAGTTTGCAATTGTTCAAAATTACTGCAGATTTGGGCCAAGATGCATCATGTGACATCACAACACACAGTCAGTCAAAGCCCTCTTCAATTCACATGCATCGAATGTGAGTACAACTAAAAGGTCACATTTACCAACAGGTGTCACTGCGAAAGACCCTGCAAAACAAAGTTGTGCAATTGCAATTTCACCAATTCAAGTAGTTTTCCACACAAGAAAACATGAAAAACTCTGAAGTTGCATCACAAATTTGGAGAAAAAAGCCACAGCAAAATCAAGCATATTTTGCCACAATCACTAAAAAAAAATTACACAAAATCCTGTACGGACTGAAGGATATAAAAGATGGATGACGGCAACAGTATGGACAAAATTTTATATAATCTCTATGATAATAGTGGGTTGTGATTTCCACTACTGTAACAAATCACAAACCCACCAGGGTGTCCCAAGCCTTTCTTTGAGAACCACTGATTTAGAAAATAAACCAAGGTGTTGGTTCATCAGGTGGAAAGATCTATGCGGAGGCTTGACGTTGTTGTGAGAGAGCGAGAAGACTCTCTCCGTTTACTACAGACAGGACAAGAAAAGGGCAGACCTGGAGAATGGAGGAGAAACATTTTTGGCAAAACGTTCTGGTAAGCAGTTACATTTTATCCTGTTATAACTGACGATATGCCAACGTGTAGAAATAGAATTTGAGTGTAACGTGACAGTTTTATCTTTATGAAATAGGTACCGTTTTAGAGAACATCCTATCCCCTGGTACATGAACAGGCTCTACAAGAGGAAACGTTTCTATACACCATCATTTGTCGCCCCATACACACGGTGAGGCCAAAATCCTGGATTTAAAACTCGCTGACTAGCAAAATATTTCCGCCTGGAGTAAATGTGATTTTATTTTTCTAATTTCAGGCTAAGTCTTGAGAAACACCTGAGGAGTAAAGCAAGAAGAGAAAGGAAAGAGAAACAAAATCAGAAGAAACTGACTGAGGTTTTCTCCAAAAAGACTGCACAAGCATGAGCTGGCCAAGACTAAAAGTCAATTTTTGCTAAATATGTGAACCCATTATTTCATGTGTGGATTGATCCCTGGCTTTTTATAGTGGTGTTACATTATTACTGCAGATACAAAGTCTTACTGCAGGTTGCAGCACTGTAATTCAGTCAGGACTTGGTCTGAGTAAAGCATTGAGGATGGATTGCATATGTAGAAGATGTCTGTGTACTGAATGCTACATGAAAACTGAAATACATCTGAGTAATTCTCACTTATTTAACTGGATGTTTTTGGACTTGATGGCTTCTGCTCTTTGCTTCAGATTGATAGACAAACTAAATATCAATTTCAAATGCATAATGAGCCGTGATACAAAGAAACTTTAAAACACACAAAGTGGTCACAAAAAAAACCTTTATTTTGAAAATGGCCAATCACTGATTAAAAACACAAGGGGTTTACCATATATATATATTGCTTTCTTTACTTTGATAATTTTCTCTGCAGCCAACTTGAAGGATAGAGGACCAGAGTTTACTTGTATATGTGCCAAATAACACCATCATTATCTAAAATACAGAATTGAATCTTTTCTCTGAACTGCCAAATGTGACACAAAAACACGAGTATAGAAAAGAGCGCAACCATGACAATTATTACAGAGTTATAAAATCAAAAGACATGTAATTAGAAAGCAGAACTAGTTTTTGTATTATTTCGGTACAAGTGTCCTTTATGTTCCTGAGTCCACTAAGAAGGCCTGTTCTACCAGAAGCTCTTTTTTTTTTTTTTTTTTAAAGAATCAAAAAGGCAAAAAAAAAGCTGCTGGAGTTGGTCAAGGGCACTTCCTCTCTACACACTGCTTCCCTCCTTCCTCATACTCCTGCTTGGAAATCCACATTTGTTGGAAGGTTCCCTAAAGATGAAGAGCAAAATAATGATGAAAACCACAAGACCGCGGTGTTATTTCCTCGATACACCCACAGTAGAGGTCAACCGATAGTGGATTTTTAAGAGTTTTTAAAATGGATACTAAACGAAAACAAAGTAAAATATTGCTGAACTTTCTTACAAAAACAAGTTGTACTGAGTGTACCATGAAATTTCACTTTTTTAATAAGTATATAAATATTAATAAACATTACTAAAATATAAAATCCAAACTACCAAAAAATAACACTTCAAATTGTCCAAATTAATTTAAATATATATATATATATATATATATATATATATATATATATATATATATATATATATATATATATATATATATATATATATTCATATATTCAAATAACACACCAATGTCAGTTTTTATTTCGCCTCTAGAGGCCACTCTTGTATTGTATAATGACAGAGGACCCTCCTCAGCCGCTTCCACAAGGGATGCAAATGGGAAAAACTATTTGTGTGGATTTTTGCTGATAACGGATGGTTCCAACAATCTGTTATCGGTGCCGATTAATCTGCAAATTTGATCAATCGGTCGACCTCTAACCCACAGCACTGAAAATGAGTGAAGCAGTACTCACCAGTGATGCCAGGATAGAGCCTCCTATCCATGCACTGAACCTGCGCTCCAGGGTCGTGTTGTTGGCTATTAACTTCAAGCGCATACTCTGCCAATATAAACATTTTCATTGTGGTTGTGCTGTAAAGAGGCTGATTAATAGGATGGCACAAAATTGGGTAATAAATCCCATAGTATTCTCTATACACAGTGCTGTGAAAAAAGTATTTGCCCCATCCTGATTTCTTCTGTATATCTTACCAAATTGTTTCAGAAATTAAAACAAAATCTAAGATAAAACAAAGGCAACCTGAGTAAACATACTGGTCCTGTGTGAAAATGTATTTGCCCCCATAGTTATTAATTCCCCAAATCTATTAAACTACATTTTCTAATGGGGTTCAGCTGGACTAGACAGAACCAGGCCTGATTACTACAAACCCTGTTCAATAAAATCAACACTTAAATAGAACTTCAACAGCATGAAGTTGGTTAAAAGGTCTTATCCAGTAACACACTATGGCAAAGTTGAAATAAATTCCAGAAATTATCAGGAAGAAGGTGTTTGAAATACATCAGTCTGGGAAGAGTTACAAAACTATTTCAAAGGGTCTGGGACTCATCATCTTCCAAATTTCTTCCAAGAGCACAGCGACTACTCATCTGGGAAGATACAAAAGAGCCAAGGACAACATCAAAAGAACTACAGGCCTCTCTTGCATCAGTAAAGGTCACTGTTCATGGCTCCTATCAGAAAGACACTGGGCAAAAAATGGCAACCATGGAAGAGTGGCGAGGTGAAAACCACTGCTAACCCAGAAGAACATTAAAGCTTGTCTGAATGTTGCCAAAACACATCTTGATGATCCTCAAACCTTTTGGTAGAATCCTCTGTGGACTGATGAGTTGAAAATGGAATTGTTTGGAAGACAGGGGTCCCGTTACATCTGACATAAACCAAACACAGTATTCCACAAAAAGAACAAACCTATGGTCAAGCATGGTGGTGGAAGTGTGATGGTGTGGGGATTCTTTGCAGTTTCAGGGACTTGGCAACTTGCTATAATTGAGGGAAACATGAATTCTGCTCTCTGCCTGAAAATCCTAAAGGAAAATTACCGGTCTTTAGTCCGTAGGTTGAAACTCAAGCGCAACTTTATTATGCAGCAAGACAATGACCCAAAGCATAGGAGTAAGTCCTAGTAGTAAGTAAAAGACTGATCTCCAGTTATCAGAAGCGTTTGGTTACAGTTATTGCTGCTAAAGGTGGCACAACCAGATTTTAAGTTTAAGGGGGCAATTAGTTTTTCACATGGGTGATAGGTGTTGGATCAATCTTTTGCTTCAATAAATAAATATAAACTGTATTGTGTGTTTACTCAGGTTGCCTTTGTTTTATGTTGCATTTCATTTGAAGATCTAAAACTTAGTATGAGATATACGCAAAAACAGACGAAATCAGGGTGGGGTAATATCAGCTTCTAGCTATGCTGTTTTAACACCATACACTCTGGGGCAAAAAATGTCTCATTCACCAAGTCTTACGACGGATACTCTAAATAATCTAAGCCTAATAATAGATCATATTAGATAATATATAAATTCATGCAGTAGAACAAACCGGTGGTGTCTTCTGAGAGAGTTCTCTGTTTAGTCTGTCTGTAAATCCTTGGATAAGAGTGTTTCCTCCAGTAACTATTACACTGCCATACAGACCCTGGGGAAAAAAAGGGAAAAAAAAAAAAACCTGTCAGGATCTACTCAAAATATCAAAGGATGCTTTCACATATGCAGTGTTTAGTCTCTCTGAATCGAACCCTGCTGTGTTTTACCCCTCGGTACAGCTCATTTAAGCAGGTGAGAACACAGCAATCGCACTCTGATACCAAAACAACCGGTCCAAGAGCAGCTGTGCAATGGGAAAACGTGAAATTTGCCACAGTGAGAAAGTGATTTGATTATGAATCGACCCAACTGCAGAAAGTGAAGAAGATATAAATTTTCTGGTAGAGGTGAGCTTAAAAGCAGAGCTGTACTGCTGCAGAAATGTTCGGTGGCTGAGAAGTGCAAAACAAAATCACAAATATGAAAACAAAATAATATCTAAAAACAAAACAACAAATTATAAACACAATGGCAAATCCAAAAACAAAATAACAAGGCAGAACACACAATGAGAAGTAGGACAAAATGGAAAAGGTAGGTATATTTTGCAAATGGATTACTTACTGCTGATTGGACGACACATCTGTCAATCAAGATATACAGGAAGTACAGCAGTCTGCAGCAACCACATCACGTTTTACACGCAACTTGTGTTTCTGCTGAAACGCTAACCACATTGTCCTGTAGCCGAGCAACTGTCCTGGTCCATGCAGCTCTGCTCTTACAGCATTCCTTACTTCACTTAATGGGGATAGTTTTTTTTTCTTCTAAACAGACCTGCGACCTTTAGGTGTGTCTTTAGAGAGCGCAAGCTTATCTTTATGTGATGGTATGTTAACAGCAGATCCAAAATCACGGCACATCAAAGTAGTGCTGAATAAATGCCATTTTCTCCTTTCTTGCCAATGTAAACTTGCAATGTAAAATTTAAAGATTCGCTATGGACAAAAAATGGTTTAAAATAAATACAGAAGTCCACTAATTTACAAGAAACAAAGTTGTTTACAATTTCTTACTTCCTGTACATCATCACTGACAGATGTGCAAGTAATCCATTCGCAAAACATACCCACCTTTTTCCGTTTTTTTTGTCCGACTTAACATGTTTACTGACTTGTTCATTTGTTTTCGGATTTCTCCTTGTGTTTATAATTAGTTATTTTGTTTTCATATTTGTGATTTGTTTTGCGCTTCTTGGCCACCGTAGAAACGTGATGTGATCTAGATATTTGGACGAACAAACAGAGAGAAAATAAAAACTGGACGCTATACACAAAAATGTTTTAAAGTAGTTCGATATATAATTATCTCGCTAAGTGTTCTCCATGCTCAGATGATTTTTGACTTTCTATGCACACTTGACAATGTTTTTCTGACCAATATAGGAACGCTTTTTGTACTACAAAAACGACACACCCCTCAGATAACATCATTTTATTTTATTTTTGCTTTCTGGTTCCTTTAATTATGTGCGGTGTGAAAACCAAAAATCTCAGACCAATAGGTGTGAAACTGACTTTGTTTTAGGATTTATATCCAATTTAGTCATTGTCACTTCCCTATTGTTTGCCAAATTTCTCTTACTGTGCAACACTTACCAACTAGGGAAGATGGAAGCAAACTAAATTTCTCCGAGACGTGAATCGAGCCACTGGATCTTCGAGAACTACTCCTCATGAATTGTCACAGGACAGAGAAACATGCCTAGAGGAGAGTGCTACTGTCCTACTCTAAGTGTGAGCTAACAGATGACCACAACTGGTAGTGGCACTCTGATCAACAAGGAAAGAGGAGGAAGGCTGACCTTCCACACAGAAAACAGAGCTAATTATTCTTTCCTGGATTCCTGGCCATTCATGATCTCATGATGATTAGACATTTACCCCACTTTGGAGACCCATTTTAAGTTGTATAACATAAAAAGTTCTTACTGGTCGGATATCAACGTCACACATGCCGACACTGGTGGTCACAACATGGCCTACTCCCAGCATGGTGTTTCCAGACAGCCCCTATAAACACACACACACACACACACACACACACACACACACACACACACACACACACACACCTTAAGAGATGACACTTTCTGTAGAAAGAGGAACAGTAATCACAGGGAGAATTGTTTAACAGTGCTTACCTTTGCATTAGAAGGGTCAAAAAGCCCCTCGGGAATCTTCAGTCGTTCAGCTCCAAAGTCACAGTTGTAGCCATTAGGTAGCTCATAGTGAACAGTCGGCATCTGAGCAGCCACCCTGTCAAATATAAAATTCCATGATTTTTCCCTGACTTTTCCTGACTAAAATCTTGAATTTCCATGACCTACTGTACGAAGAATGGTACAATGTATTGCCTGGGTACTGAGCAGAGAAAAAAAAAAACTAACTAAATTTTAACCCATTAAATCTGTAAGCTCGATTTCCTGGTTAACAGACACTTTCAGTGCAAAACTTAGTTTTCATTGCTTAAAAAGAACATATACTTCTCATGACTAGTCTTTACACCTCAAACAAAATGGTCCTAATAAAACAAAATATATTTCTTTAATGGAAATAAAATCAATTCATTTGCAAGGTACCGTAAGCCATTTTAAGTACATTTTTAACCCATAACACCATGTCACATTCAGCAAATGAGTACACTGTAAAAAGAAAAAAAAGACATTAAATAAATGAATTTTATACATATAAACACATTTTAGCTAATACATCTGAAAAATTTACAAACCAAATTCCCTGATATTCCCTGACTTCAACCCCAAAATGATAAAATTCAGTCTTTCCATGACTGGAATAGACTATTAAATTTCCATGACATTCCAGAAATTCCATGACCTGTGGGAACCCTGCTCAATGCTCATCCTGTCTGGATTTAAACAAATAGTGACCAGCTAGTTATAACATTTGTGCACGGTGTTTGACGTGAAGTAAGAAGAGAATACATGGACGTACTGTTCATCATAAGGGGAATCCGAAACCTGCAGGACGGAGGCCTGGAAATCTTGAATAACAGTCTGCAAAAAAGAACACAGCTGATTAGAGCCGAGCGCATCAGAGCATCAGGAATCAGGTTATTATCGTACAGTAGACCTGTAGCATCGTCTCTGTACCACTACACGTCCTTACGTTACACATGTAGTTATGCCATGAGCGAGTAACTTGAGGTAATTTCTCTTTCTTCTTCCAGCTGGCTGGTGATCCTTCCCGTACTGAATCCTTTAATAAGAAAACAGCAGTATAAATTGTTGTAATGAAATGTACAACATATCTGGTGTATCAGAGCTTCAAAGTTTTGGCACCACTGTTTGTACTTCAACAATGCTGCATTTAAGAGTTAGTTTTAATGTGAAACAGGAATATAAATGCATTCTTATTCAGGAGCGTGACATATTTGAGTGAAACTGCAAATTTGTGCAGGTTAGACCAGCGTTTCCCAACCTTTTTTCAGTCACAGCACCCTTTGAAAATGTGTCACAAAAAAAAAAAATTGGCACCCTACACAAACACTAATGCTAGATAGCTACATGAGGATGAAGTTGATGGTCCCGAAGCATCTGGAGCTTTTCTTTTAAGAATATTCTTAAAAGTCCATATTCTTTTGCACTACACACGCTAACTGTTAGGAAAAAACACACGCATACTGAAGTTGACATGCTGCTGACAGATCGGCGAGAGGGAGGGAATTTTTTTTAAATATATAATTTATTCTTTTTATTATTATTATTATTATTATTATTATTATTATTATTATTATTATTATTATTATGCGTGTGTGTGTCTGTCTCATCATTTCTGTGTCTGTGTTATTATTTCAAACATCAGATATTTATCATATATATTAAATGCTTTATATACATTTTAGCATTTTAGAAATGTTCGATGGATTTTTACACGGCACCCCTGCTCTCATTAGACAGTATCCCAGGATGCCACAGCACCCCAGTTGGGAAACACTGGGTTAGACTACCATCATGCTAAGTCCCAAGATTTAAAGTATAATTATTTTTGGTAGTTTGTGCTCACCCCTAAGTAGCACTTTGAGGTGATACAAATGGCAAATTATCTTTTATTTATTTTTGGCCCATTCACAATTCTGCTGTGAAAAACTTAAGCCAGTTTTTGCACTATGATATATAACATTTACATTTATGGCATTTTGGCAGACGCCCTTATCCAGAGCGACTTACATTTATCTCATTTATACAACTGAGCAATTGAGGGTTAAGGGCCTCGCCCAAGGGCCCAACAGTGGCAGCTTGGCAGTGCTGGGGCTTGAACTCCTGACTTTCTGATCAGTAACCCAGAGCCTTTAACCACTGAGCCCAATCAAATCTTGGCTGAATTCTATAACAGACTTGGTGATAACATGAGTTTGCCATTTCAGATTATACAATAAAGATCCTCTAATGACAAAATGACTTCATTCTGCTTCAATAATCATCGACAATCAGCCAGATCTGGTATCATGCAGAAAACAGGGCACAAGCAAACATTCTTCAAAGTGAGCTTGAGGTAATAAGGACATCTTTTCCATTCAATAGCACGTTGCCACTATATTAACAGATGTACTGTGAGTTTTGCGTAATCCTTCGGAGACCTCCTATTGATGGATTTTTGACAAAGATTTTAACTGCACTTACTCAAATTTTCCAGCACTGACGCAGCTCTGATCTCGTCTTGCGACCAAAGAGTGCTTTTGCAATGTGCAATTTTTGTCTCCAGCAGCAAAACTGGGCTGGAATATCGTACAGTATAAAGCCAGCTTTATTCAAGAAATCAGAGGCCATTCAGAGACGGGAATGAATATTTAGTGAAAGATTAGAGATGAGGGAGAAATATTTACTACAAATGAACTGTAGACCATCTAACCAAAGGCATGAGCTAACAAATTGATTTCAGGTTGTTTTCAAGTGCAAAAATACTATCTGTCCCACTTCCACAATAACGTGACATGATCATGTGACACCTTACGCTATAATGTGGAATAATCTGTGTATACGGCAAGCAAAAATAAAACAGACAAAGCCTCACCTTTGATGCAATCATGTATGTGGGAATGATTTCGACGCTTAATTCCTGAAACAGCTCTCTACACTGCATGCTCATGAAGTCACCTGCGAGTGGGGACTTGACAATGCCTGGGAAAAATAAAGAACAGTCCCTCAGTGCCAATATACAGAATGGTGCACAAGGGTGGTTTATACAATAGGACACAAAGGATTGTTTATTCAATTGCTAAGCTTCTTGCATTATTAAATGTGTTTATATGGAAAAAACAATACATCTCCACAAATCTAGTTCTGGCAAGGGAAACTAGTATTTTTATACAGTTAACATTCATAATTTAAATTGCACGCTACTGTGAATAACGTGATGGAATCTCAGTCAGGAATGTTAATCATTGAAGAAGAAGAGTGAGTACAGTACAATAAATATTTTTAGAGAGACCACATTCACGTAACTTTAATTATTATAATTGTTCCATTTCATTATTAGTTATTATTGGTAATTGGTTTTATTGGGCCTAATTTATAAAATAAACTTCAGAGGTATGTACAGTATATAGTGCTCGCTACTATCTGCGGTTTCAGACATCCACTGAGGGGCTCGGACGCTACACCCTGCAAATACGGGGATCCTACATATACGGCGGGGGAAATAAGTATTGAACGAGTCAATATTTTTTTTCAGTAAATATATATCCAATGAGGCTATTCACATGAAATTTTCACCAGACATCAGTAATAACTCAAGAAATCCAGAAATATAAAGAATTCACAACATTAAAGTCCATAAATAAAGTTTCAGTATTTCACAAAATCACACCCCTACATTTATCACACCGTCAAATCCATAAAATTAGAAGCAGGGCCCAGTTGTTCAGAAGTAGTCTGATCGGATTTCAGCTATCGGATTGGCTCTAATCTTGAAACTGGGTTGTTCAAAATAGAAAAAAGGATTCTGAAATCAGATTAGATCATGAAATCCAATCTTGCTTTTGATCTGGATAAAACTTTCAGTACGTGTTGTTCAAATAGTAGGACTGGGATACCCGTTATGTTATATAAAAAAAAAAAAATCAAAAATAAAAAAATATCCAGGATTATCATGATCCCAGGAGAATGGTGGATTCAGGGAGGATTTCAGGAAAAAAATTTAATAAAACTTTAATACTGGTCAAATAATACAACATTTATATCTATTTTGCACTAGATTTGTTTAACTGTTAAAGAGATATAATAGATAAAGTACGCATAAGGCTACCAATTAAGCTTTTCAGTGCAGTAAAGTAAAAAATGTTTGGTTTTGTCCCCATAAATAATCCAATCCAATGACATGGTGTCATTGGAATTAATATACAATGACGAATGACCATTAAAATGAAATATTATTTTTAATTATCATGATTAAATCATATTCATCAGAGATGAACCAGTCAAAAGTAGTTTCTAACAACTGCATCCCTTGTTGCTTTCCACACACAAACTCTGAAAGCTCTTCTTTTTTAACTATTGGACATTTCGAATTTTTATGATTTAAAACGTGTTCAAAATATCCACAATGTATTTGTGAACAATGCATATTTGTTTGTTTGTATTTATTTGTTATTGTCCAGATGAGGGGTCTGACGGTTTAAAAGACATTGAAAAGGAAGGGGATGTTTGTATTATTTTATTGGTTTAAAGTGACCCCATGCTGGCTAATCTACCTGTTGTTCTTTACATAACTAGGAGCCTACATTGTGATCTGTAGTTCGATTTAGAGCACTAGTCATCCAGATTCGGTCATCATGAAAGTACGATGGGTTACTTAATCCTGGATAGCAAAACATGGGATTTTCAAATCCAGATCAAACTTTTTGAACAACTGGGCCAAGGAGCTTGCAGACCCGTCAACTATGTGAGAAAGATTGCAAGTACTTTTCTTTACTCAAAAGCTAACGCTAAGAAACCAAAGGGATTATTTACCTTGTTGCAGGACATAACCATCATGCACTGGAATAGCAGTTGTGTGCGTCGCACCACTGTCTAACACCAAACCAGTGGATCGTCCATTTGCAAATCTGATATATTTGAGAGTTAAGAATGCTGCTACATGTACCAGACCAATATTATACCAATCATTTCTCATCACATGAGCTCTGGAGAGTGTAGACATGTACTGAAACCTGAAAGGGAAAACAATTCGAACAGTAGACAAACTTGTGGTGAAGGATACGCAGACAGGACAGCTGTTTTACACAAGAAGAAAGCAGGGATGTTGTAATGTTCAAACATAAGCTCTGTCAGCTTCTCCCTCTTAGCTCGTGTGTTCCACTGAAAATAAATTAAAATCAGAGAACTAGGGTAAGTAAAATGTGCATGTGTGTGCGTCAGTATATTTACAATGACACATTTAATAAGGAAATTAAAGTGAGTGTGGAGCTCACAGAGGCTTCTGACATCAGTACGGGATGCAAGCTAGGCTCAGATTTGAAGTGCATTCTGTAGGTGTGATCCAAAATGGCCTGAAAGCTGTCCCAGTCTTCAACTAGGAGAAATAAAGATTATGTAACATTTTATCCAAAAAAATATATATACTTTTGTGCATAAAAAGAAAAATAGATTTGTCACAAGAATTAGATGAAAATTCATCCTAATTATTTCAAGTTCTAGTCTTTTTCCTATATTTTGTTTGCCTACAAATGAACAGCGATGACAGAAAGACACCTACTCATGCCATTTTTAAGAGGTGACATGACCTCCATGTTTTCTCGTGGCACCCTGAGCTGATTGGTGTCGATGTAGTACGTCGTTCCACTTTGCTTGCCCTTATCCCCATCTGTTTCCATCGGAGTAGTGCCATCTTCCCTGTCCACAGTCACTCCAATCACGGTAGGGAAGTCAGCCTGCAAATCAACGCTTTTTTATAGCGAACCTAACACACGTATTATGCAGCAAACGTGAATTCAAGGCTTTCTTCTAACCTTGGGGCAGTCCTCTCCAGCATAACCAGCCCTCACCGAGTAGGAGCCGATATCAAACACCAGTGCACCGACCTCGTCTGTTAGACAGAAAAAGAACCGATTTCTGTTATATTTCTCATACAGCTTGAATGACAGTTTAGTGTGCACTCATTTGTATGCTATTCATCCTGTGGTTTTAACTGCACCATTAACATCATACATACAGTATGTCACAAAAGTGAGTACACCCCTCACATTTTTGTAAATATTTGATTATATCTTTTCATGTGACAACACTGAAGAAATGACACTTGCTACAATGTAAAGTAGTGAGTGTACAGCTTGTGTAACAGTGTAAATTTGCTGTCTCCTCAAAATAACTCAACACACAGCCATTAATGTCTAAACCGCTGGCAACAAAAGTGAGTACACCCCTAAGTGAAAATGTCCAAATTGAGCCCAAAGTGTCAATATTTTGTGTGGCCACCATTATTTTCCAGCACTGCCTTAACACTCTTGGGCATGGAGTTCACCAGAGCTTCACAGGTTGCCACTGGAATCCTCTTCCACTCCTCCATAATGACATCACGGAGCTGGTGGATGTTAGAGACCATGAGCTCCTCCACCTTCCGTTTGAGGATGCCCCACAGATGCTCAATAGGGTTTAGGTCTGGAGACATGCTTGGCCAGTCCATCACCTTCACCCTCAGCTTCTTTATCAAGGAAGTGGTCGTCTTGGAGGTGTGTTTGGGGTCGTTATCATGCAGGAATACTGGCCTGCGGCCCAGTCTCCGAAGGGAGGGATCATGCTCTGCTTCAGTATGTCACAGTACATGTTGGCATTCATGGTTCCCTCAATGAACTGTAGCTCCCCAGTGCCGGCAGCACTCATGCAGCCCCAGACCTTGACACTCCCACCACCATGCCTGACTGTAGGCAAGACACATTTGTCTTTGTACTCCTCACCTGGTCGCCACCACACACGCTTGACACCATCTGAACCAAATAAGATTATCTTGGTCTCATCAGACCACAGGACATGGTTCCAGTAATCCACATCCTTAGTCTGCTTGTCTTCAGCAAACTGTTTGTGGACTTTCTTGTGCATCATCTTTAGAAGTGGCTTCCTTCTGGGACGACAGCCATGCAAACCAATTTGATGCAGTGTGCGGCGTATGGTCTGAACACTGACAGGCTGACCCCCCACCCCTTCAACCTCTGCAGCAATGCTGGCAGCACTCATACCTCTATTTCCCAAAGACAACCTCTGGATATGATGCTGAGCATGTGCACTCAACTTCTTTGGTCAACCATGGCGAGGCCTGTTCTGAGTGGAACCTGTCGTGTTAAACCGCTGTATGGTCTTGGCCACCGTGCTGCAGCTCAGTGTCAGGGTCTTGGCAAACTTCTTATAGCCTAGCCCATCTTTATGTAGAGCAACAATTCTTTTTTTCAGATCCTCAGAGAGTTCTTTGCCATGAGGTGCCATGTTGAACTTCCAGTGACCAGTATGAGGGAGTGTGAGAGCGATGACACCAAATTTAACACACCTGCTCCCCATTTACAACTGAGACCTTGTAACACTAACAAGTCACATGACACCGGGGAGGGAAAATGGCTAATTGGGCCCAATTTGGACATTTTCACTTAGGGCCGTACTCACTTTTGTGGCCAGAGGTTTAGACATTAATGGCTGTGTGTTGAGTTATTTTGAGGGGACAGCAAATTTACACTGTTACACAAGCTGTACACTCAGTACTTTACATTGTAGCAAAGTGTCATTTCTTCAGTGTTGTCACATGAAAAGATATAATCAAATATTTACAAAAATGTGAGGGGTGTGCTCACTTTTGTGAGATACTGTATGCAGTAAGTGCAGTGTTTATTTTATGATACATTTATTTCCTGTCACTCTTGAATAATATATTGAGTAGAAACATAAAATAATAAAATGACAGGCACGTGCAGTATAAGCCAGGAGTATTCAAACCCTTTACATCCAGGGCTGGGCAACATGACAAAAATATCATATCACGATACTTGAGGACATTTCTATGATATACGGTGTGTATTATGATATATAATTTAGCTAACAAACTGTTTACTACTCTCTGCAAAACAGCAGTAAACTAAACTACAAAAAAGTTACAATGAGTTTGACAATACTTTTATGTAATGTTTACAAAGTCAGAGAATATTAAATAAAAAAATATTTCAATCAACAGCATCCATTCAGTAGCATTTAATTTGTAAATATTAAAAAGTTAATTCTGTTAACTATTGGCCATTTAGACTTTTTACGATTTAAAACTTATTCAAAATATCCACAATGTATTTGTGAATAATGTAGATTTGTTTGTTTGTAGCAAGGGGATGTTTGTATTGTTTTATTGTGCTGTTTTCTGTCTCTTCAAATAAAAACACTTAAAGTGACCCCATGCTGGCTAATCTACCTGTTGTTCTTTACATAACTAGGAGTCTACATTGTGATCTGTAGTTCAATTTAGAGCACTAGTATTCTGGATTTGATCATCTTGAAAGGTTTATATCGGGATCAGGGTGATCCAATCAGATCTAAAAGCCGACACAAAAGTACGATGGATTACTTAATCCTGGATAGCAAAAAATGGGATTTTCAAATCCAGACCATTCTGATCCGGATTAAACTTTTTAAACAACTGGGTCCATTGGTTTAGCTACATCTATATTTTACATTGTTTACTTGGATAAATAGGATAGATAGATAGATAGATAGATAGATAATGGATGGATGGAGTGTGGGGAAGGATAGAATAGATAGATGGATGAGATCAGATACGGTAGGATAGGATGAATGATAGTATAGAATGATTGGGTGGATAGATAGGATCGAATCGGTGGATGGTAAGATATGACAAGATGAATGGTTTGATGGAGGGATAGTATAGGATGAGCAGATAGAATGGATGTGAAGAATGGTTGATAGAATTAAGAAATAGAAAAGGAAAAAAGTTAACACACTCTGAAAGAGTAAATCCAGTTAGAGAAATTGAACTAAACAAGAAATCAGTGCATTAATTACGGTTTTAATCAAACATTCACACTGAATGAAGATGAAGTGCAGTGTAACCGCGATGCAGTCACTGCGCAGCACTCTCACTCTCTCTCACTCTCTCTCGCTCTCTCTCTCTCTCGCTCTCTCTCTCTCTCTCTCTCACACACACACACACACACACACACACACACACACACACACTAATATATACACATTATAACTAATTAAAGCTATAAACATTTTACTAACGGGACTGAACGCAAACAAATAACAACTAGTTTACATTCCAACTACCTCGGTACAGCTAGCGATCTTAGCCAAACGTGGCGGGCTCTCATTCATTTTCCAGGTCTCATATATATACACACACACACACACACACACTTACCCCCACCATACACTCCTCCACTCATTATAGCCAACGATAGATGTAGATTTATTTATTACAAATACGACTAATCCGCTCCTGGTTAAATATAAATCCGAAATGTTGTCTTCTTCTTCTTCTTTTATAATAAAGAATTCATCACAACAAAGGAAACGCGACAGACATCTTCTTCTATGGTGTGGAAGAATAACGGAGGTGATTTGAACTCAAAAGTACAGCGTCGCCCCCTTTCGGCTAAAAGGAAAATTACAGAGACAGTTTGTGTTTGTGTGATAAAATTTTTCTGTGTTAACAGGAATTATAAAGTGTCAAAAATTATATAAACACACACACATAGACATTACATTTAACATACATGTGGATTTCTATTGCGCATTTTATCAAAGCTCCAATGTGCACAAGGTTGACTGTCAATTGTATAAATGGACAAAAATGCAATAAGATGAAATAGCTAGATGGAATAGAATAGGCTAGATGTACAGGAAAAATATACATTTTTATAGCTAATTCATTTGTTGAATTTATTTATATAAATGGTATTCTTGCAAGTGCAGAGCAGTGATGCAGGTATGATTGCTGCCCAGGGTGGTAGAAAAGGGGCCACGGCTCCAGCGTCCAAGGTTCAATCCTGTGTTTCACATGTTCTCCCAGTGTCCATGTGGGTTTCCTCCTGGTTATCTGGTATCTCTCTCTCTCTCTCTCTCTCTCTCTCTCTCTCTCTCTCCAAATTGTTTCAGAAATTAAAACAAAATCTAAGATAAAACAAAGGCAACCTGAATAAACACGAAATACAGTTTTAAAATGATAATGTTATTTGTTGAAGCAAAAAAGTTATCCAATACCAACTGGGCCTGTGTGAAAATGTATTTGCCCCCGTAGTTACTAATTCCCCAAATCTATGAATCTGCATTCATAATGGGGTTCAGTTGGACTAGACACAACCAGGCCTGATTACTGCAAACCCTGTTCCATCAAATCAACACTTAAATAGAACTTTTTCAACAGCATGAAGTTGGTTAAAAGGTCTTACCCAGTAACACACTATGACAAAATTGAAAGAAATTCCAGAAATGATGAGGAAGAAGATGATTTAAATACATCAGTCTAGGAAGGGTTACAAAGCTATTTCAAAGGCTCTGGGACTCCAAAAACCACAGTGATCTCCAAATGGAAAAACTCAGCACAACAGTGAACCTTCCCAGAAGTGGCCGACCTTCCACAGTTCCTCCAAGAGCACAGAAACTACTCATCCAGGAAGTCAAAAAACACCCAAGGACAACATCAAAGGAACTACAGGCCTCTCTTGCATCAATAAAGGTCACTGTTCATGACTCCACTATCAGAAAGACACTGGGCAAAAATGGCATCCATGGAAGAGTGGCAACCCCTGCTAACCCAGTAGAAAATCCTAAAGGAAAATGTTCTGTTTTCAGTCTGTAAGTTGAAACTCAAGGGCAACTGGATTATGCAGCAAGACAATGATTCAAAGCATAGGAGTAAGTCCTAGTCATAGAAGTCAGTGAAAGACTGATCTCCAGTTATCAGGAATGTTCGGTTGCAGTAATTGCATCAAAAGGTGGCACAACTAGATTTTAAGTTTAAATGAGCAAGTAGTTTTTCACATGGGTGATCGGTGTTGGATAACTTTTTTTGCTTCAATAAAAAAATATATATAAAACTGTATCACGTGTTTACGCAGGTTGCCTGAGTAAGAAATCAAACAGTTTTTGACAGCACTGTATATAGCAAAGTCATTTTGAAGCTAAGATAAGACTGAAAATCAATCAGAGGCATTGCACAAACATTGGGACACTAAAGACAAAAGAAGGTATAGAATATACATATACATAGATATTTTAAAATTCACTGTACTAACTTTTGCATGTCCATTTTTACAATAACATTGGTGTTATGGTTAAAGAATATGGGCATACTGTAACTGGCTGTACTCTGCTCTTGCATGGACTTTTGCATGAAATTTTGGACTGCTACAATAAACACAGTAATCCAACAGGTTGGTTTACATGCAGAACATATCAGCTACAGGATATAAACAAACAAATAAGTAAGCAAGCAAATCTACGGCTACTGTTTGTGTTGAGTTTCACATGTTGTCCATGTGTCCACAGGGGTTGGGTTTCCTTACACCTCCCAAAAGCATGCCAGAAGGTGGATATGTGTAAATATGTGTGTGCAAGGTGTTTTTGATGGATGGGTATCCCATCTAAGTTGTGTTCCCACATCACTCCCAGTTTTCCCAGGATAGGCTCCAGATCCACTGTGACCCTGACCAGGATAAAGCAGTTATTGATGATGATTGAATGAATAAATAAACAGATAGATATATAGAGGGCCAAGAATCAAGGTGGAAAAACACATACTGGAGAAATATGTTTCAGAAACTATTCTCAGATAAATGGTAGCACTCCATCAGTACTGTACACTAGTACATCAACGGCTGTCTCTGTCTGGTGTGTGTCTTAGTCTGCCGTGTATAATTGTTTTAATTGATTAACATTTTTCATTATGTACATCACAGTTCAAAGGTTGACAATCCTGACTTACCTACATGTATAATTTAAAAAAAAAAAAAAGCTCTAGAAAAAAAATTTCATGCCATCTGGGGCCCCCAGGGGTCCACGGGCCCCAGTTTGAGAACCACTGCCCTATGTATCCCGAGCCTGAGCGAAGAGCTGTGAATACAGCCTGTCAATCACATCTGTACACTCATGCACTGTTAAAACAACTTTAAGTATTTAAAGCACGATTGTGGAACAGGTTGAGACCGAGGCCGCATCAAGTACAGCTCCTCTTTCCCAATATAAGCGCACTAGGTAGGGTGTAAAGTAATGGCGTTATACAGCCTATGTAGTGCCATTTAGGATACACCTCGAGTGCAGTGATGGCGCTGGTTTCCGCCAGGTGGCGCTGCGGAGCGGACTCGGTGCTGTTTATATCCTCATGCACACACGGGCAGTAGTTTTACATACACAGAGAAACTGATAGCGAAACAGCAGCATGGCGAGTGAAGAAGGAATACAGAGTTTCTCCCATCTACCAAGAACTAAATCCTCACCAACATCATGTATCGGCTGCATCCTGCGGGTTTTATTTATTGCAGTAATACACATGGCACATGCCAACAAGCAAGGTAACTAGCAGTGTGTGTGTATGAGTGAGTGAGAGAGAGAGAGAGAGAGAGAGAGAGTGTGTGTGTGTGTGTGTGTGTGTGTGTGTGTGTATATATGTATATGTATGTGTATGTATGTATGTATGTATGTATGTATGTATGTATGTATATGTACATATATATATATATATATGTATATGTATATATATATACATATATATGTGTGTGTGAGGGGCCTTTTGGGCTCGTTTCAACTATTATATCTGTTGAGTGTCTGTCAGTGTAGCTGGATAGCTGTTTAACTGCAGGCTAACACCAGTTAGCATGTTGGATGGTATTTCAGCTGTAGCATGTTAGTTGAACATGGGCAGGTTTGAAATATACAGCAGTGCCCAAGCATTCTCCAAGTAATATCTGCTGTAGCATACGTGACAGAAAATGACTCATGAACGTCTCTTGAGTGTACAGTGCCAGCTCATACTGGCGAGCTAAAGCTAACCACACAGCAACCTAGCAGAGCCTCGCCTGAAGTAACTAGCCAGTGCTAGCTTTTTATAGTCCTTTATTGTTGTTGTTGTTGTTGTTTTTTTTACACTCTTCATATTTAAAGTCTCATAATGAAGAAGCGTGTTTTGCTGCTATGTTTGAGGCGTTTACAGAAAGTAGGTCGAGAGTTTGTTGATTAAACGTTAGCACTGGAAGCTTCCCTCCGCCAAAGAGCCTAGCTTTTTTCTGTAAGAGGACTGAGCTGCGGGAGGTGGTCATGTTTTATAAACAGTTTTACTTTTTTAAGGTGGGGGGGATTTATTCTCGGAAGGTTTTCGCCCCAACTCTGTTAGCTTGTTAGCTAAAACAGTGTGTGAGGCATAGTGCAGGCCTGTGTGTGTTGTCAGCTCTGACATGTCATGTCAACCCAGTTAGCCAAGAAAAGCAGCAGGTCATTGAGTGGTCCGTATCCCAAACGGATCCCTTCTACCTACATAAGTGCACTCCGGCGGCTATATAAAATAATGGTGCGAAGTGCCATTTGGGATTCAGCCCTAAGGTTTGGGCAGAAGTTAAAGAGCCTGTGTTGCGTTCAGTGAAGATTTCTCTGTTTGGCCTTTAGATATGGATTGAGAAATGTGTCAATATAGTGTGAATTAAAAATCATTAAACAAAAAAAAACGTAGAGAAATATAAACCTCTTATTTGAATGTGTAAATATAGGTTCATAGCTGAATTAGCTCAATCAGATTGAAATTGTATTCCTTGGCTTGAGTTTGTGTACGAGGGTTCAGATATATCAGAGTATTATAATAATCAGGTGTAGAAGAATTCATTTAATTTGCTGGCATTTCAATTTCAGACGACAGTTTATTTTCCGAAACATTATATTGTTCGATTGATTGGATGAAATTGCTGTGATTTAATCTGTTCTTTGCTTTTCTTTAGTGAAGAGGTTGAAGTGGCACTTTTTCACTTCCTAATTCAGATCTAGTAATAGAAATGGAATAAATATGGGTATTAATACATTTTTGGATGCTCGATAACGTGACTACGAAGTGATATCGGGGTATGTGTTAAACTTAATGTATTGTAGTGTAACTTATAATTACATTTATCTGTATGTCCAGGTTTGCTAAGCTGTTCTCATATATCCTCAACAGAGCAGTACGCTTCTTCCGTTGCTCAGGTGAACTCTAACACAATAGGTATTGTTTTGCTTACCTGAGCTTTTGAAGGCTTGTAACTAGCCGTGCTCTGACACAATAGAAATATCAACTCCCCACCGTCAAGGCAACCGTCCCCATGGTCTGTAGGTTATTGCGTGCATTGGCAGAAACTTTGATTAGGACGTCCAGGAGTAAATAGCAGCATGTCAGCTTCAACGGGTACCTTCGTTTGTTCGCAGTCTGATCGCTGTCGAACAGAACGTATCCGGATGCTGGATGGCTTTTGTACGTCCGAGTTATGGGTAGAGTTTTAGGGAAAGCAGTGTAAGCGAATTCCGTTGTACTTTCTGTGCATATGCCTTAATTTAACGCTTAAACTCGATGCTTAGATGAAATACGTATTTTAGAAGTCTTCCAAAACGTCTCACCGGGAAAAATCCTGAGTTTTTATTGAATATTAAATTGAAAAGACCTCAGTTTAGTTGACACTGCTGAAATGTTGTTGTAAGATTTTATTGTTGTAATGCTGTAAGAATTGACTGACTAGAAAGCCCTGCTTTACCTACCTTGATCTTGACAGGAAAATAGCTTCTGATGTTGCTATGGCATTAAAAGAACAATCAATAAGTAAATAAATCAATGTTTAGATGAAAGTTTTAAATACGCCACAAATTTCCAGAGGCGTTGTCAGTATTTCTTGTTGGTGATCCCACAAAATAGGATCCTGCCATTTTTTAAATAGTAGTAATTGTATAAGGATTATTAAAGGGTTTAAAGTGACATGTTCACTCCTTTAGGGAAGATTCAGCAGGTTATTTATTTATTTATTTATTTATTTATTTTAAGGAGTGGAAGCAGTTAAAGTTTATACTGATTGTAATAAAATAACTTGTTGAGGCTGTAAGAGATATGATTGGATGTTTCATGTAACACTACCTCATTTTATTATGATGAATCACATAACTGCGTGTGCCGGTCCATGCTATTTCATGGATGTATTGAAACAGCCGGTTTTTTTTTTTGTTGGGTTTTTTTTTTTTTTTTCTTGTGCAAAAAAAAAAAAAAGTGATTCTCAAACATGAGAATCCAAACTAGGAGTAAAACCTGATCCAGTCCAGGAGTTTTTGCAGAACATGAGCCACCGGATCAAACGTATACGTTTTAAGTTTTGCATGATTTTTAGTCGGTGCTGCAAATCAACATGGACATGTGATCTTTGCCTGCAGCTCACACAGCATGCTGCTCTGCTTTGTAACCCTCCCAGCATTACTCTATTGCTCAGACATGTTGCTAGACCAGGTGAAGTGCAAGCCAAATGGATTACATGTCATAACCACAACGGTAGAGTGGCACAACCTCCTGAATACAAGCAGCTGCTGCATCAATCTGAGAGATGAATCGAGTTGATGTAGCATGTTGGCTCATAGTTAGATTTTGTAATCTGGTGTGCACGTCATCTCCGGGGTTAACTTGCACCTTAAACGCATCGACTGTGTTGTGTGGTTTTGAGCATTTAACTTGTTTAAAGTGTATTTGAAGCTGTTTTTTGCTTGCATCGTGTTGAAACTCTTAGATTTGTATTGTACTTCTTCGTCTTCCCCTTCTGCAGCTGATATTGGTTTGTTGCGTACATGATGTGTTCCTACCAGAGGAACACACATAATAAATTGATTGATTGATATTAGGCCCCACAATTTCTCTTATGGCCCCCGATGATTATGTAAACAAAATAATCGAGATGAAATTAATATTGTGCCCCATTCCGTTTCATGATCTTCTCGTTTTGTCTTTTTTAAAAACCGCTCTCCATTCTTCTTTACAGCAGTGTCCTTTCGCCCCTCCCTAAAAGGCCAAACTCACTCCCCGGCTGGCTGTGGCGTTTTAAGTTCAGCTCGAGCCAAGATGACGGAAAGAGAGCCTTTGGTCGACAAGAAAGATAAAACCATTTCAGCCGTTTGGAAACAGTTTGGTTTCAAGGAGTCCGATGTGGAACGAAAAGAAATAACATTTGGTATCATTGGGCTCATTCCTCTAGTGTCATGACAGCTGGTCTAAATACGCTCGTTTCCTTTCTAGAGCTCACTATAGTGAGAAACTACAGGCCGATCTAAACCAGGAGACGAGAATTTCATTGGCTAAGGAAGTTTAATGTTCATTTCTAGTGATGCGATTTGCCGAAATGCAGCACGTGATGTGCTCCACTAGCTTTGTTTAATTTAATTAAACAAATGTATTTGATTTTGTTTTACATATTTTTTTTCCAGTTGAATTAAATTGTAGAAAATCCACTGTTAATAATACAATAAAAAGTTTATATATATATATATATATATATATATATATATATATATATATATATATATATATATATATATATATATATATATATATAATTTATATAATTAATCCACTCATTTTAACATGGTATTTTTTCGCAGGTTGTTGTACGAAGGACTCTCACATGATATAAGCCGAACAGATTCAGAGAAGCTATTATTCAATCAACAGATATGTGTACATATTGCTCTGGTGAAGCTGTCTATAGGAACAAATGAATTTCACATGTATGAAAGAAGACTTCACTGACTACGTTTACATGGACAGCAGTAATCTAATTATTGACCTTATTCTGAATAAGACAGTATCGTGATTAAGGTGTTTACATGAGTCGCTTTTAGAATACTCCTTTCATGTTCCCGTTTTACATGTTATAGAACATAGATCGATTAATGGCACACGTCATTACGTCCCCACGCATCACCGTCCGACGTTTCCTCCAGAATTTCACGTATCACCATGCAGTTCGTCTTCGTTATGGTACCGTGAACAGTTTTGGGTGGTTTTTAAAAAATATATATTTATGATTTTATGAAAGCTTCGAAACTGCATACTGGAAACATTGTGTACTACGTTTATCTTTTACATGCACTATTCACTCACCAGCCGCGTTAATAGGAACGCCTGTACACTTGGAGTTATCCAAATTTTTTTTTTAGCAGCAGTGCAATGCACACAATCATACAGATTACAGGTCAAGTGCTTCAGTTCATGTTCTCATCAATATTCACACCAGACATTTTGCTCTTAGAAAGACCATGTGAGAGTCTTCAGCTGTCCAGTTTCAGTGAGCCTGTGCCCAGTGTAGCCTCAGGTTACTGCTCTTGGCTGACAGGAGTGGAATGCGACGTGCTCTTCACTTGTTGTAGTCTGCAATCTGCCTCAAGGTTCAACATGTCATGCTTTGTGAGATGTTTTTCAGTTCACCACAGTTGTAAAGAGTGGTACTTTGAGTTACTGTAGTCTTCCCATCAGTTTGAACCAGTTTAACTATTCTCCTCTGACCTCTTTAATCAACCACCTGCAGAACTGTTGCTTACCGGATGTTTTTTTTTTTTAACCATCCTGTATATACTCTAGAGACGTGTGTGAGTGAGGAAATCTCAGGAGATCAGCAGTGTCTGAAATACTCAAACCAGCCCCCTGGCACCAACATCCACACCACATTAAAAGTCACCAAGCGCTGATTATTTCCCCATTCTGATGATTGACATGCACATTAACTGAAGCTCTAGAAACGTAATTGTTTGAAGTTCCTAATAAAGTGGACGGTGAGTGTAAAATCGACCAGCGAATTGGAATGTTGTTAAGTCAGAAGTATAGGTATTAATAGAGCTGTATAACATTAAGTTTAGAGCACTGAACATAAACTCACACACCACCTCTACTGCGCTACAGGCTGACACACCCATACTCACATGACCGTTTCACCTGGCGATTCTGTGCCCTTCTTTCTGACTCACCATCTCCATGTTGGCTGTTTTTGTCTCTGTTTGAACAAACGTGCAACGGAGCTGTACGTACATACAGCTGCGTTGCTGTTACAAACAGCGGACAGGATGGGCAGCTACAAAAAAAAATCCCTTTTGATTAAATATTCTTTTGCAGATTTAAGCTTCATATTTTAAATGACAAGCTGCTGTACCATTACCTTCACAGAATGTATATTCAGTGAAGAATTATTACCTTTGACTTGATTGTAAATTTAGCAGTGATTATTGTTTACAAGTGTGTGACGTCTTTTAAAAACACTTCAGTGTTTGAGTGGGTTTCTTTTTCATTTTATTCGACGCAGTGTGATTTTGAAACAGAAAATGGTGCTCTGAGCTCCATGTTGGTGCTTTTTTTTTGTGTGTGTATGTGAGATCTTGAAAGTGTTTTTCACACCCGTGCTTCTCACTGACTTCCTGTCTGATCCTGATAAGATACAATGACATCCAGTCCTCTTTATGCTCAAGCAGCAGTTGTCCATTGTAAAGGTTTAAAAATGTCATTCATAATATTAATATATTTGCTCTTTCTGCCAGTATCTATCCGGCACATTTTTACAAAGCTTTTAGAGTTGACTATAGCTGCCTTGCATTTTGTGGGTGGTGTAGGAAATTGATTTCAGGCAGATAGAGAATGAGTGTTTTTGAGGAGTTGCTGACCGAAGCACTTCAGTGCAAGCAAAACCTCAAAAGGTGTGCAGCTCCTGCGATATTTCTCTCAGGGTTCAATCACACATGGCAGAAAGTTACAGAAGAAGAGAGCTGGGGGTGACTTGATCGATTTAGCTTACGTGTTCTGTGTGTAGCGGTCGAAGAATAAACCATAGGGTTTACTGTGTAATATTGGTGTAATGTAAATGTTTACCCTTCAACATTTCCTCAATTCAGCCATATACAGCTGGTACTGCAGTATATGGTGCTACATAAAACAACACCGACTGAATAAGACCTACATGTTTCTACATAAAGTGCACATGCAAACATGTGCAAACAACATGTACAGTAGAATAGCTACTAAAACAGGACAATGGGCACCGTGAGTGACAGTGTAGTGCCGACCAGTACACTGTACTAATGTGGAAGTGTCGGATATAACTGGAAGTGCAAAGGAATAACAATATAATAATAATAAAAATATATAATAATATATAATATATATAAGAGGGCGCACGGTGGCTTGGTGGTTAGCACGTTCGCCTCACACCTCCAGTTTCCGGGGTTCGATTCCTGCCGGGGCTGTGTGTGCGGAGTTTGCATGTTCTCCCCGTGCTGCGGGGTTTCCTCTGGGTACTCTGGTTTCCTCCCCCAGTCCAAAGACATGCATGGTAGGCTGATTGGCGTGTCTAAAGTGTCCGTAGTGTATGAATGGGTGTGTGAGTGTGTACGTGAGTGTACCCTGCGATGGACTGGCACACTGTCCAGGGTGTACCCCGCCTTGTGCCCGATGCCCCCTGGGATAGGCTCCAGGTTCCCCCGCGACCCTGAAGAAGGAGTAAGCGGTAGAAGATGGATGGATGGATGGATAATAATATTTAAATAAATAAAAACTACCCAGAGCTTTGACTGCATCCATGATTCATTTAAAAAAAAAAAAAAAATTAGCTGTTGGTTGGTGTTTTTCACACACAAGTCTTCCCTAGCAGTTCCTTCTGCTTAAACTTTGTAGACTGTAATCCCTCAAATTATACGTTCATTCATCTTCAGTAAGCGTTTTTATCCTGGTCAGGGTTGCCAGTCCATCATGCTTTCGGCAGAAGGGCTGCAGTGATTAGACAAGGTTGTTCGCATTATTGATGAAATTTGTTCATGATCAATTCTAGGTTTGCAAACACACGTTTCGTGAATTTGAGAAAGTCGATCATTTAATGAATTTTGAAAACTGTAAAATAATTCAAACTGTTGAAGCCTTTGGTTGTTAAACCTCCAATGTTCCATAGTCTTCATTGCCAAAGCACTGTGTTTTCCTTTTGTGTATGTGATGTGGTGCATTTTTCTATTCCACCGTAGACAAATCGTTACATCCAGCAGAAAACGTGCAAGACTGTGTAAAAACATCCAAAAAAGAAAAACGTTCAGCGTAGTCTGTGCGAAACATCAATTAGCCTGACGCAACAGCACTAACCTAAAACCAAGTTTATCCATATTGTAAAATGGCGAAACTCCTGATATGATTACAGCAGTCCCTATGAATGAAATATATGCTGCTGTTTTTGATGTTGAATTTAAGACGGTAGTAACAGTCTTACTGCCATGTGCAGTCTGAATGCTTGTGGTTCTGCGCTTGTCTACTGGTTAGCATTGCTGCAGATTATTAGCGAGTACGTGACTGCATGCAGCATCCAGCTCGCTCTCTGGAACAGTAGGAAATACCCATGTTGTTAAATATGGAAATATGAGCCTAACTTATCTGTGTTCTTTTGCTCGTCATTTGTTACGCATATAACAATTCTATCATTAACATGCTGCAAGGTATTCACCGCATAAAGATAAAATTTTTTTTTTTTAAAAACCACGAGGAAGTGTGCTGTTACAGGGGGATAATAGAAATAATTATAATTATAAATCCGTACAGGGTTCATTTCCACAGAAAGTCTTGTTCATTGCCAGTTTTCAGTTTTTCTTGTTAAACCAGTATTGTTATTTGCAAATATTGATTACAGTTGAGGACAAATGATTACATACACCTAGGATAAAGACATTGAACCTCCACACATTTTGAGTTACAATACTTTTCCTCTATTGAGACAGGGTGTCTTTTGTCAATACCGTATGAGGTCTTTTTAAAATTTAATATCTAAGAGAGAGATTTATTTCAGCTTTTATTTATGTCAGATTTTCAGTGAGTCAGATATTTACACACATTTTGTTAGTGTTTGGTGGCATTACCTTTTAATGCTTTGAATTATACTTTGCTGGAATTTTGCCCGTTCCTCATGACAGAACTGGTGTACTGTAACTAGTTTGTGTGCTTCCTTGCTCAGACATGCTTTTTCAGTTCAGTCCACAAATATTCTATGAGATTCAGGTCAGAGCTTTCTGATGGGCAGTTCAATACATTTACTTTGTTGTCTTTAAGCCATTTTGTTACAAGTTTTGGAGGTATGCGTAGGATCATTGTTATTCTGGAACACAGAGTGCAGACCAAATGTTAACTTTCTGTCTGATGTGTTGAAGCTTTGCTTTAGTAGTTCTAGTTAATTCTCCCTCCTCATGATGCCATGTAGTATTATTATTATTATTATTATTATTATTATTATTATTATTATTATTTAGTACACCAGTCCTTTTTCTAGCAAAATACCTCTGCAACATGCTGCCACCACCATGCTTCACAGTTGGGATGGTGTTCTTTCAATTCAAAGCCTTACCCTTGATCCTCCATGAATAGCATTGATAATTATAGCTAAACAGTTTAATTTTTGTTTCATTTGACCAGAGAATACTCTTCTAAAAGGCTGGTGATCACCTGCAAACTTGAGTCTGGCTTTTTTTTATTATTATTATTATCCCGATTGTTGAGTAGGTGAACTTTGAGTATCATGCGTGTGCAACAGCTTTTCAGGCCATGACGATGTAGGACTCTCTTAATGGTGGGTGTACATACTTGATACTCCAACTGATGGCTCCAACTCCATCAGTTCCTTTGCTGTTTTCTTAGCGTTCAGTTGAACTTTTCAGATCACAGTTTGTTCATCACTGGGAGTTATCCACTGTCTGTGGTCCCAAGAATTTTATGTTTGCATGCAATTGTTGCAGGTGCTTGAGGTACCTTCAGCTGTTTGGAAATTGATCCTTAGGACTTGTAGAGGTGCATCTTTCAAGAGGTGAAACAGTTTTGGCTGAGTTTCTCAGAGTTTTCCAATGCTATCAAGGGCAAAAAGCTTTCTCAAAGCTCTAAATCCAGCCACAGGTGCATGGCTCTAATCGATTGCTTTACAATGACCTCTGATGTAAACAATGTAGATGCACTAATTGACTTACCAAAAGAAATGTATATGAACATGAAATGTGTGGAGTTGGGCCTCATCTATTTCAAAGTATCACTGCACCTCTGTTCATGGTGTTTTAGCTGTGCAATTGCCTTTATTTTGTGAAAAAGAAATGGTTAACTGCTGACTCTTGCACCGATAACAGTGTTAGCCCGTGTGTTTTTGTGACCATCCTGCTTTAACATATCTATTAAACCTAGTTTTTAGCTGAGTTTATTGAGGCAAGCAAGAGCAGGGAAATAACCTAAAACTCCTACATGACCACACACACAATTATACTTAAGAGGAGTCTTTTGTTTATTTTAATCTACTTAACAGCACCTAGTTCTCTCTCACCAAGTATCACTACAAAAGCTATAGCCCTCTACAGCCTCTGCTGTGGCATGTGAGCTCTGCAAAAGATCATTACTCATTGTCTCAACCCTTTGTGGTAACGTTTTGGACCTAAAAGGCCATTGTGACAGGAAACCAATGTGTAGGCTGTAGTGTTGTTCATCCTCGGTACCTCATTCGAACAAGTTTGAAAAAAGAGTGCCAATATTTATTGAAGGCAGGTGTTTTGTAATAATTATAAGCAATCATGTATCACATGTCTCAAATGATATTTCCAAGATTAATGTTCATTTTTAATGTCTGTTTGAGGTTGTGTTTGCCAATTGTTCATTTGCAGGAAGCGGTTTATGTTATGTCACGCCACCTGTTGGAACGGCGCCATTGTTTACTCACCCTGCACATGAGGCACGTTCTTAGTGAGCATTCAACTGAGCAATTTTTTTTTATAAATGACCGCAGATTTTCCACAGATTCGGGTCAAGATGCCGAACGTGAGTACAGCTAAAAGATCCCATTTACAAACCAACATCACTGCGAAAGAAAACTATTTTGTGCAGTTGCAATTTTGGCAATTCAGGTAGTTTTCTGCCAAAAAAAAAAAAAGCCACAGAAAAATCAAGCATTTTTGGCCTCAACAATCACAAAAACAATCCTCTTCAGTCTAACGCGAAATCCTTCCATGGATTCATGAAATTGAGTGGATATACACTGACGTTATCAGTTTAGCTCTGTCTGTTGAGGGTATCTGTAGATATTTCATATCAGTATCCTGTTAGTGTTCTTTTTATTCGAATGTTTGTGTTAATGTTATTATCATGCATAAATGTTAGACTATTTTTCTCTTATTACTTGTCTCATTAAAGTATTTATTTTTTTAGTTTATATATTTAATTTATCCTGGAACGTTACAAAGTGCCAAACTCCTTCATCGGTCTGCATTACTATTCAAATTTTAGTAAAGTGTGTGTGTGTGTGTGTGTGTGTGTGTGTGTGTGTGTGTGTGTGTGTGTGTGTGTGTGTTTGGGAGGTAATTATACCTGTACTTAACTGATAGTGTCCTGATCTCCCTGCAGCTCAGTGTGACGATAAATTTACACGTGAAATTGTCTCCCATTCACGATTATGAAATGTTAGGAAATGTTAACATTTAGCTCCTAACTCACTAGGATGTCTCTTGATCTCCCCTTAATATTATTACTAATATAATTATTATTTTTTTTTTTTTTGTATCCCTGCCTTACCCTCCAGCTCTGGATTGACTGAGATGTTGACCCAGGATAAAGAAGTAACTAAAGATGAACGATTGTTTTGAATAATTGTGTGCTTAGACCTGCTATTTGCGTGAGATCATTTGATGTAAAGTCTTTCGTGTAACAATTAGTCAATGTTTACTCTGTTCCAGGCAGTTCACTTATTAGCCAAATGATTGAGAGAGCCATGTGACTTGGCAGTAAATATTGTCATTACTACATGGAACGACTGCTTCAGACTCTTTACTAATAGTGCTATTTACTATTGACTATAACCGGAACCGTACCGGGTGAGTAATTATTGTTGAACCTGAGCACATTATTCGGTAGTGGCAGCAGAAGCATATGTTTTTCAATGGCATAGCATTTATATGTACCTGTATAGCAGTCCATTGTTGTATGGGAGGTAAATCTATCCCAAAGTTAAAATGATTAATCCAATAAAATGAAGTTGCCATTGTGCCATTTCCTTTGCCACATGCCTGCACATAATCCTGTCAAAATGAAATAACTGAATTCTCAATTTGAGAAAAACAATTTGAGAACTTCTCATTTGAACTTTGCGAAAGGTCAGTGACTACTATGGAAAAATAAGACAAAACATTTTAATTTGGACTTATTCTGCATTTTATATAGAAAATTTAAAAGCAAACGAAAAGTATTGGATATTTTTGTCCTATTAGCTTTTCCATTACAGTTATGGCTGTGAAAATTGAGCTAATTAAAATGAAATAAAAAGATATTTTTAGAAGAATGAAATACTAAAAGAAATGGTAAAGTTGATTTTCATTTTAATATTTTATTTATATGCAAATGCTTTTTTTAGCATTTGATTTTTCCGCTAGATTTAACTGTCTTTGTAGTGAGGTTGATGTCTATTATATCTTAATTTGTAGCTTTAAGTAAACAAAAACCACTCCAGTCCTGAAATTGTGTGTATGTATGCGTACAGTGTCCTCGACTAATGATCAAAGAAGGCTGTGAAAAATTGTCTTTATTGTTTAACCTTTTGTTCAAAAAATTCACAAGAATAATCTGCTCTCATGGATATTGAACAATTGCAAACAAAACACAGCTTTCTAAAATAAATAAATTAATAAACATAAATAAATAAACCACCTCTGGTGTTTATTGCCAAAAAGTTCTATTTTGGTTTCATCTGACCATAGAACCCGATCCCATTTGAAGTTCCAGTAGTGTCTGGCAAACTGAAGACGTATTGAGATTGTTTTTGAATGAGAGTAGAGGCTTTTTTCTTGAAACCCTTCTAAACAACTTGTGGTGATGTAGATGACTTCAGATTGTACTTTTGGAGATTTTCTGACCGCAAGACGCAACTAACTTCTGCATTTCTCCAGCTGTGATCCTTGGAGATTTTTTGGCCACTCGAACCATCCTCTTCACAGTGCGTTGAGACAATATAGACGCACGTCCAATTCCAGGTTGAATCATAACATTTCCAGTTGACTGGAACTTCTTAATTATCACCGTGATGGTGGAAATTGACATTTTCAATGCTTGTGCTATTTTCTTAGAGCCACTTCCCATTTTGTGAAGTTCAGCAACCTTTTGCTGCACATTACAGCTATAATCCTTGGTCTTACCCATTGTTATGAATGACTAAGGGAATTTGGCCTATGTGTTATTTCATATTTATAACATTGTACGAAATTACAGACTGCCACTCCAAGGTAGTTGCTGGAAAAAGCTCATCCCTGGAACAAGGCCGTATTATTGAAGGGACAATACACCTCAGTCTCAGCAATATGTGTATAATACCACCTAAAGTGACATTCAGTTATAGCATGGGAGTGGCAATGGGGCATCAAGAACCATCCCTGAACAAAGGGTTACATGACCGTAATTATCGTTCAGAAAGATATCTGTCTAGACCAGGGGTGTCCAATCAAAGAAAGCTAAGATCAACTGATTAAACAGGTGGAATCAGGTGTGGCACCTGCTTGGTTGGAATGAAAACCTGCACCCACACCGACCCTTTGCGGATAAGATTGGACACCCCCGGTGCTATCCTTAATTTGCATTTAGAGTGGAACTTCATTTACGTTACATACAGAAAACCTGGTTTGAAATACAGTATAATATCTGTGCTGATATTGTTTGGGGTTCACTTTGACTCCGATGAACCCTGAGTGCTTTGTGTACTTTGTCACTGCCATACTGCAGTAAAGTTATTCTTCTTTGAGGTCTTCGACATCCTCATTTTTTTCTTACACTCCTGTGCAATAGGAAGTCATGGTTGAACAATTTCCTGTTCTTAGTCACCCAGGTGTACAATAAAAGTCAATATAAATGGGAATATACTTAAAATTTTATATATATATATATATTTCTCATATGAATTCATAAGGGTGCCAATAATTGTTGCATTCTTACATTTAACAAAGACGTGTATCTATAAAATGTATATATAATTCATTTAATTTATGGTAAAACTGTATGCAATTGTTTATCCATGAGAGCAGAGTATTTTTTTTATTTTTTATTTATTTTTATTTTTTTGAACAAAAGGGTAAACAATTGACAGTTTTTCACAGCCTTCATTGCTTTATATTTACCAAGGGTGCCAATATTAGTGGAGGGCACTGTGCATGTTGCTCAATGATTACAGTTTATTTAAAGCTGAAACATAACCTGTTGAAGCAGGCTGCAGTACTCTGATCAAACAATTCAGTCATTTTTATTGTGTTGGGGTGAATTATCACTTGAGATACAATGATTATTGTACATGTAAATGAGATACCATTTAAAATACAGCAAAACACAGAAAAGAAACAGGGAACGTTTGCAGAAAACAGTCATTTTCTAAATTTGATTTAGACTGTTCAGATGATGAGTTTCTACTTAATGTTACAACATGTTATTAGTGTTCTCTGGCCTTGTACATCTGTGTGCAGGTTTTTTTCTTTTTTTCTTTTCACATATACATGTGTACACGAGGACTCTTAAGTGCGGCGCTCATCATGACCCGTCTCTCCCACTCCACGCTTTACTAAGGTTACACCACTCATCGGCTAATAATAGCACCAGGAGGACAGCGATATGCAGCTGAATATGAGAACTCGGTAGTCCACTCAGCCGTCGGTTTTGTTAATACGTGACATTGTGAATGCACTTCGAGTGTTGTTGATTGAAACAGTCACTGAATGCCTTGTCAAATAGCTAACGTTATTCTGCCAAACATGTCTCTGGTTGCATGGTGATTGTATTAAATTCAATTTTAAAAAATGGCATAACCTTCTGTTTAGTAAGTAGAGGAGACTCTCTTTCTGTGCTCTCACTCTGCACAAACACCCCTCACCCCATAAACTAATTGGCTTGACTAGACCCTGTGATGCGGGCAAGTTTCCTGGAAATTCATTTAATAGGGCATGAGGTGTGACTGTACATTAGTATGATGATGTATTGAAATTATTGTTGTTGTTGGTATTATTATTGGTAAATGGTAATAATATAATTTGCTTGAAGCACACCCAACAATATTTACATTTTCTAAGTGGTTAGCTATTACTTAAATAACTGAGAGGGATCCAGATAAATGGCTAAAAGCTGTGTGTGTGTGTGTGTGTGTGTGTGTGTGTGTGTGTGTGTGTATATATATATATATATATATATATATATATATATATATATATATATATATATATATATATATATATATATATATATATTATATTATATTAGTGTGTTGTGTTATATTAAAGAAAAATTCCTGGTTATGTTTAGGAGTCATTATTCTAACAATTTCCCAAATAATGCAATACTTAATGTTTGCAGTATTTAATATCTGATTTATTGCAGAATGTAAACTTGTACAACTGCTCTTATGACAAAAATCGCATTATTCATTTACATGGTTATCATACAATAAACCTTGTCCCCGTTACATTCTGCCTCCATGCAAAGGAAAACAATAAAGCTATATTGAGCTGTAATTAGTAAATTATTACTGTAATGCATGGAGCACCTGTTCTTCCAAAAATATTTCCTCAGTCGGTGTTTTGATGATGGTGATGCACAGCGCTGTGTAGTACTTCAGTCTAAAATCACCCATAGGTTTTGAGATTTGATGTGTGAGTGTGAAGGCCATAGCATACGAGTTACATTATTTTCATCCTCCTCAAAACATTCGCTGGGCCCTCATGCCATTCTGTAAGAGACCGGGTCTCCGATCAGGATAGAAATGTTTCATCGTAGGATTAAGAAGATCGGTCTGAAGAACTTTTGTATTGATTTGCAGTGACACTTCTATCTAAGGGGACAAGTGGACTTAAACCATGACAGCTTCTCAGAACATAATAGAGCCACTTCCCCCCCCCCCCTCCTCCCCCCATCTCTCTCTTAATTTGTCACCTGTCTGAGTATTTTTCTTCAGGGTGCTAATTTGTCTTTACCTGCCTATCAATGTCGTCAGGGCAAGCCTTCAGAAAGCCATTTTCTCCCTGCAAATTCTACAGACAGCTTTATTATCTACAGATTTGTGTTGACTTTGTGCAGCTTATAAATTTGAGGTTCTGTATGGATTGTGAATCCTGACTGACCTGCTGCTGCATGTAGAGTCTCTGATTACTTCCCTGAAGCTGGTTGGTGGATTTCCTTTTCTTTTGTTTGTTTGTTTGTTTTTTTTTAATGGAAATTTGTGCCTTTTTTTTTTTTTTGAAATTGGTGAATTGATGATGAAAGAGTCAGTCATGTTACTGCATCAGTAAAAGACAGAACAAACTAGATAAACTGTCCTCCATCTGCGTAATCAACAGCTCATCAAACTGACCATCGTGAAGTTGTACAAACGAGTTGGGCAATATGACGAAAAAATATCACGATACCCGAGGACATTTCTACACTATGCAATGTGGATTGCGATATATAATTTAGATAACAAACTGTCTGCAAAACAGTAGTAATATAAACAAAAAACCCCTATTAAACTGAGTTTAACGATTTAATGCCTATAAAGACTAAGATGATTACATTTTTTTTGAAAAATTATGTCAGATCAATGTTATCTATTCTGTACCATTTAATTAGTAATTATTAAAAACATGAAAAATACATCATACCAAAGATATCCCAGAAAAGTGTATCGTGTAATCATTTATCACAATATCGCTATTACATAAATACATCGCTCAGCCCTACCAGTCCTTCCAGGATTTCGCAATTTTTGTGGTGGTAGAAATGAACTTAGAGCTTGCAGTTTTTCTAAATTTCAGACCTTTTCTAAATCTACCATTTTGTGCAATTGCAATTTTGCCAATTAAAGTAGGGGGTTTTTTTTTTGGTTTTTTTTGTGTAGCACAAACTCCTAAGTTGCATCACAAATTTTGAAAAAGGCAACAGCAGTCGAGCGTTTTTGGCCTCAACAATCGCACAAAAATCCTGTACGGACCAAAATACTGTTCAGTGTTCTGCTGTAGATAAAAGAGTCAGTCTAATGTGATGTGTTCAAGATCACAACAAAAAATACATTTTAAACCGTGCTACAATCCAGAATTGAAATAAAGAAAAAAAGCCTTTGATATCGCGAATGAGGAAAAAATATCCTCACAATCCGGAATTAATGATGCTAATGTGCATCATTAGTGCTGGATTTTACATTCTGGAGACAAACTGGGTGAAGCACCTGTTAAGACGACAGACTTTCTGTTAAGTCGCTATCTGATCGTGGGTTCTGTGATGGTGTGACTGTCTTTTGTCTGGTTTTAACTATGAGAAAACTGAGACATGAACTCATTTGATCTTCTTTTTCATTGTCTGCCACCGTGCAATTTTTTTTATATATATATATAGATTTTAAAAAATGTAGTAATTCAACAAAGTGTTTAAAGCTGAAGATGATTTTCTGTCATGATGAACCCACACTGATCTGATCTGTGCAATCTAGATGTCTTGGGTGATTAATTAGACAGAATGATAATCAAAGGGTGAAGAATGTCAGGAGAGCTCTAATGGTCTTTGCTTTCTGCATTAAAAAAAAAAAATTGTGTAGTCCTTTTAGATAATAGTGTACTAGTTTCATGCTTTCAGAGACAGACACTTAACACTCTTATTGCACTTTTCATTGTGTGCTGATACCTAAACCTCATGAGAATTTGCTCTTTGTCTGTCTGCAGCTTTCATCCAGTCAAACAAAATCCTGGAGGTACTACATTTTGGTGATGGAGCTTTCCTGCAGGTAAGCCTTAGGATTATTCACTTTTACTTCGAAGGTTCACTTCTGTTTCACTCGACTCTGCAGCTTCCTATTTGTTGAGCTAGAAAGACATTGCAGCAAATACGGAAAAGAAATTCCAGAAAAGTCTTTTGAGAGTGAGCAAATTTAGCTAATTTTGATACATTTTTTTGGAACGCACACACTTGCACGATCTCACTTTCAGTCTTGTACAATTTACATAATTGCAAATGAAAATGCAGTTTCATAATCCGATGTAAATGCGTGCTCACCTAAACTACACTCCCAGGTGAAAGAAAAACAAAAACAAAGGGCCAGCCCAAAATGGCAAAATATTAAGCTTTTTATGGTCGTGACAGGGAAATTCACTTCTATAGTCTTCTTGCACGCCAAGGTAAAATCAAATTAAATTATTAATAAAAATAAAATAATAAAAAGCTGTCCAAGTTTACCAACAAGACTTAAACATTTAAAGAAATCAAAATGAAAAGCTACCCCATATGAAGTTACTTCACGTATTTGTTTAATTCTTGCTACTTCCCTGGCCATTGATTTGTTGTTAAGACCATTTAAAAGCTTAATATTTTGCCATTTTGGTTATTTATTTATTTATTTATTTATTTTTGCCCAGAAGTGTAAAATATAGTATTGTCGAACCCCGGTGTGGTTGTGTGCCGAGGAAGACTCGGGAGGCAGGCGGAACAACAGCGGAGTTCAGGGCTCATGTTTATCGTCACCGTGACTTTGAATAGTACAACTATAAATCCTTATGGTATTTGTGAGGGCAGTAGCTCATTGCTTAAGATGTTTAAAGTCGTGAGGTCAAAACTGAGCACCACCAGCTGCCACTCCTGGGCCCTTGAGCAAGGCCCATAACCTTCAACTGCTCAGTTGTATAAATGAGATAAATGTAAACTCTGAATATAAGTCATGTCTGCCAAACGCTGCAAATGTATGTGTATAGCTGTAGAAGAGGAAAGTCAATAGGATGTTCAATATTAGAATATTGTGAATAAGAGTCATGGGATGAGCACAGGACAGACTTGAGGATTACAGGAGCAGTTCTTAAGTGTGTGTGTGTTTGTGTGTGTGTTTTCAATGCCCTATATTTTTATTATTCCATTCATCTTTGACCTCATGTCTAATAAGTGTTGATGATTTACTTTCTCATAGATAAGCATATATTCTACATAACGTCACTACCAAATCATCTGAGATGAGATGGAAAAATTTCCCCTGAAAAATCAGTTTGCTCAAAGTGTTTAGAATAAGTAATTTAAATATCCACTCAAATGTTCATGATTTATGCATTGTTCACCTCTACCACAAATGCAAACTAAAGTATCTATTATCCAGAGGTGCCAACATCCGGTTTAGTCATTGCATTTATGATTATTGCCATCTTGCTACAATGACGAGGGAGAGGCTCCAGCAGAACGACACTTTTCTGCTTTCTTGGCTGATCTAGCAAACTAGCAAGGGTGAGTCTGGGAAGGTCAAACCTTTAAGGGTATCCGTATTGGACCACATTCAGAAAGCTCCGAGCAAGTAGAGCGTTATGATGAATAAGATGAAATGGATGAATTTGAATCTAAAAACATTTGCTTCGCCCTCTCTGTTTTTGTCTCAATGAGCAGTAATGAGCTGTTGACAAAAATAACATTCACTCAGTTCTACCATGCTTAATTCTATTCATTAACAGATCAGTTTATGATCACTCATCAGTAATTACTTACCCACAACAGGCCCCTTGTGTGTCAGACTGATGTGTTATACAAGGCTAGGAAACGTTACTCTGTGTCCTTTTTTCGGCAGTGTCTTCCCCTTTTTTGTGTGTGTCTGTGTTCCTCTTTAGCTAGGTAATCTTAATGCTGTGGGTTTCTGCATAACTTGTCCTTGAATGTTTCAGAGAACCATTTTGATAAGAGCAAATGTACTTCCAAGAAATAAATAGTGTGAGTCAGTACACTCTCTTTTTTTTTTTTTTTTTTTTATTTTTTTTTTTTTTTTTTAAAAACACTGGGTTAAAAACTACCCAAATTGGGTTATTTTTTAACCTAACACATTTTGGGTTAAACTAACCCATCCAGTTGGGTTGTTAATGTTAACCCAGCAAATGGGCTGTTTTCCAACCTCAAGGATGGTTTCATTTTTACAAAATGTTGGGTTAATTTTATTTCGTAAATGGGTTAATATTTTCAGGGTTATTTTTAACCTTTTGAAAATGTCAACTATACCACATTATAAACAAATTTCAACATGGTGTCTCATTTATTTATACAGAAGAAGGTATTCAGAAATGTATTACTAGAGCTGCTAAAATTCAATTCAATTTCATTTGTATAGTGCTTTTTACAATAGACATTGTCTCAAAGCAGCTTTACAGAAATATCAACACAGTGTATCGATATTAAAGGTGCGAATTTATCCCAACTGAGCAAGCCAGTGGTGACGGTGGTGAGGAAAAATTCCCTAAGATGTTAAGCGGAAGAAACCTTGAGAGGAACCCGACTCAGAAGGGAACCCATCCTCATCTGGGTAACAACAGATAGTGTGAAAAAGATCATTATGGATTTATATGAAGTCTGTTTGGCCTTAGAAGCAGCCGTAGTCCCAGCAATCTGGAATTGGAGTAGATGAGAGCTCCATCCAGAGGTAGGACATCTGAGACGGATCAGGCAGGTCCGGAGAGCAGAAAGGATCAGGATCTCTAGTATCTCCATAAAATAGTGTGTGGCTCGACAGAAGGAGAGAGGGAGAGAAAAGATTCTTAGGCCTGTGCTTAGCATAACAGAAAGTCTAGTCAGGGTAGGCTTGAGTAAACAAATACGTTTTAAGCCTAGACTTAAACGCTGAGACTGTGTCTGAGTCCCGAACACTAATAGGAAGACTGTTCCATAACTGTGGGGCTCTATAAGAGAAAGCTGTTCCCCCTGCTGTAGCTTCGCTATTCGATGTACCGTCAAATAGCCTGCATCTTTTGATCTACGTAGGCGTGGCGGATCATAGAAAACCAAAAGGTCGCTTAGATACTGCGGCGTGAGACCATTTAGAGCTTTATAGGTTAATAATAGTAATTTATAATCAATGTGAGATTTCACTGGGAGCCAATGCAGTGTTGATGATAAGATCGGGGTGATATGGTCATATGTTCTGCTTCTAGTTAGGACTCTAGCAGCTAGATTCTGGACTAACTGGAGTTTGTTTATGCTCCTACTGGAACATCCAGTTCACTTAAAGCCAACAACATTTTTCTAGTTTATCAAGGAGAATGGTATGATCTATAGTATCAAAAGCTGCACTAAGGTCAAGTAACACAAGCAACGAGACACAACCCTGATCAGAGGCCAGTAGTAGGTCATTTACTACTTTAACTAACGCGGTCTCTGTGCTATGATGAGGTCTATATCCTGACTGATGCATTTCATGAATGTTGTTCCTATGCAAGTATGGGCATAGCTGCTGTGCTACAACCTTTTCTAAGATGTTGGAGATGAAGGGGAGATTTGAGATAGGTCTATAGCTGGACAAAAAAAGTGGTGTTTATATATAGACTTTGAACTAAATGACTGAAATAAGTCATATATTTAATCCTCCTATTATGTTATGGGTCACTTTGATCCATTTCCACACCAGTATGTCTCGGACAAGCCGTAATAAAAGTTTACTGTTTTAAGCTGTTCTTTTCTGTGGGAGTCATTTTGACCCATAACATAATGGATGCAACTTTTTTTCACTCAACATAATAGGAGGGTTAAGACAAAAAACTCAGATTATGGTCAAAGGAGACGTTTAAAACATCCAGAAAACTGAATAACCAACTTACAATCCAGTGTGCGTTACTAACAAGTAAGCCAAAGCTAACGAAGACAGCGGTGCCTTTAATGTCCTGTGGACTGGACTGTTATCACAAAAATTTTTGCTTTTTCTGGTCTACAGTAATGATTTTAAGGTTAAATATATTGATACGAAACTTCACTCAGTCGTGTTAATTTTTAACACAGCTGCGTGTCTAGTTAAGGACAACACATTTTGTGTTGCTTTTAATACAGTGTGCTGGTACTTTTCCACAGAAACACAAAGATATGTTAAACAAATAACACAGGTGTGGTGTTTATACTTTTTAACCCTACAATTATCCTAAAATGCAATTTGTTTGTATGCTAAAATTCTACTAAAATGCTCACAAAAAAAACTAACAATTTCATGGAATTCACATGACATTTCGTTAAATCATTAAAACATTTGACCAATGTAAGAATTGGAGTTGATGCATCTTTTTATAAATCTCCCTGTCATCTGGGAAGACAGGAGTCCCACTCCCTTCCATTTGATAAGCTGTAAAAGAGCAAAAAGAGTGTTGGTTAGTTGTTGGCTACAAAATATGGACAAATGCCTTTGGGCTTTAACTGAGAAATTGCGTTACCGTATCCCAAATTGTGTAATTTTGGAAACGTGACCTCCACTCTCCTAATGAACAAAATGGCACTGTATACTCACCAGGAAAATCTAGCTAACTTGCGAATATTTATTTTCCAGCCTTTAGCACATCACCATACTTTTTTTGCACAACCTAATTAAGTCAACCAACATTACAGAGATCGTGGAAAGCATTACAACGTAAACCCCATCCTCTTTTTTGTCACATTAACCTTGTGGAAAAAAATAAAGGGGGGGAGGGGAGGGGAGGGGGGGGCAGTGTGCGTTGATTTCAACTGTTAACCCAACGGTAGGGTTACACAAAACTACCCAAGACTGAGAAAATAACCTAATTAAATGAACCAAAAGGCTTACCCCCAACTTTTGGGTAGAAATAAATATATATATATAAATATATATATCTAACTTTCTTTCATGTTTATTCTTTACAGGCAGAATCTGACCTTGACCTGAGCTCATATCATCAAAAAAGGTAAGGTGTGTGTGTGTGTGTGTGTGTGTGTGTGTGTGTGTGTGTGTGTGTGTCTGTCAGTCATTTTTTAATACCCTATATTTTTATTGTTCCATTCATCTTTGGACCTCATGGCTAATAAGTGTTGATGATTTACTTACTCGTAGATAAGCTCATAGATGATCATATTCTACATCACATCATTGCCAAATCATCTTGGATGAGACGGGGAAAAAAATCCCCCGAAAAATCAGTTTGCTTGAAGCATTTAAAATAAGTAAATTGAATATCCATGTATGGTTATGCATTGTTCACTTCTACCACAAATGCAACTAAATTATCCAGAGGTGCCAGCATCTGGTGTAGTCATTGCGTTTATGGTTATTAACGTTAGGCACCTGCGGAATGACACTATCTCTGCTGAATTAGCGATCAGACAAATGGACAGAATTCTGCTAGTGCAAAAGCCAATTCACTGAAGGGGAAAGGACGCAGGACGTTAAAGGCTCATTTGCTTGTTTCTCTAGGTGAAATTTACCCTCGAATTCATGACCCTCGACCTGTTGTGAGCAAACAGAAAACAAGTGTGAAGTATTGCATCCTTTAATAAGGTTGCGGCCATAGCAAACTTTTGCCTTGCTGTTTTCCTGCTGTTAATTGGTGCACACTGGTGCGGAAAAAGCAAATTGGGTAGCTAGATAACGTTAAAATCGCATGCCATTAGACATATTTATAATCCACATTGTTAGTTGCTCACCGATTATTAAATCTTATGCGATGTGTCTCGACAGCATCACGGTCGGTTAGTCTGTGTGCTACCCAGCAGAAGCCTGAGGATTAAATGTGCTGTGTCGCTATTTAATATTTTCTTGTATACCGATGCTCAGATCTGCAAAAGTCAAGAGATCAACAGTTAAATTCTTTCACCACATTAGACAGATTATCATGATCATGCTGCTTCTTCTTCGAAACATTATATACACATACTCCAGACTGCACAATAAATAAATGCAAGGTATTTGATAATTCAATTCCTCCTGTACTATATTGGAAACACATTATTTGATGATTTACTTTGTGAATTGAATTTTTTTTGAAACTATACACGCATTTCAAATCTGATGAATGCGACACACTCCAATAAAGTTGGGACAGTCGACTGTTTACCACTGTGTAACATCACCTTTTTTGTTTTAATAACACTTAAGTGTTTGGACACTGAAGACACCAGTTGGTTAAGTTTAGCCAACGGAATTTTCCCCCATTCATCCATTATGCATTTCTTCAGCTGCTCAACTGTACGGGGCCTTCGTTACCATATTTTGAGCTTCATAATGCACCACACATTCTCAGACAGGTCAGGACTGCAGGCAGGCCATGCTAGCACCCGCACTCTGCTTACGCAACCATGCGCTTGTTATGACTGACGGAATGTGGTCTGGCGTTGTTCTCTGGATGGCAGCATATGCTCCAGAATGTGTACATATCTTTCTGCATTAATAGTGCCCTCACAGATGTGCAAGTTACCCATGCCATGGGCACTGACACACCCCCATACCATAACGGATGCTGGCTTTTGGACCCGATGCTGATAACAGCTTGGATGGTCCTTTTCCTCTTTGGCCCGGAGAACACAATGGCTGTTTTGTCCAAAAACTATTTGAAATGTTGATTCTTCAGACCACCAAACACAATTCCACTGTGCTACTGTCCATCTCAGATGAGACCGAGCCCAGAGAAGTCGGCGGTGCTTCTGGACAGTGTTGATGTATGGTTTCTGCTTTGCATAGTAAAGCCTTAATTTGCATCTGTGGATGCAGCGGCGAATGGTGTTGATTAACAAAGGTTTACCAAAATATTCCCGAGCTCATGTCAGGATATCCGTTACAGACTCATGCCGGTTTTTAAGACAGTGACGCCTGAGGGATCGGAGATCACGCACACTCAGAAGTGGTTTTCGGCCTTGCCCTTTACACACCTGATTCTTTGAATCTTTTAATTATATTGTGCACTGTAGAAGGTGAAATGCCAAAATCCTACCGATTTGTCTTTGGGGAATGTTGTTCTCAAAGTGTATTTTTGCAGTTATTTGCTGAAGTATCTGTTGGTAGATTGGCGAGCCTCGACCCATCCTTGCTCTTGAAGGGCTAGGACTTTTTTGGAGTCTCCTTATATACTATGATTAGACGATTACCTCACCTGTTTCACATCACCTTTTTATTTCAACCTGTCACATCACTATTAGTCCTAAATTGCCCCATCCCAACTTTTTTGGAACGTGTTGCATGCTTCAATTTCAAAATAAACATTTATCTTCAAAAAACTATGCAGTTGATTAGGTAAAACATCAAATACCTTGTCTTTATATGTTTTTTTTGTTTAAATACAAGTCAAAGTACATTTACAAGCCACTCCTCTTTGTTTTATTAGCATTTTGGAACTGAGGTTCTACATGTTTAATCAGTTATGCTGTTAACATTGAGCTGACCCTTCCACTGACACATGATTATATGTAGGGTTATTGTTGTGTAAAAAAAAAAAAAAAATGAGTTGATGTTTGCAACATTGGCAGCTCTGTGGTATCTCTGTCCTTTTTTTTTTTTTTTTTTTTTTTAAATAAATAAGAGGCCGCTCCCTTCTCAGATTCGCTCCGGATTCCTCAATCCAGTAGAACGACTTTCAGGTTTCAGTCAGCCTATTCAATATTCAACCAGTCAGAACGCTCCAGCTCAGTCCTTTGCCTGACCTGCCTTACTATACACATTTGTGTTGGCTACTCCTCATTGGTGAAGAGTGTGTCCTGCGGTTTTGTTCTCTTTCCTGTTAGTAGAGAAGCGCACGCCCTCAGCACGGCTGCAATACACGTGCTGCACTTGGGTGTGAAACAAAGAGAACTTTTCACATGTTTACACATCATAAGCATCGCATAAGGTGATGTCTGATGATAGTTTCAATTTAAAATATCGAATGCTCTAAATAAATGTTTTTTCTTTCTGCTATTTATGAGCTCAAGAGTAGCTCATAAGATTGATGCTATTTGTAGTGGTTCCTCAGGCCAGTACAGTGTTCTGGGGTTTGTTAATTTTTATTTTCTTTTCGTGGATGTGTTCTCAACCTGTACTGATAGTGGAACTTTTATTGCAGCCGGTATTTATGTGTTTGTGCTCCATTGCCTCACACGCTGATGTAAGTGTACACATTTAAAGCAGCATGATGTCCTCTTCCAAGCATTGTGCTGTTGACGAGACTAACTCAGCACACAGTGTGTCTCTGTATCTCTGGATATCTCACTCTCTCCAACATGGTCTAAGGCTTATCACACTTTCTTCTTACACCGAAAGATATCTGGAAAGAAAATACTTATGTTCATGTAAAGGATTTTTTTTGGTGAATAGTCTAAATCACTGATATCCCCATGATACCATCTAGTCTAGACCTGAGATGAATGTGTAATTGCAGTTTATTCACTCTGTGATTGGAGTTTCCAGAATATTCTACTGATTTTGCGCCACTTTATAGATGTACGGTATTTAGAATGAAATATGGAAAATGTTGTTCCCCATTTATGTGCTCAATTAGGGAAGAATGAATGTGATCTAAAAGTGTGTGTGTGTGTGTGTGTGTGTGTGTGTGTGTGTGTGTGTGTGTGTGTACATAAAAATACATATATCTGAAGGTGTATGATTAAATGTTTGAAATCGGTGTTGTAGGCAAAAATATAATTGTACAAACATATTCATTTTTTTCATTAGAAAACTAGCATTTTATTAAACTTTTTTAAATGGATGACTCTGAGCGAAATATTCTGAAAAGCATCCGATAAGTGTCCAGCGTAGGAACTCCTTTAATACTGTTTAAAAAGCATCTCAGGGGGAATCCTCAAGAAATCGGTTGAGAAAATGAGAAGAATACATTTCTGGAAATTCTAGGCAAAAAGAGGGTCTACTTTGAAGATGCTAAAATATTCAGTTTTTTTGATTTATGTTGGATTTTTATTTTTTTTATCACAACATAATTCCCATAGTTCCATTTGTGTTACTCCAGAGATTTGATGAGTTTATTATTATTCTAAAATGTGGGAAAATAAAAAAGAATGAGTATCTCATCTTTTCACTGGTTGTGTGTGTGTGTGTGTGTGTGTGTGTGTGTGTGTGTGTGTGTGTGTGTGTGTGTGTGTGTGTGTGTGTGTGTGTGTGTGTGTGTGTGTGTAATGGCAATATTTAAGTATTAATTGGGTAAATTACTCATGTATGTGCTACCTTGTAGTATACACAGGGTGTCCCAAAAGTCTCCATACACAGGGGACAGCACCATGTTTGCCAGCACCATGTCATGTCGGTTGTGCCTTTGTCAGTGGATGTTCGTGAACGTCCACGTCTCGGTTGGTCCTCAACACTTCCAGTCTTTTTTGAATTCATTAATAAGTTTGGAAACAGTGTCGAGTGTGACATGCTTGCCATGTTTCCTGTTAAAGTCCATCGCAACCTTAACGCAGCTTCCTGATTCAGCCATGAGAATGATTTCACTACGTTCTTCTTTTGTCAAAGGCATTCCTAAAGTCGTAATATAAACTATAATATAAAAGTAAGAATCATTTTGGAAGACATTTTGCTAAAAAAAAAAAAAAAAAAAAAAAAAAAAAAAAAAGTTCATTTGCCCTATGTTTGGACACTTTTGGGACACCCTGTAGTACAGAATAAGGGTGATGTGCAGAAATGCTGAAGCTTGTGCACTACTGAAAAGATAAAGCAGAGTCGAACGCTTATCTGTTGTCCTGCTCTGTGTATGTTGGAGCAGGTTGTTCTGTCCCTGTCAGTGTTCAGAAAGTATCTTTTTTTTCTTCTTCTTTTTTTTTCTTCTTTTTCATGAATGTTATGAAATAGTTCCAGGGAACTAGTAATCGTCCCAAATATGAAATAACAGGGTTTTATTATACCCCCCCCCCCCCCCCCCCCTTCCATTTGAATGCATCACATGTTTCTTCAGCCCACATAGAAGGTTAGACAGGTTTTCAAAGGGCTGTATTTTAAGAATTGCAATATGCAATAAATGTAAAGCAAGGACTGGATTCCCAGAACAGTTTCCCGAGACAGTCATAACTTATTTCAATCGTTTCCTCTTGATCACGATAACCATGACTGGCCATCAGGCTTGTTCGATACAACAGCGTCATCTTTGCATTACCTCAGTGTGCAGTTACTTTGCTCCCGATTTGCATTGGCCTTTGTTTGTTCGTATTGTTTTTTAATCAGCGGAATACATGTTCAGTATGTCACAGCTCCAGTATGTCACAAGGTTTGATCCTAAACTTGGCTCACTGTATTCATATGTTTCAGATGTTCTTCCTGTGTTTGTGTCGTTTTCCTCCCACAATAAAAACAAAACATGCTCTGATCAGTAACATTGACTTGCAAGATTATATGTATAATTAAGTGTTAATAATGATGGTTAAAATATAAGTGGCACTACTGCATGCTACTGTTTGCTGCTGGAGACAGTTGTATGTTGTATAGGCCATGAATACCCTATTATAAACAGTATTAACTGGCAGCAGTCTTGAAGTCTGTTTGAAACCTTGTAAATCCGATCACTTTGCCCTGTGGCCGACCTGTTGAATAGGGCTGGTTTTCTAGCACGATTAGATGATGACTCGGATAGGAAGTAGGCATACATGAACAGTATTCGGGGACGTGGGTATCACATGAGTGAATCCTCCTTTGCATCGTTTCAGCCCTTCCTGCTAAACACAGCAGCAGCAGTGTTGAAAAAGTGGTGCAGGTGTGGTGGGTTGAACATTTTTAACATATGAAACGAATGCTTTTACAGTTTCAATGAGCATTTTTAACTATTGTTCATTAGTTGTTGGAATGTGTTTGAAGTCATTAAGCATGAGGAATGTTTTATAAAACGATCATTTTGTGAATGTTGTTAAGTCAGTAATGTAAGATGGTAAGCTTGTGTAGAATTGGGCTGGTTTATATTAAGTTGTTTTTTTTTTTTTTTTTTTTGTCTTCAGAGATTAAGGTTTCCTCACACCATGATCCAGTATATAGCACAAATTGAATGAGCTTATGTGTATCTATATCAGACTTACACAGTCTGACCCATGTGTGCTCCTGTGTTTGTCTGGTTGTTTTGTTCTTGGCGTCTAACACGCTGTGTTTCCATTCTCTGCAGTTCATCCTCGCACAGGGGGAACAGCAGGCCTATACACTTTGAGCCTCCAATGCTGGACTTCCATGAACAGTAAGTAGCACACATTCTGTCTTAAGCATGCGCAAGCGCACACACGTGTAGTGACCTGGGAAAACCCTACACATAGTGAAATTTTGACATTTTCTGTTCTATGAAATTCGTACAACTACAGGTTTTGTATTTCAGCCAGGCGTTCTAGCTTTCCCACAATAGAGAGAAGTGAAAAAAATAATAATTCAGAGAACTCTGGGTCCACTGAAAAAGACACAAACATACTGACTGTCTAAAAGCAAATGTTGTTATTTATTCATATACTTTAATTTGCATTCAATTGATATTTAAAAAATTGAAACCGAATAAATACAGCCATGAAAACTGTCCATATACATGCCTTTATTCATAGCTTACAGACTGACAGGTTAATCAGTCACTCCCTCACATCCAGCAGTCATTCCATGTTTAATAAAATTCATTATACTTTCATTATAAACGTTACGTAATGGGAGTCCTCGATTGCACTTACGTCATGTATATATTATCTCATCCTAACCGTATTTAGTATTATCCTGTGCTGACATGCTTTTGCAGACAAACACCACACCCATCTCTATACATTTCTTGTCTGGGATTGCCCTGTTGAGAGCTGGGGATTAAAGATATTAACTCTGCTAAGGGAGTTGGAGTTATCAGATAGGTCTTGGAGTATCTGTCTGTCTGTCTGTCTGTGAAGGATTCAACTATGTATACACTACACAAATGTGTCTGAGGTAGTTTCTGAAATAAATAAGATAAACAGAAACAAATACAGATTGTCTGCATACTGTCATAAACTCACCGGTAAATTTAATTTGTTGGCACAATTATATTTTTGATTACAACACCGATTTCAAACATTTAATCATACAGCTCCAGATCAAAAGGTTTTTAAGATCATGAGAAAAATTTCAGTCTCCAAACTTTTGACCGGTAGTATAGTGATCATTCAAACTTACTTTTCCACTAACTTTACATGTGGAAGCCGTGTGTGAATGAAAACACTGAAGCCCCGCCCGCTCCACTTGCGTAACAAAGAATATGCCACTTATGCTAAAACTGTACATGCTCCTGAACAGCATAATACGCTCGTTACGTAACATAAGAGATATGACTTAAAGCTTAAGATGTAAAGAATTCACAAAATTTGTGACCTGTTCTATTTGTCGATAAGCATCATCCCTATCGGTCTCTTTAGTCTCATCTCCTGAGGTAAACCTCAGTCATTGAATGAGCAGGAGCCACATCTTGGCTCTTCACTCGAAGGATCATCGCTTTACATCAGATAATCACTGATTTAAATGAATGAGTTTTGTTCTGTTGGTCAAATTTACCAACACGAGAGCGGGTATTTAGACCGATTACAAACTGAACCTGTTAGGTGATGACATGTAGCTATTCAACAACCTGATCAAAGCATAACCTAGCAGATCTCTTCAGTCAGATACCATACACAAGGTTAGAGATGAATAAAAGCATTTTTTTGTTTTCTTAAAACTGATGTCAAAAAATGTTTGACTGAATATATTTTTTAATCAAAACCTGTTTGTTTTTTTTTGTTTTTTTTAAATATTTTATTTTTTATATCTATAAATCATTTTTAGTGTTTGAAAGAATTCAGTCGCAGTGAAATCCAACTAGTTTTCTCATACTGCCACACATTCAGACAAATAAATATAACACTGTCTTCTATCTCTCCTCCCATTGTTGAGCAACGCCATTTGTGGCTACCAGAAGCCACTTCCTCTTTTTTTTTTTATTTATTTATTTATTTATTTATTTAATTTTATTTTATTTTTTTTTAATTTATATATGCAGGATTTGCGATTCAGCAGCACTGGGGACTGTTTCCATAGTGTTTCTGTTTAATTCCTCATCGTCACTTCAGTATTGTACCATCAAAGCTCTGTACTGAACGTACAAACTAAAATAACATCTGGTTTGTGTCCTTCCTCTGTGTGCAATTTTGAAAAAAAAACTTGAACATTTTGGGCGTATCTTACTCCAAGCATTCAGCCTTGCTTTCTGTGACTAAATAACAAATGTTTGGGTCTATGGGCGTCATCGATGATACAAGTCAACGAAAGCCTTCAAGGCATATACTTGCTGTTTTTATTAGTAGTTCTGTCTGTTTTTAATACGGTTCTGCCATTATTTAGTTAGCTCATCCATAACCAATAATATTGCCAAATCAGTTTCAATGTTTAGAGTTTCTTCTTTAGTTTGGACTCGCTTGTGGTTCAAATATTGTTACTAACTGAACCACGCTATACAGGTCATCAGCAAACGTCATTTCACTTGCTGATATGTCAGGCTGAAGGAATGGTGGGAAATGAAGTGAAACCTTGCTGTTAGACCATGCTAATTTAGACCTACAGTGCTGCTTGAAAGTTTGTGAACCCTTTTATAATTTCTACATCTCTGCATAAATATGACCTAAAAAGGATCCAAAATGACAGCGGCTCACGCCAGACACTGAAAGCGAAGGTTCACACGTTTTTACCACTCACAGATATGCAAAATTAGATTATTTTATTCAATGTATAAATGACCAAGTATGACATTTTTGTCTCATTTGTTTAATTGGATTTTCTTTATCTCTGTTTAGGACTGATGATGTTTTAAGTCATATTTTTGCAGACATATAGAAAATTCTAAAAGGTTCACAAACTTTCAAGCACCACTACATACATTATATTATATTATATTATATTATATTATATTATATAAAATATAATGTAAAAATGTGTGTGTGTGTGTGTGTATGTATATCTATTTATCTGAAGCATGGCATTCCGTTATAAGATGATGGAACAATATTATCAAGTTTCTACATCACTCTACATGTGTTGCCTCTCTCTCCTGCCTCCCAGTAAACATCTCATCTGTGCTTGTTTGTAAGAAATTGCTGCTCACTGTTGAGCAATCCTGCCTGTTTCCCATAAAGCCTTGCTTAAATTACCCAGACCCATCACAAATCTCAGTCTGTAATCTGCCTTTGACGGCATGTGCTTCCTAATATATACACACCACTGCTGTTTTTTCTCTTTTTTTTCTCTTTTCTTCGTTCCTCATAGTCTTTTAATTTATTGTTTGTGGGTTTTTGCTTTTGAGCTCTGTAAAGTGACATGGCACACTCATGCTTCAGATGTTGTCCAAACACTGTCCTGATGTATAAAACTAAGTTGTAGCACATGCTGATAATTGTTCTGGTGATGGCCTGTGTGCTGAACACATTTGAATGGAGCTCATGTGATTTAGAATTTAGAGATTTTTTTTGATGTCCTTTTCTTACATAGTAAAGCAAAAAATTTTTCATTTTGGGATCTCATGCATATCTTGTTTTTCTTCCTCCTCAGGCCAGTCGGGATGCCAAAAATGGAAAAAGTTTACTTACACAATCCAAGTTCAGAAGAAATTAGTTTGATATCAATATCAGCTACAACAGCACATTTTCATGCATCATTTTTTCAGAGTAGGGTAAGTACATGCTTGGGTTATGATCTTTTAAAAAGTGTCGGCCACACACACACGCACAACAGAGAAGCTCTGATGTCTGCGTGTTTTGTTGAGCAAATGGGTTAATGTTTGCTTCCTGTTAGAACCATATGCTTCCCCTTTGGCTCGCTCGCCTGTGGCTTTGTCTGTCTAGAGAAAATACCATGTCCTATTGTGTGGATAAAATTGCTCATCTCGCGCACACACACGATGAGAGTTGTTTTTAAACTTCGCTAGAATCTTAGCATCAAGTATTTTTGTCATGTCTATGAATTATGTCAGATCAGTGAGCTCATTAAAGCCTAAGGGTCAAAATTAAGTGTTCTGTATGTGTGACTGTGAATCCCGCACTCTCTCCAGACTGTGATAAATTAAACACTTCCCACCTGTTCCTGACACTTGCATAATTAAATCATGCTGCCCCGCTGAAACTCATACAGCTCATGTTAAACGTAGCCAGAGGTCATCCACCATCTCATGAAGCACCATTTCGAGCCACCTTGTGAACGTAGTTATTAATTATCAGTGTTTAGGATTGAAAAGTTTGTTTGTCGTTTATAGATTTCTGCCTAGGAGTGAGGTCATATCAGTAGTAGGATGTGGGACTGGGGTCACCTGTATAAAATCTCGAGCCTAAAACAAACATGGATTGAAAACTGAAACTGTTTTAATGCTGCATCTGAGCTTGTTAATAGTCTGATTATCAGGCTTGTATACGGTACAATGCGGCAACTTGGGAGTGCTGAACATATTGCTTTATGCGTGTTTCTCACTTACCTGCCGTGTCTTGATTAAAATAGAATGCTAAGAAGATTTCTTATTCTGCTTATAAATTTTACACGAGGAATTACTGAACTGACCTCAAGTCGTCAAGAATTTTTTTCCAACAACATTCTCTTAGAAATAGGTGTTTAGTGTGTATTCAGAGAAATACATCCCTTGTTACTCAGTTTTATTGTTTGGTAATATTAAATCGCCTTACTGGAAAAAATTTGTACCATATGGCTAATACAGTTTGTATGTGGGGTTTTTTGTTTTTTGTATTCGAGTCAGATACTGCAGTGTAACCTAATATGCAACTTTTTTTTCCCAGATAATTCCACCAGGAGGGAACACCTCATTTGATGTGGTTTTTCTAGCTCGAGTAGTAGGGAATGTAGAAAATACGTTATTTATTAACACATCTCATCATGGAGTGTTCACATACCAGGTATGTTTCAAAGTTATTCCTTTTGGCAAGGGAGTAGATGTCATCAACTGGCAAGGTATTAGCATGTGACCTAGAAAGTAAAGTGTGCTGTTTCTAACAGGTGTTTGGAGTGGGCATCCCGAACCCTTACAGACTCAGGCCTTTTGTAGGGGCCCGAGTTCCAGTGAATAGCAGCTTCTCTCCACTTATAAACATCTTTAATCCACACAGTGAGCCGCTACAGGTAATCTAATGACTGCTTGTGCGGTCTTATGTCTGTTGTCATAAATTGAATGCATATTATGCTGAAGTGTTGTGTTTTGGTTTTTTTTTTTCCTCTCCTCCCCCCCCCCCCCCCCCCCCCCCCCTTTTTTCTTTTCTTTTTCATATGACTCTGCTTTCTCCTCTAGGTTGTGGAAATGTACTCAAGTGGGGGTGATTTACATCTAGAGCTGCCCACTGGCCAACAAGGTGGCACCAAAAAGTTATGGGTGAGTGTATATTCTTCACAAACTTAACTATTCTTAATTTATAGGCACTTATAGTATGCATTAAGCTTACTACCATTTAATTTTATTTATCGGTTTTCTTTTTTTTTTTTTTTTGTAGGAAATTGCCCCATTTGAGACCAAGGGTGTGATGAGAGCCAGCTTCTCTTCACGGGATGCGGACAACCACACAGCCTTCATCAGGATCAAGACCAACGCCTCCAACGAGGATGAGTTCATCATACTTCCTGTAGAGGTGGAGGTCACTACAGGTCAGGACGCCCGAGTCAAAACTACTATTTATATCTATATTTTCAGCTGCCATGTGAAACCTTGACTAAGTATATATACATTTATTTTTCCAGCACCTGGTATATACTCTTCAACAGAGATGTTAGACTTTGGTACACTTCGATCGCAAGGTAAAGTTATCATTTCTTGAGCTGTTTAATCATACAGCAGTGTTTCCTAATACATGGCTGAAAACAGACATGCACCTATTTATTTATTTATTTATTTATTTATTTATTTATTAATTAATTAATTATTCTTTTACTCTCTGACTCATACAGATCGACCAAAACAGTTAAATTTGCATCTTCTAAATTCTGGAGCAAAAGATGTATCAATCATGGTAGGGCTTTTCTGTCTCTTAGTTTCTTGTTTTTTTTTTTTGTTGTTTTTTTTTGTTTTTTAAGTATAACAGCTTTTTGTGCATTATCTTAGGTTTAAATGATTACTAAACAAACATTATTCGCATTTCAGAGTGTTCGGCCAACACCGGCTAATGAAGCCGTTACAGTTGAGTTCAAGCAGGTTACGCTAAAAGCAGGAGAGAGCCGATATACCAAAGTCGCAAGTATAAATTTTGACGGTAAGTACAGTTGTTGATGGTGTTGTTTTTCCAGATTCTTCCATATGGTCTGAATTTACATGTTGCGTTGCATGTTTACGTCCCTCTAGTTTGATGTATTGTTCAGCGTTCATAAAACGTTAAGTTACTGATCGAGTGAGCCATTATAGAAATATTAAGCGTCATATAAAATATTCAGCTCTTGTACATGTCAATTATATTTCACTCAAAAACAACGGGCTCAGTATAGATGCAAACAAATCTGGGACAAGCAGATTTCGTGTCCTAGAATTCCTGTTGTTTTTATTTGTAGTATTTGACCAGCTGACAACAGGTTTAGCAACTTGAAAAATTAAATTAACCCTACTTCCTGTTGACTTTTGTGAAACAACCGTTTTCATTTGGTGAGTACGTTTAATCATAACACATTTCACGGTGGTGTGACGCACCTCACTGCTGTAACTACTCATGAACATGCAGGTGCAAAGCTGTTCTAACACACTCTTGCTAGCAAAATACGCACAAAACCTTTAGAGAAATTAATGCTAGCCAGAGTCAAATAATATTTTTAGTCGAGAGAAGAGGACATCATACGTCACTCTGTGGGAATTCATACATCTTTTTTCGTTTCCCTTAGTCTATATAAGCATACTACTAGCAGACTGGCTTGCCATGTTGCCAAATTACATTACTATCCATACAGCGTTATCACACATGCTTCATAGGTTTCCAGGCTACCAAAACATGGGACTGGGCAGCACATCTGAGCTTCCACTTGCCAGTGGGCAAGCAAATGAATTAATCATTTGTCTACTTCTGCAGTATTTTCGGACATAGAGACAATATTCGTTGTTATATGTTAGAATTCATTGTTAATATTATATGTTAGAACAGTATTCTATGTTAGAACAGTATCGTGTCAAGGTTTTTACAATTGCTGTCACTTTAAAGTGCAAGATCACTTTAAATAGAACGTGTGGTATGTAGCGGAGTGTGCGCTGGGACTTGGGGGAGGTTTTTGTGGTAACTTCCCTTTAAAGCCACTTAACCAGCTGCCAGCCAGTAGGTTACTGAGAAGTTAACTGCTAAACATGGCTCTGTTTGCTGCTATATTAAACTGTACTTGAAGAGAATGTCTGCAGGGACTGTGTTACAAAACTGTAATGTTTTTGTTTCTTTCTGTTTTTCCTTTTTGTCCCCCCTTTTTTGCCATTTCAGCTTCAAAAGCAAGAAGACCAGACCAGTTTTCTGGTAAAATAACAGTAAAGGCTAAAGAGAAAAGCTACTCAAAACTTGAAATTCCTTTCCAAGCTGAAGTTTTAGAGGGGTCAGCTATTTTTTTTTGTTTGTTCATTATCATAACAAGCATATCTGTTGTCTTGGTCCCTTGAGAAAAGACATTTCCTTTATCCATCAATAGGTACCTGGGCTTTGACCACACGGCCACCCTGTTCCACATCAGAGACAGTCCTGTAGATCCAGTGGACCGGCCCATCTACCTCACCAACACCTTCAACTTCGCCATACGCATCCACAATGTTTCCCTTCCTGACGATGCCAAGATGTTCAATGTGAGTCACTCAGCTCATGCTAACGATGCAGCTTGTTGATGTTTCATTGTTTCCTGGGTGCTTGTAAAATTGTGGTAGAACATTGTTGTTACTTGCAGCCGAAGTCGATCGCTCCGGTTTGTATGTTTATGAAAGTGATATGTAGGCTTATTGTCAATATAGTGTTATGAGGAAATGTAAGTACCATCATGAATGGAAAAAATTCTCAATGGAACTTTTTACATATTGAAAAATGGGCTTATTTTGCCTGTATAGCGGCATTTTGGGAAATATTATACTGAATAACTCCTTTTTTTTGCTTTACCCGCACTGTCAGTTTGAGCATGAAATATATATATATCAAGCAGTTTTGGTATCCATGTGTGTTTCAGGTGCATAATTTCAGCACACCAGTCCTTATCCTTCCCCATGAATCTCGCTACATCTTCTCCCTGCTCTTCCGGCCTGTACGCCCTTCTATCCACATTGACAGCAACATCCTCCTCATCACCAACGCATCCAAGTTCCACCTCCCTGTCAGGGCCTATACCGGCTTTCTGGAGGTATACAAAAGTCTCTTAAATAATTGTTACCTTAGTGGAACATATCAGTAAAAAAAGCCGTTGTTTGACATTATGCTAACACACAGTGAGTGTAAATCTTTTTGAAGTGGCGACTCGTTCAGTGTAAACAAGATTAGATAACAGGTTTGAAGTGTTGACCATTTAAGGAAGTCTGTTTCATTCATGGTCATGGCATTCCTTGATGAGGAATCCATTGAAATGGACACAAAAATAGGAAAGAAGGGTGTGTGCAGTACAGAGCCCAGATATTCCAGGAATAATACTACAACCCCAATTCCAGAAAAGTTGAGACACTGTGTACAATTAAGTCATTAAAGAATCATGCCTGTTTTAATGCAGTGTCGCCCGAGGGTCCGAAGATCACGGGCATGCAGTATTGATTTTCACCCTTGTCCCTTGCGCACAGAGATTTCTCCAGATCTGATGATCTTTTGATGATATGTACTGTAGATGATGAGATATTCATAGTCTTTGTGATTTTATGTTGAGGAACATTATTCTGAAATTGTTCCACAAATTGTAGACAAAGTTTTCGCAGATTCTGAAAGACTCTGCCTCTCTAAGTTACTCTTTTTTTATGTATTAATAATTTGTCTTTTCAGTTAGGGTGTGTGATATGTAAGGGATAATCCACGGCTAGGTGTGCGTTACACGATTTTAATGCATGACAAAGGAGGCGGAGTGCATTAAAACCTTGTAACGCACACTCAACCGTAGATTATCTCTTACATATCACACACCCTAACTGAAAAGACAAATTATGAAGTTGCTGGTAAAGTGAAATCACAAGAGAAATAAATTCAACTGAGATATGTGGAAGTTTAAAAGATACTTCAGACTGTCTTGAATATATTGAATATATATTTTTATAATAATAGTTATTATTGTTATTATTTATGTATGATATTTGTAATATTCCTGAGGTATAGAGCTGGGCGATATATCGATTTAATATCGATATCGTGATAAATGTTTGCGCGATACACTTTTATAAAATATGGTCTCTTAAAAAAAAAACACACTTTTTTAATAATACCAAATTAAATGGTACTGAATGGATGCCATTGATTTGTTGTAAAAAAAAATAAATATATATATATATATATATATATTTTTATATATATATATATATATATATATATATATATATATATATATATATATATATATATATATATATACATTTTTAATGTAATCTTTCTCTTTGCAGGCATTAAAGAAAAGTTTGACTTTTTTTTTATTTTTCTACTGTTTTGCAGACAGTTTGTTGGCTAAATTATATATAGTGATGCTCATCGTGTATCGTAGAAATGTCCTCAAGTATCGTGATATGATATTTTTGTCATATCGCCCAGCCCTACTGAGGTACCACTTTTTGAAATGAAACATCAGTTTTGTTCTTTCCAAAAGCCTGTCGTCGTTTCATCCAGTTCTAAAGAGAACATCTTGGACTACGGCATTCTCAGTGCTACGGACACCAGCAGTTTGGTCTTTGTGGTTGTCAACAACAACCCCATAGAGGTAAGGAGTCATGTGAGCTGAAACAGTGTGACATCTGTCAGCAGACAACACCAAGTTGATCAAGAGAATGTTAAATGTTCTTCTTCTTGTTCGATGAGATGGAGGGAACACTGATTTGTTGGACTTTTTTCTGTTTAGGGCTATAATTGTAATGCATGCTTGCTAATTGAAATGTACTCTCCACAGCTGGAAATTAAGTCATGGATGGTGACGGGTGACAGCCTGTCTATGGAGCTGCTGACCACAGAGAAAGGGAACAGGAGTGTAGCACTGAGTCGAGTCGGGGAGCTTCAAAACACCTCAGTGGCCCATTACAAAACAGTACGAATATCTATGTATATAAGGATAGACACACACACATGCACAAACTCAGGCTCTGTAAGCATTTTAAATAATGCTTTACGCCTAAATTAAATTAATCATACTTTGTTTCTCTGCCTAAAAAACATGTGAATGACAGTTCAGACATTTTTCTTTCGAATAAACTTGGACTAGCCTAGCAGGATTGGTTGAATATTTTGAGTAGACCCTGTTTTGCATGCGCTCGATTGAATGAAAAGCGTTTGTATCTTTCTTTACTTGACATGACCATGGAGGAGCCTCTACACAGGAGAATCATGTGGAAACTACAGCCATGTCTGGTGACGTGTCACTTCCTCCATACTGTATTACAAAACTACAGTCATGTCTGGTGTTTCTGTATTTTCTTTCACAGGTCATATTAGCTTCTGGCTATTATGCAGCATTTAAAGTAACCCTGATAGCTAAAGCACTGGAGGGGGTGTATGATGGAGCTGTACACATTACTACAGATTATGAGGTGTGTGTTTCATGGACCACATAGCACTGGCATGACTCTGCTTGCTCCGGTGGGTTGTTTAACGTTTACTTCTGTTTTCCTGTCTCGGAATATTTCAGATATTGACCATCCCAGTAAAGGCCCTTATAGCTGTAGGAACATTAAGCTGCTCGCCCAAACACATCATCATGCCTCCTTCCTTTCCGGTAAGTTCTCTGTGCTGAACAAAGTGCAACGAGTCTCCAGAAAAGAATAAAGTGGGACAAATAAGAGTGCTATTCTGTCTTCCTGTCAAGAAGCGGTTCAATATCAGATTCCAAACATGTCCCATATTTTTATTTAGAGTGACAGTTCTTTCAAGATTTTTTTTTTTTTTTTAAAGTTTTGTCTGACGTTTGCTTTCTTAGAGTTGGTTAACAAGCAAGAAAAAAACAAACAAAAAAAGACAACTTTCTACCGGTTTATTTTTGGCCTAAAATTTTACATACCTGCCTTAGACTGCAGTCTAGTTCTTAACTCATTTGAAATAGGTTAGTTTGTGTTTAAAAATGGATAAAAAGTATGTAACCTAGCTAAAACTAGTTGTAGTAGTAGCTACCTTGTAGCTAGAATCACTTTCCTTCTCAGCAGTTTATCTCTTCGAAGATCAGACTTTGTGAAGGTGGGGCTCGTGATTTGAAGGCGGTGTAAGACATTTTGACTGTACGTTTATTTTGGATATCTTTATATATAAGTGAACGAGCCACACGTATTTTAAAAAAAAAAATCATTGCATTTGCATCCAGAGACATGTTTTGCAAAATGCTAAACTGGAACCTATTAGCTTCCTTTGTTGGTGTCTTAAATATAATGCAAAAATAAAGAAACTTCAGACGCCAAGTCTTGGTCATGATTGCATTTTCGTTATATGGTGGAAAATTATATATATATTATTTTTGGTTTAGCTATTGCTTTAATAATATTGTGTATTAATTACAGTGATGTTTTAGTGTTTTTGATTTGCCTGATCTACCTCCAGGGAAAAGTGGTTCATCAAGGGCTCAGCATCCAGAGTACATTCTCACAGAGGGTGAGGCTCCAGCAGATCCTCTCTCTCACCGAGGACGTGCGGTTTTACTACAAACGACTCCGCAGTAACAGAGTAGAGCTGGAGCCCAGGCGCAAAACCAAGGTGTGTGTCCAGTTTCACCAATCACGTCATCCCTGATTCTGAAGGCCACCGCATTTTAACCCTCTTATTACGTTGGGAAAAAAGTTACATAGATTATGTTATGGGTCAAAATGACTTCCACAGATTTGAATACGCACAAAAAACAGCAAATAACAGTAAAACAAACTTGTCCGAGACAAGCCACAAGAAGAAATATTTGCATAACAGTTCACGACCCGAAATGAGGAAAGTCAAAAAATTTCCAAAGAGAAAGACAGATTAACCAGTACTTCAGACATCTCAAATGTGGAAATGGGTCATAATATGAGTGTTAAAACAGCTACACTGGTCCTTATGTTTTTCTTTTTTCTTCTTCTTCTTTTCCAGATAGCAAATATTTATTTCGATGCCAGTTTACAATGTGGTGATCATTGTTATGTAGGATTACCATTTGTACTAAAAAGTAAGTAGTTTCTTTATTCTTTCCTGTTTTTTTTTCTTTCTTTCTTTCTTTCTTTCTTTCTTTCTTCTCCTCCTCTGTGTTTTTAAACACTTAAGTGCTATGGTTATGTTTGCAGCTGAAACAAAGCCACATATTCCTGCTATGCTGGAGGACATTTGCGAGAGTGATGTAGATTTGCATCAGAGGCTGCTGAGGAGATGGAAGGAGCTGAAGGAACAGTCAGGCCTTGAGTGAGTTCCGCATACAGAGTCTCACAGCATACAAACATTAATTGTGTCCAAATCACATTTCAAAATCCGTATACAAGGACTTGTTTGTATTAACAAGGATGATTTTTTTTTTTTTTTTTTTTTTGGTGTAGGTTTGAGTCTTTCTTTGAAGTGAACACCGATCTACAGAAGAAGGTGCAGGCCAAGATATCAGCACAGCTCACATGGCCTTCACTGATCAACTCCTCACAGCAAATTCTTTTCCCTCTCACCAACATCAATAGCTCCTCTGTGAGTCCCCCCCCCCCCACACATACACACACTCACACTCGTTTTCATATTTTTCATCAAACCTCAAGCCAAAGTGCTTATTAAGTAGCAAACTCATTGTTAAATAATTTCATTTATTGATTGAAGAAAGTTCTTAAACACCCAGTGTTTCTTTTTTTTGTTTGTTTGTTTTTGTTTTTGGGGGTGGGGTGGGGGGGGGTTCCTCCCTCCTGTGTTTTTACACATGAATGCAACCATATAATGTTAATGAGGATGTGTTATTTCTTCTTTTTTCTTTCTTTCTTTTTTATTTTTTATCTTTCTAGTATCAAACTCCTGTAATGTTTTGCATAGTAGTTGTAAAAACACACCACATCCTGTGTCTTTGCTTCTGTTCCTTTCTGTATATGTGTATAGATATGCAGAATAGATTAAATTCTCATGTAAGACATCATAAGATCCCCAAAATGTCCCCAAACAATGTAGTTTTTCCAGCACTGACTGTGTTTACATGCAAGAAATAATTCTTTTACTCTGACCACAGGTTATGCCTAGTTTGTAGAAAGCATTTCCCTATTCTGAAAAGTCATTGGCAAAATAACAGATAATAACACGTATACAACAATAATAGATGTTCGTAGATAAGATAATGATGATGATGATAATAATAATAATAATAATAATAATAATAATAATAATAATAATAATACTGTGTTGGGTTTACATTCACTTTTCCACATAAAACAAATGACAGGGCCGTAAACACCCAAGTGTTTCAAATTGCCCCAGAGAGGCTTGTGATGGTGATGGCATATATTGCTTGCTTGATAATGTCTGTCAAGTATCAATCATTTGTCAAAGCGTTGTAGCTACACACATTTAAATCATATAAGTGGAACATCCTTGGGTGCACACACAAGTTTCATCTGCCCCCTTTTTTTTTTTTTTTTTTTTTTTTTTTTTTTTTTTTTTTGTAAATAGGTGGAGGAGATAATTCTGGAGAACCCTGCTGATGTTCCGGTCTATGTGCAGGTTTTTCCTGTTGCCCTCTACCCAAACCCCTCAGCGTTTACAGAAATAGTCGAAGACAGGTGATGAATCAGACCATTCTGCCATTGCTACTTATAGAAAGTAGGAACTAGGCGTCGAAGGTGTTTTTTTTTTTTTAAAGATCTGTTCAGAGGAATTACTCGTACCCACAAGAGACTTTGTTTGTCATGCTGAAGAATTTAGTGTCCAAGTACTTCACATAAAGGTAGTTTTTCTTGCTTTTTAAAAAGACCGTACTCTTTGTGTTTGTTGGATCTGCTTTGCCTGTCAAATTACAACTATAACTTCCTCTTCAGTGCAAGTGGAAAGGGCATACACCGGGGGAAAGTTGAGAGGATTAGTAAGCTCTTGGTTAAAAAATAAATATATTATAAAAAAAAACAACCACATGAAAACCCTTTGTAAAAAAATGTCTGGTATTTAGTATTGAAGGGTATTGCTGTAATTGCTGTAAATTGCAGCAATTACAAGTCATACAAGGCTATGGCCTGATTAAAGGAATCTGCAGTTCAACACTGCAGGCTCATCAGAACTTCCGATCCAGATTCTGACCTAGCAAAGTATTTCAGTGAACTGAATAGAGTGCTGGAAAAATTCTGTAGCACAGCCAGACACTCTGGCTTTCCAAACATGAACCAGCACAGATTCTGAAGCAGATCGTCTGTCAGTTTTATACAAACACATGCATTTCTGTCAGTTATTTACCTGAAGGCAGCACATCAGACCCGAACCTAACTACAGGGCTAGAGACATTAGGTCAGGAAATGGAGTTTCACAGATTTCCACAGAGGTTTCCTCTTATTTATTATACAATACCGGTCAAAAGTTTGGAGACACTCGACTGAAATGTTTCTCATGATCTTTAAAACCTTTTGATCTAGAGCTGTATGATTTTAAATGTTTTGAAATCGGTGTTGTAGGCAAAAATATAATTGTGCCAACATATGCATTTCTTTCATTTGAAAACATTTTATTTACAAAAAGATTTACATATTACATATTTAATTTATATTTTTTTAAATGGATGACTTGGAGCAAAATATTCCAAAAAGCAGCCAATAAGAGTCCAGCGTAGGTGGGAACTCCTGTATTACTGTTTAAAAAGCATCTCAGGGGGATTCCTCAAGAAATCGGTTGAGAAAATGCCAAGAAGAAGAGGATTCCATTTCTGGAAATTCTAGGCAAAAAAAGGGTCTACTTTGAAGATGCTAAAAAAATTTTATCACATTATAATTCCCGTAGTTCCATTTGTATTATTCCAGAGTTTTAAGGACTTTATTATTATTATTATTATTATTATTATTATTATTATTATTATTATAAAATGTGTGTGGTGGTGGTCGGGGGTTGAAAAAGGTAAAGAATGAGTGTGTCTAAACTTCTGACCAGTAGTGTACTTATAATACATATTTATCACAACCTGGTTAATTTAAAGAAAGGTTGATGACAAACATTGTGTGATTTTGAGTCTGTAGCACTAATCAATGTGAAGCGTCACTATGAAATGAAACACTTGGAATTGTCCTCTTTATAGCCATAAACTCCATTATTAACAGTTAAGAATTAAAAGGTAACTGTTCTCACCATTTAGTTGTGTTATTTGCTTATCCGGACCTTTTTAAAGCAAGGAATTTTATTTAAGTGGACCATTTCAAATAACAATTTAACAATTTAATTTAAAATAACATTGTAAATAGTGTAGTTCTTTTGCAATAGACCGTGAAGAGTTTTTTTGGGTGGTAACGTTAATCATGATCATGTTACCCAGCTTCAACATGGCAATAAAGAGAGAACTGAACAATGGAACAAAGCTCATCTGCACAATTTTTTTTTTTTTTTTCTTTTATTCATATTCACTTGGATTAATATAGTCCTACATGTGTGTATGCTGTTTTTGCTAGGACAGTGGTGATATTGCAGTGGCAAAATGTGGTTTCTTGCTGATTTAATTCTTCTTTCGATCACAGATTCCCAAATGAAAAGATGTCCAACATTAACACAAGTACACTGGAATTCGAGGTTCAGCAGAATCAAGTGAGTGTCCATTAAGGTTTCTCTATGACTCCATATTAATGTTTTATTGTACACTCCAGCTACATCCGACTTGCCTTCATAAAATTCGTTATCGTTCAATTCAGCTTTGCGGTATTTGTAAATATCCTCTCTGGAGGAATTCAAGCGCTGGCTTGTTTACTCAGGATTTTGGCCCTTGTAATTAAATTGCTACGCTTGCTGTTATGGAGCTGCATCTGACAGGTACTCCTGTGTGTTGCGTGTCAGTCCTCATTAGTGAGCTCTACAGGATCTGCAGAGGACTTGATTCGAAAGATTGTCTTCAATGTGTTGATTGTGCCGGGCGAGTCCAAATCACTCACTGTCAGGTTCTCACCCATCAGCAATCACAGTGTCTCCTCTCTGTTAGTAATCAGGTGAGGTCTAAATTTTTATTCTTCTCGTACACACACTGTACTTAACATGGTTTTCTGGCTCTAGGGCATTGAAATAACCATCCTAAACGACTCATTTTGCGTTCAATTTTGGCAATAGATCTTGGAGTTCATACCTATCAAATACAAAATGGCAGTGAAAGATAAATGTCTCAAACTTGAAAATTAGTGCAATTCTCTCTCGCACTTTTTTTTTTTTTTAATGTATTTTTATTTTCATTTTTTAATTTATTGTGGTGCTTTAAGATGGTTATAGAACCCAAACACACGAAGCTTTCAGTTTTTGTTGTCAGTTATTGGAGTTTTGATGCACCTATATCACATCACTTCTCAGATCTCAGAATAATTTTATTTAGATCACTCCAGTCATGACCAATGTTTCTTTCAATAGCACAAATAGACATGGTGCATCATGGTTCATCAAATCTTTCTGTTTCTCAAAAAAGAAATAAGTTCATTTGAGATGAAAAACGACTTCTGTCAGCTTGACATACATATGACTACACATGTTGTGTGTTTCTAATTTATTTATTTTGTGTGTGTGTTTTGATTTTTTTGACTTGGATGTTTTGTATAGGAACAACCTGACTGTAGTGGACCTAATTATGGTGCATGGTCAGGGGACAAGAGAAAGTCTAAAGCTTGCTGGGAAGCATCCAGGGCCAGGCAGCTCACTGAGATTTAAGATGACCGAGGCACTGCTTAAAGACTGCTCAGAAAGTGAGTGTGTTCATGGCTTAATAGAATATTTTGTAAGAACTTTTAAGAGACACATACTCAAGTATGGCTCCCTCTCTTATCCTGACTTTTGAACCTTTCCTAATAACTACCTACTTCCTTTTTTCAAGATGTGTTTTCGAAAGAGCAGATTTTTTCAAATTTTAAGATCCTATATATGCAACTGCTGTGATTATGTAAGGTATAGCCTTTCTTCATTTTGCGTCTTTAGCACTCATGACTGTGGTTTTTGTCACACCATGTGAGTTTTCAGTGTTTTACTGACGTCCTTCAACTTCGGTCAGTCTGTGCATTCATTATGAGTTCCTCCAGCATTTTGTCATTATAAATTGTTTGCAGTTTATAAAGGGTTTATTTTTTATCATTTGTTTTATCATTATATTTAGTTACCCTGTGCTTGGAATTAAAAGGTCCAACAATACCACAAGGCTAGTAGAGTTTCATCTCAGAACATTTGATCTTTTGTTTATAAACGTACTGATGTATTTTTTGTCCTTGATGAAAAAAGATAAACCCAAGGAGCCAAATTTCACCCTGCGAAAGACATTCAGGCTGGAGAACACGGGGCTTCTCCCTATTCACATCCGTTCTACGGAGATCAGTGGCACCACTTGCGAGGGCTATGGATTCAAAGTTCTCAACTGTCAAGAATTTGCACTTAAACCAAACACATCGAAAGACCTCATCATTCTGTGAGTACCTCCGATTCTTTCCAGCTTCACAGGGTTGTTGTAAATTAGAATCATAAAGTAGCATCCTGCGAATACACAGCTTCTGGTTGATCATGTCACTGACTGACTAGTAATGGGGATTTTTATTTTTAATTTTTGCCAGTTAAAGCAACAAATAAATGAGAAAAGGTAGCATGTCATAAAGACATGAATAAGAAATCTCAAAGAATTTTATTTCTGCAGCAGAGATGAAGAGGGAATGTAGGTCAGTGTAGCCAACCTCAAGCTGGTGGGTAAACATCACCTGTTAACCGTGTGCGCTCTGGTGCATAAGGCACTATTAATGCATGTGAAACAGCATATTTGTGGTGTTTCCTCTGGGCCTCTATGGACCTGTGAATTGCCTTTTTGTCTTTCCTTAGACACTTTTGCCTTTACAAGGCTTTTGGGAATGTCAGGCTTAAAAGTGAATCATTAGGTGCTATGAAAGACAACATGCCTTCTGAGGTTAATAGTAAAATTCACTAGGAACAAATGGAACTGCATTTAAGTTTTATCTTCTGGTTAATGTGCTTTTTTTTTCTTCTTTTTTTCTTTCCCCCATTCAGTATAAGAAATTAAGGTAACATGTGTGTTGTCTGTTTTGGTATAGGTTTACACCAGATTTTACATCGTCACGAGTCATCCGAGAGCTGAAGTTGGTGTCGGCAGGTGGCTCAGAGTTCGCATTCGTACTGAACGCCTCATTGCCCTACCACATGTTGGCGGCGTGTGTGGAAACCATCCCTCCACCAAACTGGGAACTGGAGCTCTACATCATCGTCTCCCTGTTTATGAGGTCAGTGCTCTTCATATTAATAATCCTGATTATTAAAGACTAAAGCAACAGGGCTGAAAAAGGTGTTTTTTTTTTTATTGTTTTTTTTTTTTATTTGAATGTTAAAGGAATTCTGTTTTAAATGAAAAGCTTTCTAGTTCCACTTCAAATTTGAACCGTAAGGAAGAAAATAAGGATCATCTGGACACGGTTGTGCCCAGCTACCAGGACACAGAGTGCTGAGGCTTTCAAAAGATTGAAATCACAAATACAATGTACATCAGGGGTTTTTTTGGTGAGGGTTATTTTCACCAAAAAAGGACCTCTCAGTCAAATTGAATATTTATTTATTTGTTTGTTTGTTTGTTTGTTTGTTTGTTTATTTATTTATTTAACAACAAAGCTCAGTAAATCTGACTACTGCTCAAACGTGAAGATCAAATATAAATTTCAGTTTCACAGTTTAATTCTCTTAAAGTATTTCTGCAGTAAAATAATGGGTTCTATCAGATTCTTTAGAAATTGTGATGAGTGTGGCTAAAGTAAACCATCTTCTTTTCCTTTTTACACTGATTAACTGACGTCAGTACACAATGTGAGTGATTTTAGAAGGTTTAAAGTGTATAATTCCTACGGTCAGATCGCAACCTGAACAAGCTGGCATTCTTGCATTTCTTTAGTTCTATGTTCCTCTTGGTTATCGCCACGGCCTATCTGGAGGCCCAGGGAATATGGGAGCCTTTCAAGCGATGCCTGTCTGTGGAATCCAACTCTCCCATGGAGACTGGAAAACCATTTGATCTCAGGGAAATTGTACGGATACAAAGTGATGCAAAGTAAGTTGATGACATTTTTATTGTCTGCCTCTTCTTTACTTAAAAACCTTGCTAAAGAAAAACCAAAATAAAACCCACGTTTGTGACGTTTCTGCAGCTTGAATGATTTTGCCGACTCGCACCAGAACTCAAACAGAGGAGCATATGGTTCAGGTGGGAGTGGCCGAGCTGGTGGGCGCCAGGGTGGCCTACACTCCAGCTCCAATGGAAGTGCCGTTTTAGGGGACAGCAAATCGAGAGGCAGCTCAGGGCGCTCATCTATGCAAGCTTCCTCCCCTTCTTCCTCTCAGCTCATCAAAGATGGCAGCTCAGCACTCAACCAGCTGACGTATCGTAAACCACGGAATTCTAAACAACAGCAGCAGCAACAACAACAACCGCCACAACAACTGCAGCAGCAGCTGCAACAGACTTCCAACCCCTTGGAAGAACTTCAGAACCTGAGCACAACCCTGCCTTCTCAGTCCCATAGAGCCCAAAGCACAGAGGAGCAGGACTACAACAGACTTCTGGTGGCCATGGATAAAGACTTGGACCGGCCAGAGTCCCCTGCTATTAATACGCTCATGGAACAGAGCATACAGCAGTCTGTGCAAAATAAAGGTAAAACCACTGACAGCTAAAGCATTCAATTTGAGTAGTTTGCTGAAAAATGATCTGTGGCCAAGAGACAACATTTTAATCGTAACAATTTTTACTGTGAACAAAATGAAGGGAAAACGAAGAATAAAATGAAGGCTCCAAAAAAGAAAGAGGAGAAAGAGAGGAAAGGAAGGGGAAAGACTCAAGGAGAAGAGCTGAAAGAGGCCCTTGCAGATAATGATGACAGTTCCTCAACTACCACAGAGACCTCCAACCCCGATACAGAGAGTAATATTAAAGAGGTATTTAAATACAGCAGCCCAGTCACTTCCATTTCCATGTGCAGTATAGGATGAGATGGTGCAGCTATAGTTGGCTGAAGTTTACATGACCTTTTCTTGTGTGAATATTTATCTATCTATCTATCTATCTATCTATTTATTTATTTATTTATTTATTTATTTATTTATTTACACAGGAACCAGTGAAGAAGAAGGTCAGAATAGTTTCAGTGGAAAAAGAACGGGAAGAAGTTCCTCCCTCGCCCACTAAACCCAAAACCAAGAAACAATCAACCACAAAGAAGGAGAATCAAGTGGAAAAGTCCAGGTTAATTGGAACCCAATTTCTGACTATTTTACTTCTTTCACATCCCTTATCTGTCTTTAGTGTTGTTTTTAATATAGCTAGCAATCTTAGTAAACATTCTGACTAGCCTTTTTTGTGCTTACGTACTCATTTTCATCTTCCTTTTAGTTCTCTGGAACTCCCCTATGTCACTCCACTGGAAAACAAACAGCGCAAGACATTCCCCAAAACCGTCATTAACACGGGAACCCAGAATGTCTCCAAACCAAGACCTCCACAGAAACAAAGATGTTAGTGTAACTTCTGGATTAGACAAGGCGTCCTTTGTAACTAATTTCCTATCGAAGCCACTTGGTAATAAACAGCAAACTCTCTCTTTTTCAGTGCCTGGTGGAAAGCTGGAGGAAGGACGTCCGTCTCCGCTGGCCAAGTTCAATGGCTTCATGCAGGACTTTAGCAGCGGCTCAGAGGGGGAGAAGGAGTCGCCTCCGCCAGAATGGGACGTCCCACTTAAAGTCAGCAGCCGTAAGTCTGTTAAGCGTGTAAAGGAACCGTCTTTGTCTGTATTCTCACATGGTCTATATGGCATGATCATTCTCAGTTGTAGTTTGTCTGGTAACCATGTACATTTCTGTATTTGTTTTTTGTTGTATCAGAAGCAGACAGTCTTCAGCAGATCTCTTTGCAGACCATGAATGCAGATCTTTTTCTGAAGAGACCCACTTCTGCCATCTCTAGGACTTCACCTCCTCCTACTTCTCCTACCCTGATAAACCGCAGCAGCTACAGCAGCGTGCTCAACACCAGCAGGTAGCTCTTTCCCCATCCTCCATCACACAAACACACGCCCACACTCGATGCACCGATATGACCTTTTCCCACCAACAAGCGCTGCTAGTGGTAAGGGTGGAAATAAACATGGAGGATTGTACATATAGCTCTGTGAATTATTTTCATTTCCAAAGTCTTTCAACCTTTCAAAAGACAAAATCAAATATAAAAATATTATCATGGGCAAAACTTCACTTTAGCTATTCTGTGAGTGTGTAGCTGCTTGTAGGACTTTTTGTTGTTGTGGTTCTTTTTAGCGTCTGTTTATGTTGTTCACTGTTTACGCTTTTTAAGAACGTAAAGTGGTCAGCAGGGTTATTGTCCTAGCACTGAAATCCATCCTGGCCCCTCTCATAGCGCTGGATCTTTCTTACAGACCCAGCAGCGTTCTGGCCCTGGAACTAAGCCAATATCTTTGGCTTGAAGGAAAAGCACAGAATGTTTCAGGCTTAATGTGCCATGCTGGCACTGAAGCTCATGATCAGAAAAGAGCATTGAGAATTCAAAGCCATATACGAGGGAGGACCCCAAAATTCTTAGAATAAAAAAAAAAAAAAAAAAAAACTGTTATAAAACGTACAGCATTTCTCCTTTAAATCCCCTTTAAAGTTCTCTCCTTGTATTGTGATACACCTGCCCCAGCATTTCTCTCATTCTTGGAAATATTTCCTGTAGTCACGTTTTGTCATCATGTCTAGAGCCTTCTGCGTTTTTATTCTGGATTTCATCCACAGTGGCGAAGCGTTTCATTCGCCCTTCAGTCTCGTTTTTAAATTCTGAAAGAAGTTGCAAGGAACGAGATCTGGTGAATACAGTGGATGTGAAATGATAAACACGTTAGTTGGCTAAACAGTGTGTGCATTTTGTCGTCGTGCAAGATCCAGTTCTGGATGTACCACTTCTCCGGACGTGTTTTTCCCTGATGCTTTTTCTGTGCTTTTCCACTGCAAAACACTTGGCTAAAAGCCACTTTTCCGAGCCGAGTTGAGTCGAGCCGCACCGTGCAGTGGAAAAGTGCCATTAGTTCCAGGGCTAGAACGCTGCTGGTCTGTAAGCAAGATCCGGTGATCCGAAAGGGGTCAGGATAGATTTCACTGCTATGACGGTAATAATATTTGGGTCCCACCTTGTATATGAATTAAGCCTGATTACTCTTATCTAAGCTCTTGAAGTGTACAAGTATCAGACATTCTTGATCTTGTAAGGTCACTGATTTTCTTTTAATAATCCTCCTTTATTTATAGTGAGGTAACCTCAAAGAAGGCTCCTGGGAACAAACTGGTTAAGTCCACATCTTTACCTGGGCAAAATGGAAATCCCACCTTTGCAGCGGTGGCTGCTGGCTACGACAAAAGCCCTGGTATATAAAAATAAAATAGCTATGTAAATATAACATGATTTATTTTCTGTGTTTAGTGCAGGCATACTGATTGTGTGTGTGCATTCACAGGTGGCAGCGGCTCAGGAAAGGCTGAATGTCTTGGAAAGGCGGCCCTACCTCACATGACATCAGTGGAGAGCGACAGCTCTGACAAGCAAGTCGACCATCATTCTCATACACTGTACATGATATCCCACGAGCTGATGCATATATTAAATTGTATTAATAATTTGTATTAAATGTTGATTTTCTCATGAGTAGTTCTGGATTATGGAGTCCCGTTGAAAACATGAGCAGCACTGGTTATACTTCCATCAATTCGTTCTCGACATTTGGACCGCACAACCCACTCAACTTGACTACAGGTATACAGACGCAGTGCAACATAAAACACAACTAGCCAACATGCATGTTGAATAAAAATGAAGGTGCTGATGCAAGTTGTTTTTGCTGTGTGTTTGTTCAGTGTTCAGTGATATAGCAGGGCCCAAGAATTCGGAGCATCAGTCAACCTGGCCTGAATACACCCATGTACCCTCTTCTATCTGGGACACTGAACGCTCTAACCCCTGGCCTACCAGCAGTGGCTCTCCTACCACTCCAACAACCGTAAGATCCTTCAGGACAACACTACCATGCTGTTATTTAATTTACTGTCCAAGTTAATGAAAGCTTCAGATTGGCAAGTTGTTTGATTAAGATGAAGACTGCTCACGTCTTCTAGTCTGAAATATGATTTTATTAGTTGCGTCTGAAACATTACCTGTTTAAAAAAACAAAGAAAGATGGAAAATTTTACTGAATTTAGGTAACTGAAGTAGGCAATGTTTTGATTTAAATACTATACTTGGACTATACTGCGTTAATAGTAATAGCTAATATACATAATAGTGTGGCTTGGGAATGTGCCATCCACCATAATTGTTGTGTTAAACAGTTAGGAGGCGTTAAAATAATATAACGAGACAATCGTACTGATGAATTATTTGCTCCTAAACATCTAGTTAGTTACTTTTCAAATCCAGGGTTGTCATGTTAACTGTGGACAGTGGAATATCATTTTACATTAGGTTATAGAGACACCAAATAATTTCCTACTAGTTGTGTGACTGTCAGTCAGCTTATATGGTTATAGTTTACCTATACAAAGTCTTTTCTCTTTTGAGTTCCCTCTAAGAACATGAGGCAGCATTATTTGTCACAAACTACAATATACAAAATTGTATATACAAAATACAATAGGATTTTTCTGTTGGATTTTGGATTACTACAGAAAATAAATTCTGTGCCCAACAAAAGTTTGATTCTTACATGTTTTTCATCAAGATAATCTTCACAAATGAAGACAATTTGTATTAATTTTTAAGCCTAAACACAATATTCTAAAATAAAGAAAGTTAAGCTATAAATTAACTTGCACCACAGTCACATGACCTCAACGCCACCACTACTACTACGCTTTATAGCACTACAGTTGGAAAATATTATAAATTGATACATCAAGTTGGAATAGTTTGCAAGAGCGGGAGTATAAACACACCGAGGCTGTATTGGATGAGTTTTCCTGATCAGGTTTTCCTTTTTTAATGTCCCCGATTAACTACTGTAGTCCCACTTGTTAGCAACCACCTTTTTTAAGACGTGTCAAAAAACATCTCAAGTGGGGTATTACTGATATATTTTATGGTGTAGAATAAAAGGTGAAAATATCTTGAAATTTCAGGCATTTCAGGCAAACACACCGAATTCGGGTCGATGGAACCCGATAGTGCAAAAATGCTAACTCATCTCCGGGTTTTAGGACTCATTTTTGCAGTGCTCTATATTACTTTACAGTTCTCTAGATTACTCTGTAACCTTTGACCCATCTGTGTCTGTAGACCATACTGGGGAAGTCTCGGAACCCCTGGTCCCCTAGTTTGTCCTTCAGTAACTCCATCTGGTCTACGGGTCCTGACTCCACCTTACACTCCTCACCAATCACCGATTTGGTCAGTCACACGGCTCCAGCCACTCCTGCCCCCACCGACCTCGGCCACACCTACAATCCCTGGAACGGATGGCCACCATCGCTGAGCCGCTGGAACTCCGATCCCTGGCCCAGCAACCCCGACAGCAACAACACTAACTAACAAGACGAAGGAACATCGGTCCCCTGCAGCAACAAAACAAATGTAGTCACTGTTTCTGTTATTAGGGTTTCTTTAGTTTTCCTTGTTACAAAGGTCCTAGGTATGCTGATATAATTTTAACTGTTAAATCCTTTGGAGAAATTTTGATTGAATTACCCATTGGTTTGTCCATGTTTCTATTTAATTCCCCTCCGAATTCAGATAAAATCTTACGTCATTTTATTTCGAGGGGTTACGATATCTTATTTAAGGGAACTGTACAAATTTAGTTGCTCAGAGAATTAAGATCTCGATCTAAAGAAATGCTATTGCCCGTTTTTATTATTTTAAAAGTTCTAGATTTTGAGTAATACTGTTTTTCTTTGGAACTAAAGCATATATGGCCCAGTATTACTCTATGGTGTCATGCAGTATTACCCAACTATAAATGGAGCACTTTGTGTTAAATCCCACTCTTCAGAAGAAATGGGCCCTGATTTAAGAGTTTCATTCATTTTAGAACCTATTTGGCCAACTCAGTTAATTTCTGGTAACTTAAGTTACAATTAAAGAAGATACAGGATGCTAGTAATTGTTATCAGGACCACGGGAGTCTTTGTCCGGTGTTTTATGGTCAATGCCAATTCATGACAGCTTTGAGAATTTGAGGTTTAACTTATTATTTTTATTGGATTCTGGTTAAAGAAAGGTTTATTTGCTAAAATTGGCTTTTAATTTAATGTCTAAAGGAGTTGATGGTACCTGAAACTGGTTTGTTTTCTACATGGTTCATTTGTCACTATGAGCGAGACATCCGTTACTTTGGTTGAAATAAACATATCAGGCAGCAATATCTACTGTGACGTGGTGGTGTTTTTTTTTTTTGTTTTTTTTTTTCTTCTTCTTTCTTCCTTTTTCTTTTTCGATGATGTGTATATACACTTGTAATTTCTTTTCAAAAAATACTTAAACTAACAAAATTCAGAATTTTAAGTCATAGCTGTAGGCAATACAACATATTTTAAAAATATGACTGAAGAAAAAAAAGAATAATGTGTGTGGGCTAAAGTGGCTGTTGCTCAAGTGGTAGAGCAGGTTGTCCACTAATCGTAGGGTTGGCGGTTTGATTCCCAACCCACGTGATTCCACATGCCAAAGTGTCCTTAGGCAAGACACTGAACCCCAAGTTGCTCCCGATGGCAAGTTAGGTAAGATGGTAAGTTTGCATGACAGCTCTGCTACCGTTGGTGTCTGTGAATGGGTGAATGAGATAATATATAGTGCTTTTTTTCCCCAAAAGCACTTCATAAGTGTAGACCATTTAAAGACTGAGACAACCAGTTTGATTAGAAATTTATTTTTAAACCAGGACAACTATGTGATACTTTGAGTTTGCTCATCAGCAATTTCAGGTGATGTGCGTTGTAAATTCACAATATAATTTCATAGATTTGCATTCAAGTTCAAATGGCATGATCCTAACCCCATACACCAGCATTAACACTTCCTTCTAACACAGCCAGTTCCACAATTAAGGCCATAAACAATCAACAGCTCCAGAGGTGTCAAAGGCTGACCCTGCAATCGGACCTCATACTTCCTATTATTTATAGGGAAAAATCCCTACGAAGCAATATAATATTAACATATTCCATTCGGTGATGGAGAATCTTGTGAAATTTATTAGCTGAGGTGTGAAACCTACAGGCACAACACTACACAAACATAAATGGATTTGTTTGAGTGTGACAGCTTGGCACTAGAGTTGTGTTCTTACCGATGTCCTATAAACTCCTATTAATTTAGAAATGCCTAAACAATCCAGACAGTGAAATGAGGCTAATCAGAGGACCTTTAAGATTTTTCCTCAAAATCCAAAATGGATGAGTAGAATATGAAACCTTCGCCCACTGAACCGTTCCAATCTTGCTGTAATTCCTCACGGCTGCTGTAAGGAAGCCATGAGCATGGAGCTGAACTTGGTGAGGTTGCAGGTCTTCATCACAAACACACGATGACTTTTTAGCTTACCCAAGAAATCCAGTGCCATCATACCTCGACCGAGTTCTCCCTGGATCTCCACCCGAACACTGCACTCCACGCTTTCTGTGATCACGCTGCCATCCACACATGCTGCCACAGCATAGGCATCGTAGGGCACGAACCCTGACCCGAAAAGTACATCTTTAGCGTTTCTTCCAGGCTCCTGGGAGAAAGCCCAACATTTGGAGGTGATCGTTTTCATAAAACGAGCAGCTGCAGTGTCCTGGGCAATCAGCTCATCAAAGAACTCCTATAATAAAAGATGAGTTGAAAACAATGCATGTGCATGCAATCTCAATGAAGTAGGCTAATACATATATGCTATGTTATACTACGATGCTGTCGAACTCTCAAATATGATTTGCCAGAAGGTGTTTGTTAATTTCCCGGGTGCAAGGCAAATCACAGGTCTATATTAATGCACTCTTTCAAATATGTTACTGTTTCTATACTAACAACTAATTCACAGGGACTTGTATTGCAGATGTGCTGCATAGTCTACACTGAATAATAAACAAATTTTAAAAAACCACACTGTTACGTAACACAGAAAAACATCTCATACAGTAGATTTTAGATGAAGTTTTCTGTAAGGAGACGTTTAGTCCATAATCTCCAGTATTAACGCAGAAGAGTGACAGTGATAACAGGAACTAACTTGTCTCCTGGATGTTCCACAACATTAAATAGCTATCGTCCGTACTGTGCTGCGCTGTACGAGAAATAAAACACATCAGATGTGCTGTCATGTAAAAATAATACATTTCTGGGTCGTAGCAGTAACTCCATTTTGTGCCACCTTGTCACTGATCATGCTTCTGTAACAGAACCTCCCATTGTATTTTATACCTTTCTTATTAGTAACAACGATATGGCATTTAAAACAAAACACATTCAAGCATCTTAAGCAAAAGATATTATGAAAGAAGACTACGTGTAGAGAGCTGATGTGATTTTTCCACACAGCTATTTGATTCTTACCCAAGAGAGCTTGTTTCTGCAGGTAAACTCCCAGGTGGCTATGTGTGTGGGACACAGATATTCCTCTAAGACTATATAGGAAGACTCAGGATCCATACAGAAATTAAACTCTGCACATGGCATCAGATTTCCCTTACCTGTGAAGATAAACACCAATCAGAGCAATCCTGCTTGTTCAGTAAGCTCTACAGGGCTCTGATGCTCCTACCTTCCATGTTTCCTCCCATGATGTACAAATCCTTCAGCTTCTGGGGAATGCTGGGATCCAATCTAACAGCCAGAGCTAAATTTGTGAGCGGGCCCAGAGCAACAAGAGAGACCTTTACCGTGAATAAGGCACAGTCAAAACACAGGAGGGCAGAAAAACCTTGCCAAGTATAAAATTGTTTACTATTAATTACAATTAGTTTTCCCTACCTGCCCTGGATGCTCACTGACCAATCTGATCAAAGAATTAACCGCATGCTCTTTCTGTATTTGTGTCTTCCAAGTGTCTGAGTCTCTGTCCTGCAAAACGTCTCCCAAGCCATCTGTCCCGAAATGATCTTTGAATGGGTTTGTTGCTCCAACCAAACAGCTCGCTGCTCCTCGAAAGACAGGAATCTGAAAAGATGTATGGTCCATGTAAATAAACGAACGCCCACGTGACCACAGGGAAGTCTGTTTCTGTGTACACCACGGGTCGGCAAATTATTTGATCAGCTCAACACTTTCACCTTAATTTTTTGTCTCTGGTACACCTTGAAATTTAAGTCATATTAAACAAAACGTTTTATTATATTTAAGGAATACCACCACATTTTAGCAGTTGTGGTTATGAGCAGCACTGCTCATAGGGTTTACACCTCACAGCTCCAGACTCCTTTGTTCAATCCTGAGTTTTCTCTAGTTTCCTCACAAAAACATGCCAGTAGGTTGATTAGCTACTGTGTATGGTGCCCTGTGATGGACCAGAGTCCCATCCAGGATGTATTCTCACTCCATGCCCAGAATCTACTGCATGCTTGACCAAGATAAAGCATTTACTGAAAGTAAGTAAATAAGTGTGATTATTTAGCTTATTCATTTTATTACATTTGAGATATTTTTCAGTCAGAAGTTGTGTCGTGCACTGGACCCACCTGAGTACGCTGACACACGGACAGTACACGCAGCACATTCTGACACACATTGTCCACATCAGTGTTTCCAAAGCAGCAGGTGATGCCCAGGATCTTCACATTGGATGAGGCGAGAGCCAGCATTATAGCCTGGGCGTCGTCTATGCCGCAGTCAGTGTCGATAATCATCAGCTTCTGACTCATACTGGTTACCTGGAGACCACATTGTTCATTTATCAGTATCGTGACCTTCAGTGAAAATCACTGAGTCTGATTCACATCTTGCCAAAGAAACTACAGAGCTGCTGAAATTCACAGATATGCCTGTCAAATTTCTCACACGTTGAGCTAGACAGTAGAAGCACTGCTTGTGCACTGCTACTGTACAGATGCAAATCCCAGTTAACGAGTCATTTATAACACTCTCTAATTGTTAACTTGTGTTTTCTTCATGACAGTTTGCTTTCTTTCTTCACTGCTTGAAAAGTATTAACACATTCAGGATATTCGGCCTGCATTTGGATGCTAGGTGATTTAAAAAGCTTGACCATCACATTGCTTGGGCTAATGTCTTGCAGCTTTGCAGGAGGCAACACTCCACGCAGTTAGTGCCCTCTTTTTGCAGAACTATCCATCCATCCATCCATCCATCCATTTTCTGTACCACTTATCCTACACAGGGTTGGGGGGAGCCTGGAGCCTATCCCAGGAGACACGGGGCATGAGGCAGGGGACACATTGTATGCGGTGCACAGTCTCACACACTCATACATGGACAATTTGGAAATGCCAATAACATGTCTTTGGGCATGTTAGGAGGAAACCAGAGAAAAACCCGTGAAGTACAGGAAGAACATGCAAGCTCCGTGCACACAGAAGTGGGGAGTGGGATTCGAACGTACAACCGTAGAGGTGTGAGGGGCCACAAGAGGAGTGACTTTTACAGAGAAATGCTCAGTGGAAATCAACCGCTAGTGCTCCAAGCACTGCTCGTGTCCTTGCTGAAACAAACAAACAAAGAAGTATCCCATGCTGATCTGTGCTGGTTTACGATGGTTATTACTGATCTGGTGCTGGTTTAACATATGAGCAGCTGAACAATGTCCTTTTTGATAGTAAGGTAATGCCAGTGAAGCTGTTCTGAACTGAGTTAGAGTAACATTAATCAACAGGAATCAGGAAGTTCTGGGACAAGGATTAGAGCAAGTTATATACAGTTAAAAATGGAGTAATAGCATTTTAAGATTTGTAAAACAGACAGACCTAAGGGAGCAGGTTAGGGCTGCGATTTTGGTGCGTCCAAGTGCAGTAGATCTGGGGGAAATACAACAGGTCCACAAATCACTCTCAGCAAAGAAACGAGAGCAAGTCCAAAACTACGGAAGCCCTAAGCGCTCATCCATTTTTTTTCCTTTCGTGATCACGACTTAATTTTCTCGTGAATTTGACATAACCAAAAGCCGTTTTCTCACGACTTAATTTTATCCTCGTGGGGAATAGGACTGGTGTTAGTGTTAGCACTTTCAACACACTGCTTCATGAAGCTTCGAAATCTTTATAAATCTTTTGTTTCGACTCAGTGGTTCGGCTCGTGTATCAAATTGGGCAAGTCACGTGATTTCAGCAAATGCGGCTTGGTCATTACTGTTTCGAAATTTCCATGGTTCGCCGCTAGGGGGTGTTGCTCTCCAGGTGAATCAATGAACCAGTGTTTAATATATCATTTGAACTGTTCTCCAGTTTTATTATGTAGGTTTATAAAAATGAAATGATTCAATAGTCAGTGCTCGCCTCAGGACGCCTTGAAATCACACCAAACGTCCTGATAAAAATAAAGAAGACATGGCCAGATGGTTATTACGTAGGCGAGAGAGAATTTGGACAGTTTTGCATTTTCCATGAAAAAATAACCTATAGTTATTCAAAAAAGGAGTCTACAGGTTACAAAACCAAGCTCATGTAGTTGTCAGACAGATGTTAAAACAATACAACAATAAAAATAAATAAATAAATAAATAAATAAACACGCTAATTTTTAAACGGCTCTTGCAACGATGTGGACATGGACACACGCTTCCTTGTTTGACACAAACAACATGTAAGTGTTGTTCGTCAGTGCTTGTCTGACTCGTTGTCAAGGCTGTTTCAGATCAACACCTGCAAGTGACCACTAGGTGTCACCGTGGAGGCGGGTGTCGGATTGTTTCGAAGCCTCGACACAAAACGGCACATTTGCTTCAACTGCTTGAGTGTTCCACGAAGCTTCGCTCTGCCCACCCCTTGTGTTACATGCACATTGGCATCTTCGCCATCATAAATGTAATAACTGCTCGCTGTAGAGATGGACTTTAGCTCTACATTAAGAGAGAGGGGTGTCCCCTGCTCAAGTGTAGGCCACCCCGGAAGTTAGCATCACCCTGGTTCCCTCGACAAAATGCCAAAATGATTTTTCAACTGGCTTTTGGAATATTGCAGAAAATAAATTCTGTGACCAACAAACGTTTATGATTCTTACATGTTTCGTTCGTTAAGATAATCTTCACAAATGAACACAACTTTTATGAATTTTGAAGCCTAAATACAATCGCCAGAAGTAAAAAGCTACTGTGAGGCTATAAACGAATTACATCACGGTCACATGAGTTTAACGTCACAACCACTACGTTCCCGACAACTTTTTCAATGTTTATTTTAAAAACAATACAATTGGAAAATACGATAAACTGATAAATCTACAAGTTGGAATAGTTTTCAACCGTCTTTTTCAAGATACGTAATAGCTTTAAAAAAAAAAAAAAAATCCTGAGTGGAGGATTACTGATTATGTCGTGGTATAAAACGCGAACATGTCTTGGGCTTGTGTTAACCACAGACCTTATTTCAGGCTTTTAACCAAAACCCCATTGACTTCTGGACGATGGATGTCCAATACACAGAAAAATTTAGTCGAGATCCCGAGAAAACAACAAAGGAAAAAAATAATAATGCACGTACACTTAAGGGTTCCATACAAAACTTTTTTTGGGAAAAAAAAAAAAAGTTTCAGTTTTTCACAGTCCACTAGGTGAATAAAAGCTTAATATGTAATTCGCTCGGAGTCCTGTAACATGGTGTTCAATGCAAATTTATTTATATTTATATCGGGATCAGGATTTGTATTTTTAATCCATGTACGCCATATTTTCCATAAACACAAGCTTCCATTGATCATTTTGTAGTGTTTAATTCTTTTATTTCAATAGTATTCTAACACTACGACGTTTCAGTGCCACGTAAAATGTTTTTTTTCAAATAATAAGAAGATTACGAGAATAAGGTTGTAATATTTTCAGAATAAAGTCGTAATTTTGACGTGAACGTGTTTGAAGTGATGTAGTGTACAAGCAGGTCTGAGCCAGTGAATTGAGATGAGTCTAACGGTGGACCACTGTGGTAAAGTTGGATTGGACATTCGGTACACATTCGAGATTCGCTCTTCTATTTCTGAAGAAATAAACAAAAAAATGTGTATTTTCTTGCTCTGGAGTGGACAGAAAACAAAGCACAACTGAATATACATATATTTTAAATAAACCTTTGGTCCTTTTTGTGTATTTATTTTATTGAGAAATAGAAGAGCGAATCACGAATCTGCGAATGTCCAATATAAAGTAAAATTTACCACGGTGTAATTTTGACTTTATTCTCAAAATATTGCGAGTTTAATTTTGTATTGCTATGACTTTGTTCTCAAAGTATTACTTTATTCTTGTAATCTTATTATTATTATTATTATTATTATTATTATTATTATTATTATTATTATTATTATTATTATCATTGCGTGGCACCAAAATGCCACAGCTGACTATAATCCGACTATAAAAAATAGCAAAATATAAACATTTAAATATATATTTTATATATATAGCAGCATATTTAAAAAATGTCAACATAGCTGGTCGTTAATTTAAAATAAATGTATATTTATTTATATTTTTGTACGAGTATCCAGACATGATCTGCGCGATGTATGCGTAATTGGAGCGCTCCCTTCGCCCCTAAAAGACTCCCGACTCGGCTTTGCTTCTTCACCTGTTAAAGCAAACCGCAGAGATGTGGGGAGGGGGTGCTTTATGCTCACCTTTCTCAGCCTTTTAGTAGGTACTTCTCATAATATTGATCAATTTCTGGTTTTGCTGTACTTACAAAATGGTCACTTATCAAATTTAAAGTCAGAATTGCTCGTCTTCAGGATCGCATATTTGTCATATAGTTTTTTTTATGTATGTGATCAACCCTCCTTTATTTTCCGTTTGGTATAAACCAGCGGAGTCCCTTTAACAGAAGGCCAGACTATTCACAAGTCGTGTTGTTGTTTTTTTTTAATCGTTTGTTGATGCGGTGTTTATAACGTGAAGGTACGTGTACATATTCTGTTTTTATTTAGATTATTTAGATTATTTAGATTATTTAGGATTAGACGCACATATGTGTAATTTTTTTTGGATATTTTGACGGTATTCCTGGCTGAACATCAGGTCGCCCCCGTCTAGGGTGGGTAATGTTGTTTAATCTTTGTTTTGTGATGCTACATTGTAGCTGTATAGTCTAATGTCAGCATTGCTGAGTCTGTACACAGCGTCTCTGTTCAGCCGCTTTTTCTTTTTTTGTGTTTGTACAGAAACACTAACAAAACAATCTGCTGTGAATTTAGATTTGTTGTTGTTGTTGTTGTTGATGATGATGATGATGATGATGATGTTGTTTATGATGCCGTAGGATTAAAAAAAAAATCAAAAGGGATGTAATTTTAGACGCAGGAATTTTTCTCTACAGTTTTTTATATTGTAGTTTTTGGTTTTTATTTATTATAGTATACAGTATATTATTCCTATTTTTATTGTGGCAGTGTGCGGCCTTACTGTTTATGACTGTGTGGCTCAGATGTAACACACCCAGCATATAGGTCTATATTCTCTCTCTCTCTCACTCACTCACACACACACACACACACACACGCGCGCGCACAAAAAAAAACAGTAAGAAAAAATAATTTCCATACAATTATTATTTTTGTTTGAGATGGGCTGAGGAGCATGCACACCTGTCAGTAAATATCCCTGAACACGTGACCACTGTTGGCAATTAATTAAGTAAACTTATTACAGTGTACATTATCAACTGCTAAGTAACAATTAGCGATTTTATGCACTTTATAAAGACCTTTTTTAACATCTGGATTTCCCCCCCAATATAATAAAAAGTCATAAACATTTCTCATACTTATACCCATTTCATTCATTCATTCTTCAGTAAGTGCTTTATTCTGGTTAGGGTTGCAGTGGATCTGGATCTCAGGAACACTAGGATGAGGAAAACACCCTGTATGGGACACCAGTTCATCGCAGGTCACATTCGCAAACACATTCCCGTGTTTTAGAGTGGTCAGTCAACCTAGCAGCGTGTTTTAGGAGGAGGAAACCAGTGTGGACATGGGGATTACACATATTCCATATAGAAAATCCACTCACAGTAATCTGAGCAAACTAGAGACCCTGGATAATCCAGTTCTAGAGTATTAAATTTGAAACCATTTCTTGAAGTATATACACTAAATGGTCAAAAGTATGCAGACACCTGACAGTCACACCCGTATGTGGTTCTTCCCCCAAACTGTTGGCCACAAAGTTTGAAGTGCACAATTGTTTAGAATGTCTTTTGTATACTGTAGCAGTACGGTTTCTCGACACTTTAAATAAGAGGTCCAAATGTGTCCCAGCATGACAGTGCCCCTGTGCATAAAGTGAGCTCCGTGAAGACATGGTTTGTCAGTGTTTATTTGCAAGAACTCAAATGGCCTGCACAGAGCCCTGACCTCAACCCCAACTCAAATGCATACTGTACACAAGACCTCCTCAGAAGAGTGGAGTTTGTTGCAAGAGCAAAGGGGACTAAATCTATGATGGGATGCTCAACAAATACATATGGGTTTGATTGGGTGGGTGTCCACATACTTTTGGCTGTATGTATGTATCTATCTATCTATCTATCTACCTATCTGTCTATCTATCATTGTGGATTATTGTCCATGCATGCAAGCACGGTGTGTCCTGAAGTCACTGCTTTGGTTTTGATTTCTTGGTTAACTCTATCTGCTGAGTTGTTCTTCTTATTCATATTCACTTGCCTTTTCTAAAACAGGGCCAAGGAATCACATCAGACCAAAACCAACCAACAGGCAATCTTCTTGTCATCCAAGTGTTCAATGCCTAACACTGCAGAAAGTGAAGGCGGTAACATATCTGGTGCCAAGGATCCGGCACCCCCATCACGGTTGCCGGTCCAAGACAATGAGCACGGCTTCCTGAACCCGTTCAGCTGTGATACGCAGCGAGCCAGACGGGCCTCCAGTGCTGAGCTGCAGCTCCCATGGACATGCCCGGTCACACATTCCCGGGAAAAATTCTACACAGTGTGCTCTGATTATGCACTGCTCAACCAAGCCCGTCCAATCCTAACCCCCAGAGATGTTCCCCAGTCCAGCCATGACTGCAGCACACCACTGAGTCAATCAAACATCATCACTATCTCCCAGGGTCAGGCTGGAGGAATCCGTTCACCTTCAGGTGATGCCTGTGATATAGAAGAGACATTGTCCAGCAACTCCAAGCCCATTTTAGCCTGGGAGATTGACACCACCGACTTTGATGCAGTTTTAACCCGAAAAGCCAGGACAGGTCAGATTTATTAGTAATTGTTTTATACATGTTGTTTCTTAAAAAAATGAGAATTGAGTACAGATTTAGATCAGCCACCTTCTGCATGTGTAAAATGACTACCTAGTCATTGTGCAGTGTTTTCTGTATGAATCTATTTGAAGCTCCACACTTGCTGCTAGTGAGGAAAGGCAAATTATTTGTCCTACAGGCCATCTGTTAATGTTGCTTATGTAACCTTACAGTGGTGCCTAAAAGTTTGTGAACCCTATAGAATTTTCTGCATTTCTGAATAAATATGACCTAAAACAGCATCAGATTTTCACACAAGTCCTCAGAGTAGATAAAGAGAACCCTATTAAAGAAATGAGAAAAATATTATACTTGGTTACTTGTTTATTGAGGAAATTGATCCAATATTACATATCTGTGAGTGACAAAAGTAGGTGAACCTTTGCTTTCAGCATTTGGTGTGACTCTCTTGTGCAACAATAACTGCAAATAAACATTTCCAGTGATTGCTGATCAGTCTTGCATGTTGGCTTGGAGGAGATTTAGCCCATTCCTCAGTACAGAACAGCTTCAACTCTGGGATGTTGGTTGGTTTCCTCACATGTACTGCTTGCTTCAGGTATCTCCACAACATTTCTATTGAATTAAGGTCAGGACTTTGACTTGGCCATTCCAAAACATTAATTTTATTCTTCTTTAACCATTGTCTGGTAGAACAAATTCTGGCTTGTCCACATGATCTTTAGCAAACTGCAGAGGAGTAGCAATGTTCTTTTTGGAGAGCAGTGGTTTTTGCCTTGCAACCCTGCCATGCACACCACTGGGGTAGAGTGTTCTCCTGATGGTGGACTCATGAACATTCAACATTAGCCAATGTGAGAGAGGCCTTTAGTTGATTAGAAATGACCCTGGGTTCCTTTGTGACCTCATGGACTATTACACGTCTTGCTCTTGGAGGACTCTTTGTTGGTCGATCACTCCCGGGGTGGGTAACAATGGTCTTGAATTTCCTCAGTTTGTACACAATGTGTCTGCATGTGGATTGGTGGAGTCCAAACTCTTTTAGAGATGGCTTTCTAACCTTTTCCAGCCTGATGAGCATCAACAACTCTTTTTCTGAGGTCCTCAGAAATCTCCTTTGTTCGTGCCATGATAAACTTTCACAAACGTGTTGTGAAGATCAGACTTTGATAGAGCCCTGTTCTTTAAATACGACAGGGTGTGCACTCACACCTGACTGTCATCACATTGATTGAAAACGCCTGACTCTAATTTCGCCTTCAAATTAACTACTAATCCCAGAGGGTCACATACTTTTTCCACTCAATATTGGATTTTTCTCAATACATTAATGCCCAAGTATAATACTGTTGTCTCGTTCATTTAATTGGAATATCTTTTTCTATTTTAGGAACTTGTGTGAAAATCTGATGATGTTTTAGGTCATATTTATGCAGATATATAGAAAATTACAAAGGGTTCACAAACTTTCAAGCACCATTGTATGTCATGTTCAGTGACGTAACTTGTGGGTCATCCATCTCCATGCTTCCAGTGTACAAAGATCGTATTAAATCTAATGAAATCAATCAAACTACCAAATTGAAAGAAGACAATCACTTTTGAAAATTGACGTATCCTTTGCTATGTTTAAATCTTATACAAGCCAGACAAAATCTTCTGAAATTCACAATATCGCTCCACTTCATAGCGGAGTTTTTGTTAAGCATACATTATACGGCGTAAAGCCAGAAGAAGTTAATTTGAACACATGCGCACACACACTACCTGTGTAACATTTCTCACATATTTACAGGTAATATAAAGAAATCTGGCTTGAAGAAAATGAAGTCGTCTGACAGATCGAGCAGAAATGTGCTGGATTTTCCAGCACAAGTGTCTCTGGAAGAAATCAAGCAGAGGAAAGTCCTGGACTTGCGCAGATGGTATAAGTGCAGCTCTTAATCTCTTACCTATTAGTCTGAGAAAATAACAACAGACACAACACATTTTGTTTTTGTTCCTCTTTTTACCTCTTTAGGTACTGCATCAGCCGTCCTCAGTATAAAACATCATGTGGAATTTCCTCACTCGTCTCTTGCTGGAACTTTCTGTACAGTACCCTCGGAGCTGGAAGGTACATAACTGACTTTCATGCATGAAAGGGCTAACAAGCTCTAGAGTTAATTCTAGATGTGTCTTTTTAATTCAGTAAGTTCTTTGCAGTTGCCTCTCATTGTGGGGGGAAAAAGTGTTAATGGCAGGGAAAGCAGGCTGTCATCAGGTGGTGATGAGAGAGGTCATCGGAGAATGGCCAGACTGGTTTGAGCTGACAGAAAGGCTACAGTAACTCAGATAAGCACTCTGTAGTGAACAGAAAAGGATCTCACAATGTACATGTCAAACCTTGAGGACCATGTTGTGCAAAACTGGACAGGTGAAGATTGGAAAAACGTAGCCTGGTCTGATGAATCTCGATTTCTTCTGTTACACAGATGGTAGGGTCAGAATTCGGTGTCAACAGTCCAGGTTTGTGGAGGTGGTGTAATGGTGTGGGGAATGTTTTCCTGGCACACTTTTGGCCAGTTAATACCAATCAATTGAATGCCACAGCCGATGTGAGTATTGTTGCTGACCATGTGCATCCCTTCATGGCCACAATTTTGGCCACCCATCTTCTAATGGCTACTGCCAACATGATAATAGCCTTTTTTGCCTCAAAAAAAACAAAAGTCTCAAACTGGTTTCATGAACATGACAATGAGGAGTTCAGTGTTCTTCACTGGCCTTCCCAGTAACCAGAGCTGACTCCAATAGATAGATAAATAGATGAAATGCATGAAAGGGAACCTGAAAAGTCTACAGGAATTGTGAGATGCAATCATGTCAACATAGACCATAAGAATTGCCAACATGCCATGATGAATTGAGGCTGTTTTGAAGGTTATCCAGTATTGGTAGTGTTCCTAATAAAGTGCTCAGTGAGTATGTGTTAACCAGTGTTACATACCAAATTACAGGTGTATTTTGATTAGTGTTCAAAATATTTGTATCTATATTCATATTTAAATCCACAGTGGGCATGGCCTAAATGTGGGCTCTTTTTTAGGGATAAGAACTCCATAGAAAAGTATTCACCCTATTGTTTGGGGATTGTGGGTTAAAATCCCAACGATATCACAGCCATCCATGGCCAGGAGCCAAGGGAGCGAAACTGGCCATGGGAATGGGAGGGATGGCATACTCTCTCTGCCCTAATCATCACAGCTACATTAGCCAGTCAGAGGGGTTTGTGAACTCATGTATGTGGAAGAGTGAGGTCGAGTGTGTTAACCCTGCCCTGTTATGCAGCAGTAGCAAGAGTTTGAAAAGATTAGGTTGGCTAGCTTCATGTGTCTCAAAGGAAGCATGTTAGCCCTCACTCCCCTGGTGATATCAGTCACGTGATAGGGGAATGGAAATTGGCAGATGACTAAAGTGGGGAAACAAATTTGTCTTCATAATTGGTCACAACTAGAGACATGCCTATAGTCTCCTCTAAGGAATTTAGTTTTATTAGTTCTTTAGTTTAATTTACTTTTTTTGTTTAAATTAGGCTACAAATAGTAGCCAATTTAAACCACTGAAATCCTGACCAGGCATTGCCCATTCATATTTGGTGTTAATAAAACACATTTATATTAATAAAAGTGGCCTTCTTTATCCTTCATATCTGATTCCTCATACCCCGATGAAAGTAGAAACCTACCGCTAGTCTCAACCAGATGCCCTGTGAACCTTTCTAGCAAGTTTTATTTAAAGAAAGAAAGAAAGACGAAGAACGCACCTCTTATTCATATCCATTTAGAACACGTTATCTGTCCGATCTGAATAATATATTTGTATTTGGTTACACTCATAATGAATAGCAACTTTTTAATTTTTTTTTTTCTGTCAGCCTGCCACCTATCTCCCAGGAGGAGGCCTTACATATTCTTGGTTTCCAGCCTCCATTTGAAGATATCAAGTTTGGGCCTTTTACTGGGAATGCCACTTTAATGAGGTATGATTGTTCTGCTTACCCTGCTGGAAAGTTTTGTGTTTTTTTTGAAGTACAGTGCTGTGGAAAAAGTATTTTGTTTAAAAGTATATTGATTTCTTCTGTTTTTGTGTATAGCTCATACTAAATAGTTTTAGATCTTCAAACGAAATACAACATAAAACAAAGGCAACCTGAGTAAACACACAATAGTTTTTATGTATTTTAATTGAGATAAAAAGAATTCCGAAGTCCAACACTGATCACCCATGTGGAAAAACTAATTGCCCCTTAAACTTAAAATCTGGTTGTGCCAACTTTAGCAGCAATAACTGCAACCAAACGCTTCCGATAACTGGAGATCAGGCTTTACAGCGCTGTGGTGGAATTTTGACCCACTCTTCTTTGCAGAACTGCTTTAGTTTAGCCACATTGGAGGTTTTTCGAGCACAAACTGCCTGTTTAAGGTCCTGCCACAGAATCTCAAATGGTTCGAGTCAGGACTTTGACTAGGCCTCTCCAAAACATGAATTTTGCTTCTTCTTTTTTTTTCGAGCCATTTAGAGGTGGACTTATTCCTATGCTTTGGATTATTGCCTTGCTGTGTAATCCAGTTGTGCTTGAGTTTCAATTTACAGACTGAAGACCGGACAGAATTCATGTTTCCCTCAATTATTACAAGTTGCCCAGGCCCTGAAGCTGCAAAGCATCCCCACACCATCACACTACCACCACCATGCTTGACCGTAGGTACGATGTTCTTTTTGTGTAATTCGGTCTGTGGTGTTTGGTTTACACCAGATGTAACAGGACCCAAACAGTTCCACTTTCTATTCATCAGTCCACAGAACATTCTCCCAAGAGGGTTGAGGATTATCAAGATGTGTTTTGGCAAAATTCAGATGAGCCTTAATGTTCTTCTGGGTTAGCAGTGGTTTTTGCCTCGCCACTCTTCCATGGGTGTCATTTTTGCCCAGTGTCTTTCTGATGGTGGAGTCATGAACAGTGACCTTTATTGATGCGAGAGAGGCCTGTAGGTTCTTTGATGTTGTCCTTGGCTTTTTTGTGACTTGCTGGATGAGTATTTGCTGTGCTTTTGGAGTAAAAAGGTTCACTGCCTGTTTCCATTTGGAGATAATGGCTTTCACTGTGGTTCTTTGGATTCCCAGAGCCTTTAAAATAGCTTTGTAACCCTTCCCAGACTGATGTATTTCAGTCACTTTCTTCATCATTTCTGGAATTTCTTTCAACTTTGGCATAGTGTGTTACTGGATAAGACCTTTTAACTGTTGATATGATTGATAAGTCGATCTGGATAAGGGCGTCTGCCAAAATGCCAAATGAACAGGGTTTGCAGCAATCAGGGCTGGTTCTGTCTAGTCCAGATGAACTCCATTATGAATGTAGTTTCATAGATTTGGGGAATTAGTAACTACAGGAGCAAATACATTTTCACACATTGGTATTGGATAACCTTTTTGTTACAATAAATAACATTCATTTAAAAACTGTATTTCGTGTTTACTCAGGTTGCCTTTCTTTTATCTTAGATTTTGTTTATTTCTGAAACAATTTAGTATGAGCTATACACAAAAACAGAAGAAAAGACTTTTTCACAGCACAGTACTTGATAGTTATATTCTCACAGTCTCTGTTCTTGTTTTGGCACAGATGGTTCAGACAGATCAATGACCATTTCCGTGTTCGAGGATGCTCTTATATTCTATATAAACCCCATGGGAAGCACAAGACAGCAGGAGAGACTGGCGAGTTAAATATTAAAAATCACTTTAAAATTGATTTACATATTGTGAACTTTAGAAGTGTTTGATGCCATATTTAGGGGAAAAAATCCAAACACAACATAAAAAGCATTGGTCTATAATGAATATACTGTAATCATATAATCATGTAACAAGACTGATTTCAGAATAAGAAATATACAAATCAGAAATATTCTGAACTCCATGTACCCATGCTTTGTATACTTTTTCTTTACTTTTGTTTGCCATTGTTGCCCTTTCCCATCAACTCAAGAATATGGTTTGTGTTTAACCACCTTTCACACATTAACAGAGGGCATTTCTAAGTGATCCTACTTTTACTAGTGGTACCTGACATCTACAAATGAGTCTGAGAAAATCACAGACCATGAAACTGGGACCAGTCCCAGGTTCATGGTCTGTGATTTTCTCAGACTCATTTGTAGACGTCATCGGGTACTGCTAGTAGGATCATTTTTAAAAATTACACTGTTATACTATGAAATACTAACCACTGTAGTTTCTGTGTTTGTCACCAAATTGCTGCAGAACATATTACTGATTTATTTATTTATTAAATGACCATGCATATATTAATGAAATGTACCATTTGTGATGTTGCTTCCCTTGATTAGCTGAAGGAGCATTGCTTAAGCTGACCCAGGGATTGAGAGATGAATCTATGGCCTATATTTACCACTGTCAGAACCACTACTTCTGTCCCGTGGGCTTTGAAGCTACACCATTAAAAGCAGCCAAAGCTTACAGGTACACCGCATAAACAATTGCTTTCTTCCTTTATTTAGTCATTCTTTGTTGCACTTGGGGGGGAAAAGTGATCTCCTCTTGTAAACGATTATTCGCCCAGCAGTATCCTTACATGATAACACTGAAACTGTACACACCAGTAGATAATCAATTAGAATAACATTCCATGTTTTTTAATAGGTTGGAATCCTTTAAAAAAAATAATTTAACATTTACTTTCTTTACTTTCAGGGGACCACTTGCTCTGAATGAAATGGAGCATTGGATTCTTATTGGGGAACCAAGCAGGAAACATCCTGCCATCCACTGTAAAAAGTACCTTTTCCTTTTATTATTCAACTGCATATGCTGATTATAGTAAGTGTGGGTTACTCTGTGTCATTATGTTCACCCCTCTCAAAAAACAAAACAAAAAAACAACCCGATTCTGGTAGGTGGATTGGCTGCATTACACCCCCTTAGTGTGAATGTGTGTGTGTGATGGATTGGTGTCCCACCCAGGGTGCATTCTTGCCTCACGCCCAGTGTTCCTGGGATAGGCTTCGGATCCACCGCTACCCTGACCATGATCAAACGATTACTGAAGAGGAATAAATTAATGGATGGTGATTAGTATTGTAATGTAAGTCTAGTCAGGAAATCCAATGGATATAGATATAGGCATATAAATCAAGAAAATGTGAATTGTAGTTTGAGTCTCTAAAAGCTGCTATGGTTGAATTAGTCATTAGTTTATATTCTGCAAAACCTGATGCCATGCATAAAATTTAGGTGGGCAGATATTGTGACTGACCTGAACACACAGAACCCAGAATACTTGGACATTCGTCATACAGAAAGAGGCATTCAGTTTCGGAAAACCAAAAAGGTTAGTGACTTAAGAATTCCAACATGTCTCGTACCATAATGTTGATATGAATATGTGATTTAATAAAGACTCATTATCATCAACACTATATATGGGAGGTGCTTACTTATCAATGAAATAACACTTTTCATTTCCTTTTATTTTTAGGTGGGAGGCAACCTACACTGTCTCATGGCCTTCCAAAGGGTGAACTGGCAGAAAATTGGACCTTGGGCACTAAACCTAGAGAATCTGAGGCATGATAACCACCAACAGGGAGCAGATCAGAGGAGCCAGACTTCAGCAGGGGAGGCTGTAGGCGATGGCGAGACCAAACACGGGCACCTGGGCCGCTCTCACAGCACAGGGAATCAGAAATCCGAGCAAGCGTGGAAAAGGATCTCCAATACTGTAGAGTACAGCCACAGAGGCTGCCCTGACAGCGACCTGGATGAGGACATCGCTGACTGAAAATGAAGTGGTTATTTTCCATTGGAATTTCTACACAATTTTTTCAAGCCAGGCAAAATTTTGAGGTATATTTGAACTGGGGGGTGGGGATTACTTCTTTTTGATCATTGCAGAGATGTCTCTAGAAATAGGATTGGTAAAAAAACAGGCAGATCAAAGAAAAACGTGCAGCTATCTATAAGCCCAAATGTAAGGCGAGTATTTTATGTGCGTGACACATTCCATTAGTGTCGTTCAAGTCACATGCTTCAAAGAAGGACTTGTTCATAAACACCTGAAGCACAGAATGGGCTAACTTAGTGAGTAAATTACATTACGCATATAATGTATGTTGTGATTAACTTTTAAAGTGTATTAACATCAGTAGAAGCCATGAGAAAATAGAACGACCACACTGACACGTGTGAAACAGGAGGACTGTTTGATCATGAGGACTCTCTCCTCATTTAAGGTGGTGTAATCACATGGGGCAATAACTGTGAAACGAAACATCAGTGACACTTCTATTATTGTGTATGGTGTCTGAATCAGTGCTTTGTGAAAAGCTGTAAGAGAGCATGGTGGCTTTCAAATTACGTGAACCGTAGTGTAACCGTTGTTATTTTTGCCTCAGCAGCATCTCGAGTGTGTATTATGATGAGTGTCTACACTTACCTGAAGTCGTACATACAAAAAAAAAAAAAAAAAAAAAAAGTGTGAACTGGAAATAGGTGGTCACTTTTATTTCTTAATAAATATTTATACAATTTCTTGTAAAAAATAGTGGTCCACTGATCAATGTGGTGGTGGTGATGATGATGATGGTGTGTGTGTGTGTGGGGGGGGGGTCTTAACTTTGTGACTTTTGTGGCTGGGTTAAACGACTTTTTAACTGTGCAATGTCAGCAGGACTGATACGGCAACAGCCTCCTGTCAAAAGAGCAAAAAAGGGTTTTACTCATCAAATCTAGGCAGAAGAATGATTCAGGATATTTGCTTCCCTGTTTTTAATATAAGATGTAAAAAAAAATATGTTTGGCTCACCAATCCACAAAGCTCCTTGTTCTTTCCACTCGACACTTAGCTCTGTAAATGGAATCGTTTTGTCTCTTCTCCATCTGCAAATGTGGACAATACATTAATTATACCACAGTGTGCTGTTCAATGCTCAAATAAGATTGGTCAGAAATAAAAATCATTCTAATATGTTATTGTTTCTATGGTGACAGCTCATGGACTTGTGTGGCAGATGCTCCATGTAATGTAAGTCTACGTAATAATAAATAGAATTTTTTTTTTTTTTTAAACCGTGTAATCATTGATATGGTGAGGCTTTCTATAAGGAGACATTTATTTAACATTAAGAGAGTCGAGAGTCAGCACTTTGTAATGGTCGGTATGTATTCTGACCACAGAGAGTCTTCAGGATAGAGGACTTTTGCACTTTTTCTAGTTTCTCAGTTACACGACAGGCTGCATTTTTGTCTTATTAACTTTGAGTGAGAGGCTGGCGAGAGAACAACTGTACATAGCCGCTATAATGTCGGTGACAACAGGAACTAACTTGGCTCAGGGACATTCCACAACTGTAAATGTAACTATAAATACATAAAAGTATTATGATGTTCTTTAATAAATTAAAAACACTTTAAATCATGGGAAATCCCTGTAATAAATGGAATAACACACTTTGAGCCATGATTGTTTTAGGAAGAAAATTTTCACACCACCCTGTTATGGATTATTTTCCTATAACAGCACACCTTTTTGTTTTTTTTAGTTCCTTTCTTGGTGCAATACTCATACAGAAGATTTAAGGTTTGATCATGGCTAAGACATCTAGAAGTTTAACACTGTTGATGCACTCACCCTGTGATATGATCCCAGCCTTCTCCACTGTTCGGATAGACCACCCAGTTCATGTCGGGTGCCTTGTGTGACTTGGCTGATTCGAGAAGAGGTTTCACTAGAGCAGGTGGAGAACAGTTTACCCCAACAGCCACCAGCTGAGGGGAGTTACTGGTCACCTGAACAGCCTTGGCAAACGCGTTACCATCCGAAATACTCTGGGTATCCTGAAAACAAGATGCTAATGTCTTTTATACACCTTCAGTAATGGGTACCAGGATATTTAAACATGTGTCTGAAAATTCAGAAGTTTTTTTTCACTGAAACTTTGCTACAGACTCAAAATGCTGGATCGGCATTGGATCAGTGTTGGGTATTAGCTGAGGTCTGCTGCTATTGACGTTAAAATTTAGGATCAGTGCACTATAGTCGTACATTTACTGTAAATGATTCATTTTATTTGGATAAGCCTCACCCACACTATACGTCCAAAAATATGTGGACACCTAGCCATCACCATCATATGTGCTTGTTGAACATATCATGCCTGAGTTTGTCCCACCTTTGCTGCTAATAACAGCCACACTTCTGGGAAGGCTTTACACTAGATTTTGGAGTGTGGCTGTGGGGATGTGTGTTCATTCAGCCACAAGAGTATTAGTGAGGTCAGGGACTGTCAGGTGAGGAGGTACAATCAGTGTTCCAGTTCATCCCAAAGATGTTCAGTGGGGTTGAGGTCAGGGCTCTGTGCAGCACACTCAAGTTCTTCCACATGAATCCATGTCTTCATGGTCCTTGCTTTGTGTACAAGGCTATTGTCATACTGGAACATGTTTGGAGCCCCTTAGTTTCAGTGAAGGAAAATATTAAAGCTACAGAAACGTTCTAGACAATCCTGTGCTTCCAACTTTGTAGCAGCAATTTGCGGAAGACCCATCCATAGGCATGAAGGTCATGCGTCCGACATGCTTTTGGCCATATAATGTAACGTTGCTACAGTATCTCACAAAAGTGAGTACACCCCTCACATTTTGTAAATATTTGATTGTATCTTTTCATGTGACAACACTGAAGAAATGTCACTTTGCTATGTAAAATGTATGAATGTAAAGTAGTGAGTGTACAGCTTGTGTAACAGTGTAAATTTACTGTCCCCTCAAAATAACTCAACACTCAGCCATTAATGTCTAAACCTCTGGCAACAAAAGTGAGTACACCCCTAAGTGAAAATGTCTTAATTGGGCCCAGTTAGCCATGTTAGTGTTACAAGGTCTCAGGTGTGAATGGGGAGCAGGTGTGTTAAATTTGGTGTCATCACTCTCACACTCCCTCATACTGGTCACTGGAAGTTCAACATGGCACCTCATAGCAAAGAACTCTCCGAGGATCTGAAAAAAAGAATTGTTGCTCTACATAAAGATGGGCTAGGCTATAAGAAGATTGCCAAGACCCTGACACTGAGCTGCAGCACAGTGGTCAAGACCATACAGCGGTTTAACAGGACAGGTTCCACACAGAACAGGCCTCGCCATGGACGACCAAAGAAGTTGAGTGCACGTGCTCGGCGTCATATCCAGAGGTTGTCTTTGGGAAATAGATGTACGAGTGCTGCCAGCATTGCTGCAGAGGTTGAAGGGTTGGGGGGTCAGTCTGTCAGTGCTCAGACCATACGCCGCACACTGCATCAAATTGGTCTGCATGGCTGTCGTCCCAGAAGAAAGCCCGCATACAGTTTGCTGAAGACAAGCAGACTAAGGACGTGGATTACTGGAACCATGTCCTGTGGTCTGATGACACCAAGATAAACTTATTTGGTTCAGATGGTGTCAAGCGTGTGTGGCGTCAAGCATGGTGATGGGAGTGTCATGGTCTGGGGCTGCATGAGTGCTGCCGGCACTGGGGAGCTACAGTTCATTGAGAGAACCATGAATTCCAACATGTACTGTGACATACTGAAGCAGAGCATGATCCTCTCCCTTCGGAGACTGGGCCATAGGGCAGTATTCCAGCATGATAATGACCCCAAACACACTAAAGAAGCTGAGGGTGAAGGTGATGGACTGGCCAAGCATGTCTCCAGACCTAAACCCTATTGAGCATCTGTGGGGCATCCTCAAACAGAAGGTGGAGGATCACAAGGTATCTAACACCCAGCAGCTCCATGATGTCGTCATGGAGGAGTGGAAGAGGATTCCAGTGGCAACCTGTGAATCTCTGGTGAACTCCATGCCCAAGAGTGTTAAGGCAGTGCTGGAAAATAATGGTGGCCACACAAAATATTGACACTTTGGGCTCAATTTGGACACTTTCACTTAGGGGTGTACTCACTTTTTTGCCAGCTGTTTAGACATTAATGGCTGTGTGTTGAGTTATTTTGAGGGGACAGCAAATTTACACTGTTACACAAGCTGTACATTCACTACTTTACATTGTAGCAAAGTGTCATTTTTTCAGTGTTGTCACATGAAAAGATATAATCAAATATTTACAAAAATGTGAGGGGTGTACTCACTTTTGTGAGATACTGTATATACAAACCATACAACTTAGTCAATGCTCTACTGGTAGTTACCTTGCAGGAAAAGGAGAGCCAGGCTTTAGCATCAGGAAACTCCCTCAGCAGCTCCACCAAGGCTTCTGCCTCCTTAAGACTCGGTATGGTCTCCAATGCAAGTAGATCAACTCCTGCAGCCACTAAGCAGCGAATCTGTGGCCGATGCCAATTCTTCAGCTCCTGAGGTGAATTATGGTAGAGGTTTTACACATAGTATGATCGGTCCTGCAGTAACAGTGTGCAAAGAGTGTTCAGTTCACCATACCTCTACACTCATGCTGCTTGCATAGACTCCTGTGTACTCTGAACCGTCATGCAAAAAAGCCCCGAAAGGTCCAATTGAACCTGCCACCAAAGGCACTTTTCTGTCTGGAAAACCAACAGCACTTGCACTATTAATGATCATTAGAATATCACATTCAGACATGAAACCACCTTTACCTTCGTAGACTCTCAGCCATGAAGTGAGAGTTGACAGGAATCATGTGGGGACACACCTGCTGTAAAACAGGTGCTGGCCATGAAGTCTGCTACTGACTCTCTAGCTAATCGGACCCCTGACATCATTAGGTCCTCAGCCTCCTCAGGTTTAAAACCAAGATGCTTAGTGAATCCTTCAATACTAGCTTGGTATGTGGCTGTTGTGATTACATCAGATCCACTCTGAAGAAAGCTACAAACAGACAGATTTATCTATTCAAGCATTTTGAGTTCGGTATTAACTCACACACGTTCAGTTGTAATAATAATAAAAATGTCGTTACCTGTAATGTGCATCCTTAACAGCATTTGGATTTGTATACAAAATTCTTGCACTCCATAAAGGATCTCCCTGCAAGAACAAGTCATTAATCAATTCTTTATTTAATTATTATTATTATTATTATTATTATTATTATTATTAACCCACATAAACAGTTACTGGTCCTGGTAGACTTTGCATTAGTCTGTATTTGAGTATACCTGAATGTGAAATCCTCTTTCCTCCAACTCTGTTGATATTCCACCGTCAAGAATAAATGGTGTGCAGGCCATGCTGGCTGCTGTAGAGTAGATCAGTATTGACACGTGTGTATAAACTTATAAACTTCTCCAATGCCCCAGAGTCAAACTCATCAGTATGGGACAGAGACAACACTCTAAATGTGACCCATTAGCTTATAAAAGATTGTACGTGCAAATAAAAATCTAACGTAGAAAAACAGGTTCTACTGGAAGCCATTAAACGTGTTTCAAATTAGTTCAGTTCAGACGCGCACTATAACAAACGTAGAGGTCGATAGATCATTTCCGGGTTGCGTCAAAACATTGAAAAGAAAACTCGATACTGACTCGGTTTTTTGCAAGATATTTTTTTTTAGACATTTATAACGAACGTTTCCTTTATTTTTTGACGGAAATTATTATTTATACCTGGTTAATTTTAATTTAAGTACGTTACGTGGGTCAGTTTGTTACTATGGAAACGATAACTCACAAATACTCTAGCAAGACAAGCAAGTGAGCTGAATATTTACCAGCCAACGGAAACAAACCGAAAGACCGAGAAGCTCGCTGGAAATGGTAACGTATGAACATTTTGTTCACTTTACGGTAATGTAAAGTTAGAGATGATACTCTATAATACAGCGTGAGCTAATTTATTGCAAAGCGCGTTTTTAGCTAAGGTTCTTAACGTTAGCAAGTTAGCAGCGTTGTATTTAGTTTCCCACTCGCATTGCGCAAACTCCGCCCTACTGCTCTATGATTGGCTACTGGGCCACACCGGCGACACTTCAACCATACAGTTATGAGTTTACCGGTAATTTAAGAATAACTAGCCAATCCTAGCGGGGGGGCGGGGGTTTGGGGGGGATTAGTGAGAATTGCGGTGGGAAAATGTTTAGTTTGCTGTTAAATCATAAGGTCCATTAATAATTCTGCAAGCCAAGCAAGTAAGCTGTAGTAGAAGCTAACGAGACTGTGTGAACTGAAGAACGTTTAATTAGCACGAATAATCAATCCGTTTATGTAAGAATGAAGAATATATCTAAATAACGCTAAGCATGTCGAGTTTATTTGCTCCCAGCAGGTGGCGCCATTGCACAGCAGTTTCACCCAGTTAACTGTTACCCGGTGTTTCCACTGGGAGGAGATGCAGTATGGACGAGTTTTTAAAAGTACAACCACCATAATTTACTAGCTAGGTAGTCACATAATTATATATAATATAAGATGCTTTTTTTTGGTTTGTTTTTTAAATGATGCGTTGTTCTCTTTCACTGGTAATGAAATTGACTATTTAACTCCCTCAACCATGTGATTGAGAGACATGATAAAAAGATACACGTAGAACCTGCAGTTTTCATAACCGTAAACAGTAGAAAATGTCAATATTTCTCCATGAGACGGATTTTCCCAGTCATTCACACAGTTATGTATTATTATAAATAAAGATTTAATACCCGTGTCATGATAAGAGCTGAAGAATATAAGAACAATTCCTATTACAGTGAGAGGGAGTGCAGTGCTATGCGACATACGGCCATTAGATGGCGCGCACAACCTTCACATCAACGTTACATATAATGAATGAATGAAAGAATAAAATAACGCTAATCAGCTAAGTTTGTCATGTAATTGATATGTAGGTGTTTTGTGAGTATATGATCTAATTAGTTAAACGGATCCTGCCATGTTTATTATTAGATAAGTTTGTGGCTGTTATTGATAATACTGTTCACTGTCATTCATTTGCACACAGCACTTGTGACTCTGTCCTCTTCAGGATGTTCCATTTCAGTTAGACACTTTTTCCACATCTCTCGTTTTGTATGTCGAATTACGGTACATTGATCTGTCTAAAGGCTCAGTGAGAGCAGCGTGAAATGTTTGCTGTGATAGCAGAGGGTGACCGTGGGAGTCTGGGAAAGTACAGATTTCCAGAATCAGCTCTGAAAGGAAAAGCCCACTTTTACTTGCACGTCCAGCGAGTATGAGAGGCAGCAGATTAGCCTGGCTTTTTCCAGTTTACTCTGGCTGGACCCAAACAAGGAAATTAGCCAAGGTTTTGTGATGTCAGTGGAAGGAAAGTTTCTACCAGGCTGTTGTTGAGATGTCTCGATAAAAGAACACAGGCTCCTTGCTCTAAGTCATAGTGCTGAATTTATTGAGGAAACATTCATACCATGTGTTTACTGTCTAGGAGACAGGCCATTGTCCTTGGGTAAACCTGGACCAGGCAGGGAGCAAAGAAATATGATCTGTCTCTTGTAGACCCCTTTTACCTCTGCCATCAGAGGAATGAGAATGCAGAGCATCCTACAGATCTAAGTGTCACAGTATGGTTCACAACAACATTGCTCATGGGTAGGAAATATATCAATCATGCTTTCATCAGGCAGCGTGGCTGTGTAAACAGTAGTTCAGGAGCTTTCCTGCTGATTCATGTAATGTTTGGCTGAAATTTTAGCCAAATTTAATGTGTTTTGACATGACCTTTTCCTCATGCATTGAAATATCTCTTGCACTGTCATTGCTCTGTGAATCAGTCATCTCAAGATGACTCATTTGTCAGTGCCAATTTTAAAAAATGTATACTGTATTGTGTCGGTTGTTCTTTTTTTGAGACTGAGATTCCGGGCTTCATGTAAGGTGTATGCATCAAATAGTCTACAAAAATCTATTGTCTGTCTCTAATCTCTCTCCATTCATTGAGCTTGTTCATTGACCTGTTTCGCAAAAATGGTTGGTATTTGCGCTGACATAAATGTGGAATGTAGCGAGTCATTAGCACGCCAACTGTGTGACTGTTCATGGTCAGGAAGTAGTAGTAATGCTTGGGTCCACTGCGCAGTTGAAGTCGAATCAGCACTTACATTTTTTTCCCCAAAGGAAGGTAACTGAATATAGCTAAATAACAGGTATAGTACATTGCTCTAAAATCTTTATTCACAATGTGTAGGACAGATAGTTATTTCACTGGGGCAATCATTTTTGATAACCTCTCAGTTCAGTACCGTGCATTATTTATTAGGAATAACACCTATTAGGGGGACAAAGGATTTTGGACAAAATTACTAAAACCCTGGCTCATGTTTAACAGCTCTGTCACTTGATCTGGCATGTCATGACCAGTCAGGAACTTGATTGAGAAATGGCACATTTACCTCCAGACATTTCAGGAGATTTCTGATAAGACATCAAGACTCCCTTTTGTGAAGTGCAGGCTGTTCATGCCAATATTATCTCTTACACAGCTTAGTGAGGGGTAAAAATAGGCCTCTGTTGGGGGAAGAGCCCTCACTATGAACTCAATATCAGCTGTTCAGTTGTGTGAAAGTGTTTCCCTTCCGTCAGACACAAGTGCTGTTTTAATATTTGACAAGAAAATGTCAGACAAAATTAGGTCCAAAAACCACTTAGTCACTCAGAAGGCTACATAATAAAGTTTTGGATTAACTAAGTTAGGCTTGTTAGGTTATTTATAAATTGTGGTGAGAAAAGAAAGATGCCTTATGTGTAGCTTAGCTATGAGTGAATCCCTTTTTATAATTTTTTTTTATTCCTTTAATAAGAACCAACAAGTCTAACCGAGTGACTGTTTAAACATCCAAACCAGTGAAGCCACACTATAATAAAATACATTTAGTAATCACAGTTTAATTGCTCAAACAAATCCAACGTGTATTAAAGGATCGTAGAAATAGGTAACATATGTCCGTCAGACAGCATAGACTGCCTTACTTGTGTTAGGCTAGTCTATTTAATGTAATTGCTGGACTTGTTAAACAGTTTCTAAACTGAGAAGGTTGGTGAAAAGACTTCCAGGAATGTGGCGATCTGAAGCCGTGTGATGTTCCTGCACAGTCTGCATAATGATGTGAAATATCACACAACATGTCAGTTATTGACATGAATACTGACTGTTATTATCGGTTAATAAATCATCTTACAAAAAAAGGGCACTCCTACAGGCTGTGCTTTATAGCTTTCGTACGCTTCTAACATTATAAATGTGACCCTTGTTATTCCCTGGTTAAGGCTTTACCTTGAAAAGGAGTTTCTCATCAGTATTCCACTCCAGCTATGTCTGGATCACATGTCTGACATGTAGCCTTCCATCCAGCAGAGGGCAGCCTGCAAGCGAAGCGCTTCCCTCTCTCCGTCTCCTCCATGTTTCTGTTCAAGGACATTTCTGTGCTTAGTGTGAAGGTGAAAAAGGCAACACCAGACTGAATAGCAGAAGGTTTAGCCACCAGCATTAATGTCAAAATAGAGCTTTCACAGAAGACGCTTTTTCTTCTCTTTCTTCAGTGTTGGTTTGGTTCTTTATGAATAACCATCATTTAACTCTCATTTTGACCACTGGTCTGTTTCACTTAGCCACATTATCACAGCTCCTTTAAGTCCTGACTCTACAACTGTGTGTTTGTAAAAAGGTAGCACCAGCTGTGTACTAACTGTAGCGTGGAAGCCCTAGAGGAACAGATTCTTGCACTCAAAACAGTGACCTCTGGATTCCAGGTTGTGACAGAGCCCAGCTGCCTGCTCATGCTGAGGGTCAGACCTCAAGTGCTCAGACTCCCTGTCCTAGTGCACGGGTTACCATCCCGACATGTCCCCGCTGGGCCCGAGCTGATCACAGAGCTCACGCTGTGTCTGCTGTTCCCTTCACAGGAGGAGCGTTTTGCCTTCCTGGCTGAGTGGTACGACCCCAGTGCTGCTCTCCTACGCCGCTACCAGCTCCTGTACTACCCTAAAGATGGCTCTGTGGAGATGGTAAGCACTTCCCTCACTGTTGGTTTGTTCTTCCTTTCCCCAGATGCACCCAGGTCTGGTTAAAACACTACACCAGTTGTCTTAATCATGTTTCACATGATTATTTTCACTTTTGCAACATTGATTAATCTTATAATAAATCTGTGTAAATGTTTTTGTACTGTAAATAAAATAAAAAAAAATCCTAACAATATTATTAAAGTTTCAGTAACACTCACATGTATGTAGAACTCCAGCATGTACATACATGTACATACACACAGATCTGTTTTATTATTTCTATTGTATAGGTATTTATGGAAATTTCTGTCTCTCTTTCCATCTCTGTCTTTTTTTTCTTTCCGTCTTTCTACGTCTTTCTTTCTGTTTTTTTTTCTTTCTTTCTGTCTTTCTTTCTTTCTTTGATGTTACTCATCCTACTTGTGCTGCTGTGTCAATTTGAATTTCCAATAAAGGTGCATCTTATCTTACCTAGTGTTTTAAAGGCGGAGCTGGTTTAATTTGAATGACTCACAGAAAACTCAAAAAAACAAAACAAAAAAAGGCAAATCTCAGAGAGAAAACAAAAATGACAAAATGACTATGCACTGTGGGCATTAAATCTTTGAGCAACATTATAACATTGTGATGTGTTATGCTGACCAGATTTGGGGGGAAATGGGAAAGACAATTGCAGTAACTCACCAATCATGCAATTTGAAGTCCATCAATCAAGTAGTCTCTTAAAATTACAGCAATGAGAACCTTGTAATTTTGTAATTACAATAATTTTGATTAATATCAAAGCGGTTTCTATGGCTATCAGTTGCTTTTCATGCAACCTACAGCTAACAACTCATTACATGAAGGTTTCGCATGTAAAGTCAGCCAAAGGGAAGAGTCTGTTTATATGGTAGCAATCTTTGATAGTCAGTGTACATAAATATCACAATATTCAGCACCCAAGATCTATGCTTCACCCGAGAGAAATCCCCTCTGACAATCTGACTGACAATCTGACTGTTCAGCCTTAATTCTTACTGCCACATACCAGATCTGTGTGATTTCAGTACCACAAAATTGGTACTGAGGTGAACATGTCAGGTTAGGTGTTATTTTTGCAGACGGAAAACAGGAAAAGATCGAATTTGTGCAGCTTTAGTAATTGATGCAATTTGATCCTGGCTTTTGGGCTGATTTAAGATTCCACATTGTCTAATGTGCGTATTGATTGTCGCACAAACACACACCGGTTTTTTTTTTTTCTCTCCATTTAGTTTGATGTGAAGAACCAGCGAACCTTTTTGAGAAGGACCAAATATGATGACATCCACCCAGAGGATCTGTTTGTGGGGAACCGTGTTATTGTCTTCTCTCGACAACTCAACCTTATTGACTATGGAGACCAGTACACAGCCAACAAACTGGGCAGCAAGAAAGAGAGGTGGTTCTTTAATTATTATAACGCTGACTCTGCTTTCTAACCTGTTGGTCCAGTTTATGTTTAAAAAAATAAATTCCAAAGGCTTATCAAGAGTGACACATCTGAGTCTGTCAAAGGGTTAGTGAGTTTTGTGCAATGCCTGAAATAATGATGCGTTAGCACAAAGATAACCATCATTAGTAACAGACACTACCAAGTTGTGGTTTGGCACAGACTGAAAATTAAAACTTCTAGTTGTATAATTCAATTAATGTGCATTACAAACACCTTTTGATGTTGTATTTGTTTAATCACAGTTAGTTTTATTTGAAAGGAAAGTCTTAAATAAATAAGTTCTTCCAAGCAGCAGCTTTCTTAATGTTTCCATATTGCAGTAGATAGCGTGTAAATGAATCCCAATCTCTTTATTCGACTTTTAAATCAGCCTCTGAAACCAGCCAGCCAAGTGCCCTATTCAGTCAAACTCAAATTGCTTCTATGAATCTTACTGAATCAGGCTGTCAAGTTTTGCAAATGTACTGCTTTACATTACTGCTCTCAAATTGCAGTTGCAAGCACGGGTAAAATAGTAACTCAGAAATTGGAAGAAAACCTCAGACTTCCTTTAGAGTAGCTGCAACTCTCCTGCTTCAAAATGTGAAGGTAAATTCAAGAGCATGAAGCGATGAGCGATTACAAATGGACAGTATGGGCACACTCTGCAGACTCATTAGACACACGCCAGTGGCAAATAAGATTATACACTACAGTTTTCTCTTTGGGGAAAAATAATAAGTGATAGCTGAGTTATCCAGTGTGCCCACCTGTTATGTAGTTCTTGCTGTTCCTCATGGTTTGACTATTTGCTTCCCAGTATCCTAGCACCTGAAAAGCAAGCTGTCAAAATATTTGAAACCATTGTGTTCAGTAGGTTAAGGAGATTATTGTGAACCACTACTTTCAACTGTGTAGTCATGCACTTCAAATGTTTGTTATTCTGACTTATATAAAATCGGAGGGCTGTATTGCTATTTAATTGTTTTGTTCCCTCACAACAGTCAGCTCGCAAAGCATGATGAATATTTGCATTCTATTCTCAATTTTTTCCTTCCATAGGACATTGGCTATGATTAAGCCAGATGCAGTGACCAAAGTGGGCGACATTATTCAGATGATTTATGATGCCAGCCTTATTGTCACAAAGGCCAAAATGACGAAGCTAACGGGGTGAGCCAAGAAACACCATTTAATTATTATTATTTTATTCATTATTCGAATTAACCTGCAGTTCCTGAGCGATTAGTGGCCACTGTAGTGCTGTTGTTTCTTCCTCATGTAAGGAAAAGTGCAGTAGTGGTATGGATTGCACAACTACTCATTTTTACTAGTCAACTAGGAATTCAAAAATGTTGTCTGTTCCACAGTTAAAACAAAAATTGTTTCAAGGCATTGCGATTTTATTTGTTCAGCTAAGAATGCATCAAACCACACTTCACTTAATGGCCATACAGACTTAGACTTAGATCCTCCCATGCTAGGTAGCATATCGGGCAGTAAGTTCTTCAGAGTTTCCGGTCTACGGTCAGGGTCTCGGCATCATCCCATGTGATGTTAAATGTCTGCATCTCTTGGATCAACATTATTTTCCATGTATTTCCGGGATGTCCTTGTTGACGTTTGGCATGTGGTGGTGCCCATGTCATTGCGGTCTTTGGGATCCAATGGTTCTCCACTCTGAGGACGTGGCCAGCCAGTTGGAGTCTCCTGTGGGTTATGATGACATGGCGCTTGTGCATGCCACTCCTTCGAAGCACCTCTTTGTTCGTGATAAGATCGTAATATCAAATCTTAAGGATTCAGCATAGGCACCACTGCTGGAAGACATCAAGCTTCTTGTTGATGACTTCCAGGTCTCACTGGTGTAGGTTACTGTTAGTACTATGATTGAGGTAAGCATGCGAAGCTTGAGCTTCAGGGAGCTGGATGGTGAGGACCATATATAGAGAGAAATCAAATTTACAGCTTCATTTGGCTGCACTATTACAGAATGAAAATCAAGGAATCGGTTCAACAGATGTGCCAAGTAATAAATATGTGCGTCATATTACAGTGTTTAAGGATGTAACATCATTCAATATTCATAACGCATTTGTATGGATGAGCAGAAATAGTTACATCTTAAACTGAGAGCACAGTGCGACACAGAAGGTCTTTGCAGCTTTGTAGCTTGATAGATGGATGGGGTGACGTCTACAGCGGGAAGATTTTTACGCTGTGTTAAACTCCTGCCACAGCATCATCTGAAAACAAACCAGGATCATCTGCTTTGAGCTGTCATGAGCTGACCTGACTCTAAACTATCTGAGTGTGATTGGATAGCGAAGTGCAGCCTGCGGCTCCAGATATGCTCTTTCTCACAGCACTGGTCAATAATGTAATTTACTCTGCCGAAGTGTTTATATTTAGCAAAAATTGAAAGGTAAATAGTTTTGTATATAGTCGGTATAGTCTTATGCAGTTGACTTTAATCTGAAATATTTTTAGACTAACTAAGTATGTTGAAATTTTTTACTTTACCCTATGCTTCATTGTTTTTTGACTATTTCACACTAGCAACTAGTGACCGTATTGCTCATCTATGAGAACTTTAAAGAGTAGTCTCCGTTTGTAGCTCATTTATGCTTTCCATTGTAGTATAACAGTAAAGCAGGGATATTGCGAGGAGGTCTGTGCTCAGAGTAGTCTGAAATTGCAATGTTAAGTTTGGCTGATGTTACTCTGAGCTCTGCTATGTACTGGCAGGTGACTGAGAGCTCTGGCAACATAGAGGTGATTGGTCATTTGTATGTTCTTGCATTTGCAAGCACTCAGTCAAAGCATTGACCAATTAAGAGGTCAGTTAGTCCTTTAATTTATGTCTCTCTAGTTCTTTGTGTTTTGCATGACTATCAGTGCTCATCTGCCAAACTTCATCCAATTTGTCATTCTTTTCAAAAGTCGGTGATTAGCTGGATCAGGCAGATTATTACTGCTAGGATTTGGAATTGAGCCATGGTGAATCTCCAGGTAGGGGTGGGTGGGTGTAGTGAATTTTTTGCTATAATAAGGTTGCAAAACAAACACTACCTCACAGTCAGTTGCAGGGAAAGCAGGTGAAACCATCCAATCCTAGCTCCTCTGTCCTGGTCTAAAAATAAAGATCAAATCTGATCACTTGTGATTCCTCTATATATTGCATTCTAGTCCTGTGGAGCCATCATATAATGAAAAATGACGATAGCAGTTCGTGTACGTGTAAAAACTGTCACATAAACTATGTTTAATTATAGTCTTTAACAACTGCACAGAGAGGCTGTAATATTTACTATAGTGTGATCATTATCAAGTAATGGTATGGCCATGTTGGTTGCGTTCAACAGGCTTGTTGAAAGCAGAAAATCTTGTTTAAACTGAAAATGATATTAGTTGCGAATAAAAATAAATTGTCATACAGATGGTTTTGACAGACAAAGGTCAATATAGTTGAAGCGTGAATACGTCATATTATTTTTAGAAGGAATGATCATATTTAATGACCAATCATGACCAATCATTAGGTATATTTAGCTGTGGTTCTGAAACCTAGATGTGCTTCCAACTGAACTAGTTAAAAAATAATAATTACTCAAAAAAATAAAAATATACAGTACTGTGCAAAAGTTTTAGGCACATGCAAAGAATTGCTGTAGAGCAAAGATGCCTTCAAAATAATGAAATTGAATGTTTCTACATTTAAAAAAAAAAAAATACAGTAAATGGCAGTAAACAGTAATAAATGAAACAGTCAATATTTGTTGTGACAAAAAAAGAAGAATAATAGTCTCTGGTACAATTAGTGCAGTTTTATAAGGAAATGAGCTGTAAGTTTTATTGAGCATCTTGCAGAACCAAACATGGTTCTTCTGGAGACTTTGACTGTCGCACTCGCTTCTTATTTTTGCAGCAAAACCCAGCAGCTTTCATTGTGTTTTTTGTCATAAGTGTCTCTTACATAATATGCTGCTTTCTTTACTGACATACAAACATTTTTCTGTAACATTTAATTTTGTGCTAGAAAACTAATGTTTGGGAATCTAAAATGTTTTTTTTTTTGTACTGACTCAATAATGTAGAAGTCATAAAATACAAATCTATATCAATGTTTGTACTAAAAAATAGGGTGCCTTAAACTTTTGTACAGTACTGTAAATGTATTTATGGAGGGGGAGTTTGCAGGTTCTCCGTGTGTTTCAGGGGTTTCCGACGTGTACCCCGGTTTTGTCCCCCAGTCCAAAGATCTATGTTGTAGGCTGATTGACATCTCTAAATTGTCCGTAGTGTGTGAATGGGTGTGTGAGTGTCTCCGTAGTTGTGCCCTGCGATGGGTTGACACCCTGTCCAGGGAGTCCCCTAACTTATGCCCCAAATTTCCTGGGATAGGCTCCAGGATCCCCAAGCCTGTACAGAAAATGGATGGATGGATAAAATATATACACATACATACAGTAATATATTATATACGTATACATCTGTTATTGTCTCATTTTTTTGGCTTTCTTTCTTTCTGTTCTTACCCCGACTGTGGTGTAAACGCACACCCTGTCAAGTGTTGAGACATCTGCTCTGGTCCGATTGTGAAGTTACCGGGTGTGACATGTACTCCTTTGCTTATTTTTTAAAAGTTCTGCATGATCAGTCTCTTCCTGTTGACATGTATGCATCCGTTTAGACGCCCCTAACTGCTGTTGCGCAACCCCAGGAATCAGTCTAATTGCAGTTATAACTGCAGACATCAATTTGCTGAACTACAGATGCACTTTGTCCTTGTTCTTGGAAAAATTATGTTTAATAAGCACTGGAGAGTGAGGTTTTATACAACTGAATACTGTCCTCAGATGTGTAGGTGTCTTTAGTAGTGTTTCATAACCTTCATGTGATTTGGTGTGTCTACTACTCTGAAAACGTTTTTTTTTTTTTTTTTTTTTTTTTTTTTTATAAATAATTATTATTCTGCTAATTGTTTTTTTTTTAACACTGACCCCTTAAGTAATAAACCATAGTGACTGTTTGAAACTGGAAAGTACTGAATGTAATTTGTTTTTTCTTTCCTCCTGGGAGGCTATGTGGAATTTTATGAATGAATGTTGTTTTAGGGAGCTAGCTGTTTTAATTTTGAATTTAATTTCAGCTTTTTAATTTACCTATTAGTGGTTCAAAACAAGAAGCGTATCAGAATAAGCTACTATAGTACATAAGTTTGTGTACTGTATTTAAATGCTTAATGATGAAAACCTGTTGCAGTCATTTTAGTTTAATCCGTTTACTGACAGCTGTTTGGTTTAGAAAATAATGGAGATTTTAAGATTGCTTGGCTAATGAATAGGAACAAATTGTTCTCATGGCAGACCTTGGTCTTGTTCTAGAAGTAAGCCGGGCGCATTGGATCACTTATTAACTATGTGTACTTTTTATGGCTTTCTTACAGGAAGCAGGCAGCAGACTTTTACATGGAACATCAGTCAAAGTCTTTTTTCAAGTAAGTTTCTCTTGAGTGAATGATTCACTTGTGTGAGTTTGCTGGAGCTTTTCAAAGGTGCTTTAAAGGTCAGTTTTCTTGCGTCACCATTCTTTTGACTTTGCATGTTGTCTCTGAGACCTCTCTCCCACCTTCTATTGTATTTAAAAATAAAAAAATAAATCATTTGTTATGCCATTCATATACTTGTCTATAATGGGGCAGCTACTGTACCTTCAGGAGCTTGATGTAGAATGTAAAAATGGTTGATGTAAAAATGGCAAATGGTGTGATTAGTGTAAAACAAGTAAAAGTGTCCAATAACAAGGCAGTATGTTTAACTGTACAACAAAATAATGATCTGTGTTGCGAGGTTTGATTTGAACATGCACACTATGATTTTTAAAAAATTTTTTTAAACATTTTTTTTAAACAGTAACCTGGTGCAGTTTGTGAGCTCTGGGCCTATAATTGTCATGGAGCTAATGGGAGACGAGGCCGTGTCTGTATGGAGGAAAGTTCTGGGTCCTACTGACTCTGGTGTGGCACGCAAAGATGTTCCAGCCAGCCTCCGTGCCCAGTTTGGAACAGATGGCACCAAAAACGCAGGGCATGGGTCAGACTCATTGGCATCTGCAGCACGGGTATTTAAAAAGAAGCTCTCCTCTTAGACACAATGACTCTCATTCATCAGAGTTGCATAGAAACGATTTGAAAGCACAGCACTCCCACTCCCTAAGCCCTTATTTACATGTAATATGCATGCAACCACTGCAGTTGACCATCATATACATACACTTTGGCCAAAAGTTTGTGGACACCAGACCATCACACCCAACTGTGGTTCTTCCCCAAACTGTTGGAAGCACACAGTTGTGTAGAATGTCTTTGTATGCTGTAGCATTACAATTTTGTTTGACTTGAACTAAGGTACCTAGCCAAAACATGTTCCAGCATGACAATGCCAATGATTTAAGGAAGTGCTTATCTTTACTCATTTGCTGCAAACAAATATAATCTGTTTGGAAGCCTCAGAAGTGGCATAAAAAGTTGTTCACAAAAGGAAAACTTGAAAACACAACGAATTAAAATCACAATTAACATAGTTTCAGTGGACGAACAACTGGTCAAAGATGTTTGTCATTTGCAAGCCTTTTTTTATTTCCCTAGCTAATTATAGCTATTCATTTTAGAGCTTAAACAGGTATCATTTTATCTGAAGTCAGGTTTAATTAAAGTTTTATTTATAAATATAGCCAAGTTCCCATCCTGAACCCCCACCTAGAACCCCCTGAAGTGCTGGAGAGATGCCATGTAGTGTCGAGCCAAACAAAAGGCCCTACATGGTTCTAACCAAGGCAGTGCTAAAAGGATTTTGCTGCTTGAAACAAATGCTTATTTCAGATAAATGAAACGCTGAAGGAAATGAATTAAACACTTGACAATCTGACTATCAAAATGAATAAAGGCACATAAAAAAGGTTAAGTTTTTGTTTTGGATGAAAGAATTACGTAATGACGTCAAACATCGCACAATGAGATCCCGCCCGGGCATGTTGTTCCCTTCCCCAAAAATGCCACACTCAAGTTGCCTGGTGGTGGAATAGGATTTGGGAGAGGCATGATGTTTGTGCAATATTGTGAAACACTGTGTATTCGGATTCACGGTACAAATGACATGTTGAGACTATTCAACTGCACTAGGTGCATTATAAACAAAGTTTCTGCATGTGTGATTTTTGTTATGCTACTCAGTTTACTATACTTTCCATAATTATTAAGAGTATTGTTTTTGAAGATTAAACTGCATTAAACTTAGATTGTTGAACAATTATACTCAAATATATACTTAACACACTCATACAGATAGACAGAAGATGAAATCATAAAACTGTCGGTGGAATTTGCATTTGTTGCTGCATATGACCAGATGTGAAATGATTTACATATTTGATTACATTTGCAACAATTATGTTCAAGTTTGAGCTGAATGATGCTGCAGCATGTAATTTACTCTCTCTAGGAGTTGGAGTTCTTCTTTCCTTCAACGACAGGTCATGGCCCTACCAATACAGCCAAATACCAAGACTCTACCTGTTGCATCATCAAACCACATGCTGTCTCAGAGGGTAAGGCATCATGTGCGCGCGCGCACACACACATACTCACGCACACACATACACACGCACAGTGGCTCAGGCTTAACAGACAGCACGTGTCGGGTGATTTTGCATGATTCACATTTAGCTATTGTGTTTACTGTCTCAGCTGAGCATAGATTGACATGCTTTAAGTGCAGCAAGCTTTATATTGGTTTAGCATGTTTGGGAACCACTATTTCTGTGCTTAAATTAGCCTTTTTATTTAAACACACAATATATTCGTGTTAAAGATGTTAGTTTGTGGTGTTGTTAAGAGCCTACTGCTTTGACAGACCTCACCTAGTTCTGTACTGGGCTTTAGATACTGACTGGTTTTTAAAAAAAAAAAGAAAAAAAAGGGGTCATTCTATTAGTAAAATTCCCTTGAAAAATATCCAAAAGTATTTCAGCAATGTAATGGAGCGTGAGCAGCTAAATGGTTTTAAGCAGACTAGAATCTGAGTTGGAGTAAATGTCAGTGTAAAAAGGAGCATAGACCCACTTGGCTGATCTCTGGATTTGCTAGAGAGTCTGGTATATTTTGTCAGTAAACACGGCAAAGAACCTCTTATTTTCACAGGAGGAGACAATTTGACTGACATGGCAGATGTGGCATACGGGCAAACTTGCAAGATAATTTCATTTACTTCATTGCGGCCAGAAAAGTGTAAAAACACATCAGATGCACCGCTTCCTGTGGGTGGAGCATCTGAGGCTGATGCTACTACTAATTAGACATGGTCTATAAAAGAATTAGACGTGTCTGTAAAATTGTGAATGTGAAGACAAATCTACCACACACTTAAAAGGACCCTTTATCACATGTATGGTGCTGTGCTAGCATGTGAAAGCCACATGCTTTCCAACCAGGGGCTTATGAGAACCCTATTTATTTACAAAAGTACCAATGTTTGTAGACATACTTTAGACATGCAGGCCAGGCCATGCATGTTGTCAGCAACTATTTTAGTTTAATACAATAAGCAGATGAGACAGTTTCTTTTAAAATGTACAGGAATGAACTCTTAATATGCTAAATGTCCTAACCTGTAAGAGTGTACTTGTTTTGTGTATGTACATGTATACAGCAAGCACGCATCTTAATTGCACTTCTACTTGTTTAGAGATACTCCTGCCAGCCTTCACTGTTAAATCATCTCTCTCTTTATATAACTTTTTCCCCTCTTCCTCTGGCCATGATGAATATCTCTCCCTAAAGCCAGTACATACTCTTAACCCTCCTTTCCTCTGGATTTTTGTTTTCTAAATCCCTCTCCTGATCCCTGTTTATGGAGCATGCCACCAAGGCAGTGACCTGTGAAATCTCCAATCCTCTGGATGAAGCTGAGGGTAGAGATTTTACATAACTAGCATGCCCAAAGTTGATCCTTCACATTGTAGTGGTTAAAAAGGACCTGGGTGGGAATATGCAATGAAAGCCACAAAATAGGTCATTGGTCCAGCTAATAAATAAATAAATAAAAAAGTTAATTCTGGCATTTAGTCAAATAGGAACTATTTAGATATAGTTGGATATTTTGTCATATGTAAATTACCAGATAGCAGTGTATTGAAATTCTGGATGGTTTTGTCTTCCCTGCTATTTTTTTCCCCCTGTGTATTTGCAGCCTTGTCTCCTTGACTCCTACATGGTACGGAACTGTAAAGGTCAGATAATTAACTCCTTCGCAACGGTCTGAAAACTACAACTGTTCCTGCATGAACATATGTTTATCTTTTGCATATAGCTATCTAAATCTGATGTAAATTTCTAGCATTTTAATGCCTGAAAATGGAGAGAGAGAAAACTGCATTTAAATATTTCATTCCAATTACTCTGAAAGATGCTGTGCCTTTCTTACTTTGATTATGAGCATCATCCACGTCCATCTCTGTCACATCATCTGAGATAAAAGCCACTTAAACGGCATTAAAAGGCATTTAAACACAAACCTCGGTGTTTGTTTACTCGACTGATCGTTGCCTGTTTTACATCAGTGGGGAAATAATTGCTGATTAATTCCATTAGTTGATTAAATTTGTTTTTGCTAATAACCTTTTATCGGGTCATTTAAACATTTAAAATTTTGCTTGCTGTGGTCAGTACAGAGTATGTAAGTGCTCTTCTCTGTTTTGATGATAATGTGACAGGGCAGGAGATCCGTGGACATTTTGGCAGCTAGAATCTGATTACAGACGGAATTGATTTAGGTTTAATGGCCATTTCACTATGACATATACAGTAACTAATAACTTGATCAAATTGAGAGAAAAGCTAATTTGGTTACAAAGCTTTTATCAATCACTGGACAGACTTACTGCATTTACACCGTGTTTGTCAAACTGGTACTTTGCAGCACGGTTAGAGAGTAACCTGTGTACATATTTTATGTTTATGTTCTGTCAAAATCTATTTGTTTTCATAAAGTAGATATGTCAGAGTAAATTATTGTTAGAAAACCTGAAAGCCCTATTGAGAGCGCTTGTGCTGTTAAGGAAGAAATTTTCACCTGCTCACTGTGTTGTTTTTCTTTGAGGCACCTGGTTGGCAGATATATCGAGACCCACTGTGAGCATACACACTGCAAACAAAACCCACCCCTACCCCTGGATTTACACACTTACACACACATGCATTCTCTAACAGTAACATGTAAGACCTCTTGTGAGAGTATGTCCTGCCTGAAGGCCTCAGGCTTAGATGCTGACAGCTGGTGGTTCAGGATGGACAGCAGCATATACTGTATTATTTTTTTGATTAAGAGGTCTGGAGCCCAGCAGATCTATAAAAAGAGAGGCAAATGCTAGCCAAACTCCCCTACTGAGAGAGTAGATGTAACGAAAGTAATTAGAGAGATATATAAGCTATACCCTCCGTGATCATTATGCTGGTGGCAGCTCGTCTTTCTGTTCTTGCTTTGTTTTCTGTTGTACTCATACACAATATGATCTTTCAGCTGTTGTTCATTAGCTGTTCATATCCAGTCTGGACATTAGCCTCACCATTGTTAACATTTTTCATCCTGTCAACAAAAGCTCATGAATGGTTATGAATTGAATATTTGCGCAACCTGCCTTAGAAGGAACATTAATGCGAAAACATCATCGAGAAAGCCTGGACATATAGAAGGCTCATGCTACAGAAGTGCATGCAACACGTAACTACCAGGCTATATTAAACGGCTAATCTACTCAGCTTTGGCTAATTTACTCAGCTTTATTGTTGGCTAAAAATGGCTTATTTACTCAAGCTTATTTTCGAAGGCCTCGTGGTAAGCAATATTCTACAGTTTCACCGAGACAGTGTATACTTGTAGCTAGTTGCAGGTAACATAGCACCGTTCATGAATCCCTCCCCAAATGTCATGCCATATTGGACATATGGGAAAGTATTTATAGCTCTTGTCTCATGTAATCATTAGAAGGACAACCTTGACAGTAATTTAACATAATTAGTGGAAATTAACTCTCCATAGTATACAACTAATAATAAAGCTCATATAGAGAGCTTTAGAAAACAGATTTACCTTTAATTCCCAAATGTATATGTAATGGAAATTAGCTGGGTCAAAGGTTCCCTAAACCAATGCTCGTACTTTCCTTATCATAGATCACATGAAAGATATTTTCCATGAGCAACTGTGGCTGACTAAAGCAGAATAAAAAACTCTCTACCAATGAAAGAACTTGCTCATGCCTGGAATAGAGAAAGGTGTTGCTAAGCAGCCCCAAACCAATTGCTTAGCAACAGGCGTGCTTGCGTCTAGGCACAGCTGATGGGGCTGTGGCTTGATGATGATGCTGTGGGAGAACATATAGGTGGCATGGCATTACAATTTGCATGCTCACAGACTCTCCACAGGTGGTGCTGCAGCCATACTGAATAAAAAAATGTATCTTATCTGTAAGATGTAAAAAAGAAAAAAGGAATGCAGATATGTGCCATTTTTGTGTTCTGGATGTGGCTGTTGGGTCATGATTATTAGTACAGACAGCTCCATTCAGTAGATCTGTGTAATCTGTCATTGTGGTTATGTTTCACCACCAGGAACTGTACTCGCTGTTCCTTAATGTACAATGCAGCAGTAATGAATACATGCCATTAGGGCAAAGTGTCAGTTCTGTGAGCTGGAAAGCGGTTTCATGACATACCAATGTCACACCGCCCCTTGTCTCATGGGTTCCCAGGAGCATATTGGACTAGTCCCAGGCCAGAAGAACTTTCTTAAGTCTTTCTTCATCCTGATTTAGGTGTAGTTCATATTTAGAAATTCAGCTTTTTGTCTTCTGCAGAGAGTTTGCTTCTGCACTGTAATTCAGTGTGATGTGGTTCGACTAAACACAGTGAGCTCGGAGAGGTTTTTAACTAGTATAATCACTGCATGCATTTTACAGGGGAGGCTCTACTGAGGGAAAGCTAGAACTACAACACGGTTTTAATAGTGATCAAACTTTTCCCTATGATTTTGTGATCTTGTGAACGCTAACGTTTAGTTTAACAGTCACAGACAAGTCTGAAAGTTAAACAGAAGGATGAAGGTTTCCTGGAAGAGTTACAGCTTGTTTGTAAAGATACTTTTATTGCCATACTTTTTTTTTGTTCCGATGTTGCCAAGGAAGTGCAAGTGGCCATCTGTCAAAAGCACAGTCGTGATGAATTATAAGAAAAACCAGACTCTTGGTGCATTTTTATTTATTTTTTAGTTTAATCTTCACTGTGGTGCTGGCTCTTATCTTATACACCTACTCTTAAGCAACACCATGCTCAGCCACCTCATTGTCTGACACACTGATGCTGCATATTAATTAAATCACTAAGGAGAGTTTAAATAGAATCTGTCAGTGTAGGTGTATATACAGTTTTGGTAAAGGGGAGAAATACAGCCTAGTCTAGAGATCTTGTCTTTGCCATGTCTGAGGCAGGGGAATCCAGTGACAGCATGACCCACAGCATGAGGCTGAGTGTGATGACACCGGAGTCTCATGGGGCTTTTTCTAGTGTCGCTCTTGATGACTCATATGTTACTCACAGGTACTAGAGAGGAGCATGGAGAATGGCTCAGTGTGGCACACACTGTGGGACATAGTGCAAAAGAACAAGAAGATAGAGAGAACTGTGGACTTTTCTGTAGCAGCAGTGCTGCAGGAAAGAAAATGAAGCTTAAAATTGTGGCCGTATCTGTAGCACCTATATGTTCTCCCTGGGGATCATTCTACCTCTATTTGCATTTGGATATTTTATGATGTTCTTTATGTTTTTTGTTTTTGTTCTATGTAAAATTCAGTTTTATTTTACACTTATTGCATCCACAGCTCTGACCGGAAAGATCCTCAGCTCAATCACAGAAGCTGGATTTGAGATCTCTGCATTACAAATGGTCAGTGCACCTTTTAATATGTCATGTAGATATGTTTTCAGTAATCGAATAACTGATTTTCGAGTATGTAAATAGTTTCTTGTAGTGGATATCTACTTATCCATGAAGAGGAATTAAATATCTTTTTTTTATAATATTGTAAAATATCCTAAGAATAATTCAACTTTAAACCTGATCAGGTCTGTGCAAACCAACAATCACCACTATTTCCGGAAAACATGAAATCACGTGACACGAGAGACTTCCTCTTTTTTTTTTTTTCTTTTTTTCTTTTTTTTAAAAAAAAAAAACCTTTATGGTCTGACTTGACCATAGCCATGAAGTCTGCCCTGCCCAACTACGTTGTTCCTGTGCTGTCTCTGTTTACAACTAATCATACATACATCAATCATACATCAGTGCAGAATAAATGCCCTGAGCTAGAACTGTTCAAAAGAGATTTTGATGCTATGATGATCATTATTATGCATGTAGTTGGGAGTGTTCCCTATATAATGCATATTGTATTTCATAGTACAATAGTGTTTTATATTAATAGTGGTCTGAGGTGGTTATGTAATCAGGCCATCTATTTCTCCCTCTGAGCTTGAGGTCAAGATCTTAGCTTCAATATTCAACTATAATTACAAGGTTGACTTTCTCTTTTGCTTTTTACCCTGGGTGGAAAAATGAGTGTTTTAGAGAAAGAATCATTTGTTATATAAATGGTAAATGGCGCACTTATATAGCACTTTTATCCAAAGTGCTTTACGCTGTGTCTCATTCACCCATTCACACACACACACTCACACACCAATGGTAGCAGAGCTGCCATGCAAGGCGCTACCTTGCCATCGGAAGCAACTTGGGGTTCAGTGTCTTGCCCAAGGACACTTCGGCATGTGGAGTCACGTGGGCCGGGAATCGAACCGCCAACCCTACGATTAGTGGACAATCCACTCTACCACCTGAGCCACAGCCACCCATATAGTCCATTTCCTGAAGAATAGTTACTACCAGACCACTGTTTATATTCTATTAGCTTTCATTAAACTTTTTGTTAATAATTGTATTATTTTTTTTCATTTTTCTGTTTCAAATATGTATTTTTCTCATCCTTTTCACAGTTCAACATGGATTGTGCAAATACAGAGGAGTTTCTAGAAGTTTATAAAGGTGTAGTCACAGAGTACACAGTAAGTAGAGCAGATCTCACTCCACACTTTCACTAAAATTATAGTGTGCTTCTCTATAGAAGCACATATATAACGAATAAAACACACAGCTCAAAACAACAAGTTGATTATTATCCAATATCAGCACATCTCGAAGTGGTTTATTCCACTAGAATTCATCAGCTCTGTGGTATAAGGGTGCTTAACTGAACCATTGTACAGAACCTTATCTTTCTGGTTGTTAATCTCTCAAATTCTAGTGTTTAGGTTATCGGATAGCGTATCTGATAGGTCAATTAGGTAGGACGGCAGTGTGGTCTGTATTTTTCTGCAAGAGGTTATGTGAGAGGTACAGACTTCCCATTGATGTTCACTTATCTGACTAGCTCTCTGTATGGCTTTAAGGAGTTTACATAAATGCGTATGCAGATGATCTTGTGTGTGCATAATGTTTTCTTTAGTCTTATGCACAACCAATCTCGGGGAACTTACGCAGAACATATTTATACAGCATATCTGTTGTGTTTTCATCTTGCTGTAATGCATCTCTGTTCATACATGTAGTGAAGACCTATTTTCTCTGTAACCTGGTCCAAATGAGAGATGATATCTCCAGCACACTTTACTGGTTATTATAATAAAGACCAGTTTTACACATTTTTTGTTCGTTTATTTCCTAAATTAAAGGCATTGTCTTCCTTATGCAGTCTAGCCATTTGTATAAATCTGGGAGCTATAAAATAAACATTGAACATTGTCAGTGTTTTTGATGGTTAGGCCAACATATGTTTAGAATGTGACAACATATACACATGTAAATGTCCTCGTTTGGATGATGCTTTAGATAATGATTGGGCTGAGCAGTTGATGTTAGGGTAAATGCTGGGATTTGACTTCTATGATATTCCTGTCCTGAATGTGCAACTCACTAATAGATAGTGCTTGTTTAAATACAGATATTTAACAACAAATTGGACTCAACGCCCACTTTGGATAGTTGCATGGACGATGTACAGGTGTTCCTATTAATCAGCCAATCATGTGCCAGCAGTGCAAATACATAAAATCATGGAGATGCATGTCCAAACAAGAATCTGAGGCTACAGTGGGTACAGGCTCACTGTATTTGGGGGGAAAAAAAGATGTGATATTTTTCCTTTTTTCAACTGGTCCAGTTTCTCTGACCCTGTTCCCATTGAAGGTTCAGATTCCTGTTCTTGGCTGACAGGTGTGGATCCCAATGTGTTTTTCTGTTGATGTAACCCATCGGCCTCAAGGTTTCGGCGTATTACGCACTCTGAGCTGATTTTTTGCCCACGGTTGTAAAGAGTTATCATGATACGAGTTACCATATTCTTCCCGTCAGCTTAAACAAGTCTGACAATTCTCCTCTGACCTCTCTCTTTAACGAGGCGTTTCTGCCAGCAGAACTGCTGATTTTGTTTTTTTTCACACCATTCTATCTAAACTGTAGACATGTCTGTGTGTGTGAAATTCACAGGAGATCAGCAGTTTCTGAAATACTTCTTGCACCAACAACCATGCCACAATTAGAGTCACAGAGATCACATTTTTCCTTTTGATGTTTGTTGTGAGCATTAATTGAAGCGCTTGGACTGCATCTGCATGATTTTCTGCATTGTACTTCTGCCACATGATTGGCCGATAATTTGGTATATGTTCCTATTAAAGAGGCCAGTGAGTGTAATTGTTGATTATGCATTTTCCTGAAAATATGAGTGTTAAATGGTGCATGTACAGTGAGGTCTGTTTTATGAAGAAAGATAGAGATGTTTAGTGTGGGTTAAAAAAAAAAAAAAAAAAAAATCATTGTAGCACCGAACATGAAAAATGAAACCGGTTGGATGTTAGATAGCTAGAGGCTATGTGTAGTCAGCTGGCTGTCATGCTTGAATACTGTTTTGTTTTGTTTTTCCAGTTGTTGAAATTGATGTTTCAGAATATTAGTGTGGACCAAATATTAATTAAAGAAAAATATTTGCTTGGCTTAAATGAAAAAGGTATGAGGTATGAGGAAAAATATCCTGTTTAAATGCCTCCGCAGAATGTAGTTTAAGTAGACAGACAATGTAAGGACCATTGTTTTTGCAGCCGGTGATGAAATATCTAGTATACTGTAGAATGTGACGTTTCTCATCCTAATGCCATTTAAGCCACTTAATGCACAGATGCTCTATGGTGGAACCGTTCATTTTATTAGCTGTCTTTTCTTTGTGTTTTTATTAGCAGTTCAGTGGTCTTATGTCATGAGACATTACAAAGAATGCCCCACATTTTATTAATTATCTTCCTCATGCCATGTCTCAGTTCCTACCTTCCTCATACAGCTGCAGGCATGCTTTCACCCATATAGATTAACATCAAATGAAAACTGAACCTATTGCAAAAGACTGGCATTTGAACAATAGTGGTGATTGTTGTCTCTGATTTTCTCTATATATTTCTTTAGAGGTAGAGCAGAACCCCTAGCCATTTCATAGTCTTTCAGGGGCTATCCAATATCCAAGATCAGGAACATAATAGACTCTTTCACTGGTAAATGTGGATGGTAGAGCAAGCAACATCTTGTTAACTCTTGACTGCTCATGTTGCAGAGTATGGTGGCCGAGCTGTGTTCTGGACCCTGCATGGCCCTTGAGATTCACAGTACAGATGCACCTAGAAAGTTCAGAGAATTCTGTGGTCCAGCTGACCCGGTGAGTGAAAGAATTATTCTTCTTTGTGCACTCTAGCTTTTCCACATCAAAGCAGGGAAAATATATATTCTTATTTATTTATTTTTAAAAAGGCCCACCCATGACCACTTGTCCCATAGTGCAGTGCTGAATGCTAACTCTTGTCAGACCTGTGTGATGTTAATAGCTGCTTTGTCCAGACCAGTTAGATTCAAAGTTGAAACAGGACCACGAAGGACAGTTTTAATTTAATCAAATATGAAATAATAACTATTATATTAATAACAACTCCTTTACCTTCTTTACCTGAACTTTTTACTTGAACTGTACCCAGGTGCTTTAAATAACATGAGCTGCAACTGTAAGTTACACCTTACATTTCAAAGTCAGCCAACCCAAGTAAAAGGCTGCTTTGTATCCTGTATCATCTTGGTGAAAAGCACACTGCTCAGGGTTTCCGATTCATTGTCAGTCAGCCAATTCAGGTGTGTAGCAAAAGAGCGTTTCGGCGCACAGGTCCTTGTCGACCTTTGTTCCACCTGTGTTGAATTTGTTGCCAAGGTGCAGGTGGTGTACATTTGTAATGCTGCCAGTGCTATTGGATTAACAATGCATGTGCGTCCTTGAACCAGCAGCTCACATTATGGTTAAAGAGGACTGATAATTCCTTGGACTTTGACATGATCACTGATCTGCTTCCTCTTTCCTTATAGTATACTATTTGGTATTGGGTCTTCCTGTGAAACGTTGAAGGGTATGTTTGTTAATATTTGGTAGACAAACTTAGCACGTTTTGCATGCTGTCTACTCATTTTAGGCCACAGGAACGTTGTGCAATGATTATTTCATTTAACACTTAGAATTACAGTTGGGATTTAGAGGTCATTTGCTATTGTTGAAGTGTGGACTGTTTCCATTTTGTAATGGCCTGCTTGACCACACTATGGGCAGTAATATGGAATCTCCTGTATGAATAAAGCAGCACATGATGATGATGATGATGATCATATTAACGTAACGTCCTAGGTTAATATTAGTCACAATGAAATTATTTATTTATTTATTTATTTATTTATTTATTTGCTTTTACCATGCTATAGAGATGTGAATACATTATCAGTCATTTAGTCATGCCCTCACTGTATTGTGCCCTTACTGTACACTTTCAGTGTGCCTTGCTCTGTCCTTATCAGCTCACTGATTCAACCAACATTGGCTCAAGTTCAACAGTTTTCATGCCAATAAAACAGAAATGTAATAGGACTTGGTAGTACCTGTTCACTTTGGCAGTTGCACTCATAACAACTTTTAAACCAAACCAATGTGTGCTTACTGTATAGCTGATCTTTTTTAAGCGTATATATTTTAAGCGTTGTTTCATTAGTTTATTTAATGAAAGGCATCTTAAGTGTGTGTGTGTGTGTGTGTGTGTGTGTGTGTGTGTGTGTGTGTGTGTGTGTGTGTGTGTATTAGTGAAATAATGACACTAGTTGTCTGCATCATAATGTGACTTGATAATTGATTTTTTTATCATGACAAAAAGAAATAAATTGTATAATACCTGTTATGATACAACGATCATTAAACTTTAAACATTGACATTAAAACCACTGACACGTGAAGTGAATAGATTGATTATCTCTTTACAATGGCACCTGGGAAGGGGTAGGATATATTAGGCAGAGCGTGAACAGTCAGTTCTTTGAAGTTGCTGTGTTGGAAGCAGGAAAATGGGCAAGTGTAACCAGAGTGACTTTGATAAGAGCCAAATTGTGATGGCTAGACGACCGGGTCAGATCATCTCCAAAACTGAAGGTCTTGTGGGGTGTTCCTGGTATGCAGTGGTTAGTACCTACCAAAAGTGGTCCATGGCTTACTGATGCGAGTGGGGAACGAAGGCTAACCTGTCTGGTCCGATCCCACAGAAGAGCTACTGTAACTCAAATTGCTGAAAAAAGTTAATGCTGGCTCTGATAGAAATGTGTCACGCAGCTTGCTACATATGGGGCTGCGTAGCTGAAGTCCGATCCCGTGCTGACCCATGTCCACTACCGAAAGTGCCTGCAATGGAGCAACGAAAGAAGATAGCCTGGTCTGATCAATCACTTTTTATTTTACATCATGTATACAGCTGGGTGAATGTGCATCACTTACTGGGGAAAAGATGTCACCAGGATGCACTATGGGAAGAAGGCAAACCCGGTGGATGCTCTGGGCAATGTTTTGCTGGGAAACTTGGGTCCTGACATTAATATGGATCTTACTTTGACACGTATCACCTACCTAAACATTGTTGCAGACCAAGTACACCCTTCATGGAAACAGTATTCCATAATGCCAGTGGCCTCCTTCAGCAGGATAATGATCCCTTCCACACTGGAAAAAAAATCTTCAGCAATAGTTTCAGGAACATGACAGAGTTCAAGGTGTTGACTCGGCCTCCAAATTTCCCAGATCTCAATTCGATTGAGCATCTGTTGGATGTGCTGGACAAACAAGTCCAATCCATGGAGGCCCCACCTCGCAACTTACAGGACTTAAAGGATCTGCTACTAACGTCTCGGTACCAGATACCACCTACACGATATTAAGCGGGTGGTTTTAATGTTCTGGCCGATTGGAGTACATAATGGAGCTGTAAACTGTTGTGGATTTTTCCTGACAAGGTATTCTGACTCGGCCGTCATTTCTCTGCTATATTATCCTATTTGTCTGACTTAGAGTTGATTAGCCCCACTGTGGTAACTTTACTGTATATTAGCCACAATGTCTACAGGTTTTTTTGTTGTTGTTTGTTTTCCGGTTAAAGAAAAAGGATATTTATAGAACAAGAACAAACTAAATTCACAGGCAGAAACTGCTAAATGAAGTAACCACCCACTGAAACTGTGAAAATCTTGGGTCATCAAACAAGTGTTTGATGACCTATGACAGTTTTCAAAATATTCTAGCAATTTTATATAAAATATAAATGAATACCTACATTGCTCCTGTATTGTTGTAGGTTATTTAACATTTTACGTTGTACTTTGTTGTATATTAACAACAGCATTCCATTTCCCCCCCTAGTAATCAGAAAATGAGCTTTTACTGTTTTGCACAGTAAGCGTCCTTTTAAATCCTATCTCTGTTTTCAGAGCACAGCACCATGCTGGTGTCATGCTGTAACCATGGAGACAGATATACATGTTCCCTGTGTCAGAATAAATGTCCTTATGAAACAACTGTTTAAGTCACTATGCTCATATATTTACTACACATGCATGATTAAAAAAACACTATTAATGGTATTATTACCAACGTAATACAGTTGAGTGAAGATGTTGTAACACTTCCATGTTGTAATGTCTACAAGGTCATACTTAATTATGGATCTCTGAAAAGAAGTATTCTTCCCACCCACAGTCAAACCGTCTCTCACACAACAGATAGACGGAGAAAAGTCAGCTTAGAGATCAGCACTGCTTTGTTACTCTCCCTCCCTTCCCTTACTCTCTCTTCCTGGCTCTCTCTCTGCCTCCGTGGTTGGTGAATAGCAGCAGTGGTTGTGTGTTAATGGCATATTTGACTGCTCTGGTTGTTATAGGATAGAATAAATATTATAGGGCTGTTGCGGTTTATAATGTGATCGCATGACCCGCAATACTCCATTATTAAGGACTTTGCTGTTAAAGGACTTTTGTGGGTGTGGTCATCTGCCACCTATTTATTTTTAATGTTGATTGGTTCATTATTTTGAGCAGTGCGCACAAACACTCAGGAACAGTTTCTTCCGAAAAGCTACGCTCATGAAAATTTTTTATCTTAATTCACCCATGCTTCAACTTTTGAATTTAAAAATAAGTGTGCTGAAGAATTCAAACCAAATTTATGGTCACTTGCCTTCACATGATGTCGTAATTTGCATAAATCGGTGCTGCACCCAGGTAGCCATGGAAATAAGCCAAGTCCCAATTCACAGTGCTGCACATTGATGAGAGCAGTATATAGACATTGAAGGTATTACTAAATAAAATAAATATATTAATAAATGGATGTCATTCACATTAGAGACTGGCCCACAATTATCAATACAGAAAAATCCTAATTGAAATTATCATCAGGGGTGTTTCCAGCACCACCAGGGTCTCAAAAAATGGTCATCCGTATTAGAATTAAAAATATTAGCATATCTAACAACATAAACCCGACAGGAGCAGACTATGCGCCATATACTGAATGCAGTATGCAGAGTGTCAAGTACACAAAAATCATAGTGCACCTAAATGTGGAGGCCCGCACACATGGCAGTAGAAACTAGCAGCAATTTAGGCCTATGTAATTGCTACAGACAATAAACAAGGATCTATAACGGTCAATCATACGAGCACATCAATTTCCCACCTGTTAAAGCATGATAAACATAGAGCTACTGTATTTATATCCACCCTACATAAACAGTTGACGAAACCAGTCTCACTGTAATCACCCACCCAGCAAATACACACAAGTCTGATACACAACTTCTAAAATAATAGAGATGCCCAATTTTAAACAAATGACTTGCAGTAAATTCCACAAAGCCAGAGCTCCTTTAGGTAAGGAATAGTGGTTTCTGTGAAGGCAATGGCGATTTATTTGTGTGGAATAATGTTGGAGAAACACCTCAGTGACATCATCATTTGGTGCCAACATAGCAGCATATAATCCCCAGAATAAATTTGGCAAGGGAATGAGAGCTGTACATGTTGTCATCCTAACTAACACATTGAACATAATACATGAATGTTTAGGTATTTCATCCATCCCTTATCTGATTCAAATCAGAACGTGAAAAGTTCTGATTTCTCATTACAATTTATAGATCTCCATTCGCCTGAGTTGTGGTTGTGAACGTAATCCAGGTAATACAGCCACCTGTCACCCCCCACAATTAAATCCACTAATGGAACACCCTCGCATTCAATCCGCTCAGTAGTTTGACTCGTATGCCTCACCACTTATTCAATCTCCATTACATGAGCGTTGGCTACCCCGAATAGGTTGGGAGGAAATAACAGTCATACAAGTAAGAGAACTGAAAGGGAGAAGGAGGGAAAATGAGATACACACAATGTACACCTGGCAGCACACATCCACAGACCAATAATTAAGTTTAACTTTGCCTGGGAACATTAACATTAGACAGATCAGAAATGCACTTGTGCAGCTCCTACACCACATGAAAGCTAATCACTTTCAGTTCATCGTTGTCAGATTCCACAAGATTACATTCTGCATTCTTGTTTTAATTATTATTATACTAAATACTCTTTTTATCCTACTAGAGTTTTAAATTTTAAAACATTTCCAACTAAGCACAAGCAATATGTTATATTGCCCTACCTCATTATTTACTGATGAGCTTCTACTTTAAACATGCATACAACTACTAGAGAGAAAAGTTTATATGTTAGCATAACATTTTTTTTAAAAGACAATGAGTAAACTGCTGCTGTGAGTTTAGTCTACTTTATTAACTCCAGAATACTCTGAAATCAAAGATGAACTATTGAATGGAGAAATGAGTTTATGTAGACAGCAGATTAAATGGAATGCAAGTGGGAGAAGCCAGTGCGATATTTGAAATACATCTTCTGCACTGCATGAGAAAGATTAGAAGTTAATAAAAAAGGGATAACAATTCATCACAGTAAGTGATTATAAAGGCACATGTTTTTTTCCTCTTTCATTTCAACAGCAAGCTTTCAATTCTGTTCTAGCTTATTTAACCGCAGCAAACTGTCTCTTTATTGTCAACAGATTTTTGGTATTAGGCTATGGCTGAATCTATGTTTTGATATTTTAAGTTCTAATACACACACACGTTTGTTTTCAGTTAAATGTATCATACAGGATAAACTTATTTAGGCACTCGTTTCATATTAGTGATTTTCAGTGCGGTTCAAATCCATAGACTGTTGCAATTGACAACCGGGTTTTGGGCTGCAATATCCTGATACATGTTGAAATTCAAGAGTGCATCAATCTTCACACGGAACCCTGTGCCAAACATGCTGATGACATGCGGGGCCAAAAAAAAATAGGGGTTTATTTTTAGCTGGCCGCAATACACAATTCCAGTTATAGTTCCAGTAATACTTGGTGAATTTCAGCACTGTGTGTTTTGGGTTGCTCTCAGGATGGGATTCTTTAGTATAACTTTTCCAAACAGTTTGTTGTTATGGAGGTGATTAGTCACATTTTTCAAACCCATGAATCAGCTAAACTGTACAATTCTGCAAACTGGTCATTGGGAACCTCACAAAAATGATGTGACAGTGTGATCAATCATATGTCCTTTTTCTGTTCTTGGCAAATTTTAGTGGCTCCAGATATTGATGATATTATTATTATTATTATTATTATTATTATTATTATTATTATTATTCTTTGTTTTTCGAAATGTATGGCCCTGCTTGTGACTAATGGCATTTTTAACTCTGTGTGTTTTGTGTTGAAAGCTCTTCTCCCCATTGTGATGGAGAGTTTTTATGTGTGAGACCTCATATTTGGTCAAAGACAACAATTGTGTTCCTGGAGCCTGAGACCAATTTTTAAAAAAAGAAATCGCGGACAGTTGTTTCCATTTATTGTAAACATTTTTAGTAGTTTGGTTAGGAGAAAGATAATAGATTCTACTGTTGTTTAAGAAGAAGATATGAATAGCTATGGGTAGTGTTTATTTTATGCACTTGTTTGCCCATTCTCTTGAAGTCTTGTCAATAATGTTTTTGTAATGAATAATGGTTTACCAGTTTTTGTAAGGTACAGTTTTTGCTTTGTTTTATCAAATGCCTATGTTTGTAAATGCATTTCCTAACATTTCAATATGTGAGACATATAAATGTTTTTTTGGTTTAAGCAGATATTTAAATATTACTGAATATTAGTGAAACAAAGAAAGGTAGGAGGGATGGCATTCTCCCTCTCCCCTGTCAATCACAGCGACACTAGCCAATCATGGGCATCTGTGAGCAGAAGAGGGTAGATGGCACTTTCCTCTGAGTGTGGTGCATGAGCAGCAGTTTGAAAGATGCAGTTGACTGGCTTCATGTGTCTTGGACGAAGAATTAACCCTCCCCAGTTGGTAGCTGTGTATGAATGTGGAGAGCTGGCTGGCTGGTGGGTGGGAAGTGGCAAGTGACCAAACTATGGAGCAAAATAGTGGAAAACAAAAAGACCGTTCAAATGAGTAGAACCGGAGCAACATTCTTCTTCTTCATCATCATCATCATCATCATAATAATAATAATAGTTTCTTATCAATTGTTTTGTGATCATTAAGTGATAATTTCGTGTGATTCTACTACAATGTCTATTCAATGTATTTCAGCATGTATTTTGACATGTGAGAATGCGTGTCTGCTCAGTGGTGTTTTGCAGTTGACAAAACCATACACACATGTACCCAAGGATTTTCTTAATGATGTACTTTAGAAGTTGAGGAACAGACTCTGTTCTTCTGGAAACTGTATGTTAATCTATCTTGGATCTTTTCATAATGTTTACACCAAAAGATTTTAGGCTATGGAAAGACATGTATATTATTATATATATTTCATTGATATAGTTTCTTGTAGAATTTGATGTATAACTGAATCTGATGTTCTGAAGGAAGCCATGTAAACTCTGACACAGCCGGCAGAACAAAAAAGAATTCAGTGGTTCAGTGGTCATGTTAGCCTACTTCTTCAGTCTCATTCTGTATGTGAGTTGACAATGGTGTGTACACTTCCCTGTGATCTATGACTGTAACTTTTTATTAGCTGCAAGAACTAATGTTTAAAGCTTCTTAATCAACCTTTTAAACACAAGAGTTCTCTTGTTGCTATGAACAGGGCTCCTCAATGTCCATGTCTGTGCAGATTGACACTAGACCTGCTGTGACCTTATTTCTGTGAATTGAAATACATGAACAAGTATGCTTAGTCGCAACATTCTGGTTGTTATGTTACCAAACGTTTTGAGCTTGAATAAGCAAATGCTTAGAACAAGCTCTGTCAGCTGTAGTTGGTCTCGTGTGGTGCCGGAGATCATGAATATTGTACTGTGCTGACAGATCGTATTAGCTGGCAAAGTTCAGCTGGTCACTTCTCAGTTAACGGACAGGACTCCGGTTCCAGGTGTGAAAATACAGTAACAGAATAGTCTACAGCACATCCTACCAGTAGTATTTAACCTGTGGGACTGAACTGTATAATAAGGTTTTCGGTTAATAATCCAGTTTTGACCTAACAAACCTGATCTCTAGTTACGAGTGTGTAGACATTCTGGCGATTAAATGTATTTATTTCAATTAAGGTCAGTAAATGTTTACTGTCCTTTTACACACCAATCTCTTGGCAGAATTACTGTCACAGTTAATACCCACAAACACAAATCAGTATATTGCAACTAATAAACAGTATAAAAATAATATACAACATCTATTTGATTACACCTAAACTGTAAATAGATTAAAAACCTTCATACCACAGTGCTATTGACTTCTTTAATTTTATTTGTCAGAGGGTGTTGATTTAATTTTCTCTGACAGTAGTTCTGGCTACAAGGAAATCACAGGTTTATATTAATAACACACTTTGTATCAGTCAGTAAGGTTTTCCACCGTAGGGAACCTACGGGCACCTTTAGGGCAGAGGAGTTTGGAGTTGGCACTGACCAAAATAGTGAATGGAATCAACGAATACATGCTTGCCTAGACCTAAAGCAGTTCATTCTGTAGTATTGACTGTTAATATGAAGTACAATATTAGATGATATCGCTATTTCCTGCTCTACTCAATTGGCTTCTCACAAAATCAGGAAATAGTATTGTCAGGGTGCTTGTTACAGGAATTATGGTATAACAGGGAGAACTGACATTTGCTGAAACACAAAGAGTGGCCAGTATTGATTGTCTGTCTGATTTTTCTGCACTGTAGCAGAAACATAGCAAAAGAAGGAATATAGCATTTTCCCACATGTAATCTATCCCACAAATAGTTTTTATCCACAAAGTACTTTTAATCAAATGATATAAGTCTGAATTGTAATCTGAAGTAATACTTTTGATGTTGGGTTTAATATCCCCATACTCTTTTTGACCCTCAAGGTAGAGCACAGGGGAACCTGCAGTTACCATAGCAGTAGTCTCTGAGGAGACTGACTTAACAAGGCTTAATTAAAGCCCTGGTAAATCAGCACAGTTACTGAACTATGTGATGGGTGATCTTTACCAGCAGTCTTCTCATGCATTTTGCCTGTTTCCTAACGTGGAGTTAGTGTGGTTTGTTTCTAAATACAGACCTCTATTATGTGCTAAATCTGTTCTCTGCTAAAAGCAACCTGCTCTTTTACTTTGTGCTGTTTTGTAATGATTTCTATTCACCATTTTTGAATTGCTCAACATGTTTCCCGATTATTCACTGGCGGTAAAGTTGTCATTCATGTTGAGAATTGTGTTTTTTTTTGTTTTGTTTTTTTTTTGGTGTGAGCCTACCTGGCATTTAAGGTGTCAATGTTATTGGCGCATGTTGTTATTAAAAGCTTCTTTCTATATAAATGGCCAAAGATCCATGTTTTAAATGGCAAAGATCCAGACAAAGCAGCACACAGGCAGCTTTGTCTGTCAAAGAGAGCAGACTATAATGGCCTTTTTCAAAAAACTCAGAGTACAACATGCCTCCATGGAACCATAGGGCTGTGGTTCAGGACTCTATACTTATGGATGCAAGAAGACTCTTGAATTCAAATCTCCATTGGTGTATCTGTGTCCTATAATGTGTGTATTGGTCATTTTGTACTGTTTTGCACATTAAGAGTGGGAGGATTGTCACAACCAGATGCAGCCTCTACGTAAATGAGGTAACACAAGCCAAGGTGTTGATATTTTGTGAAAATTACCTCGTAAGATTCATTTCAGGACCCTCAAAACCAAACTCATGAGCACATCTAAACCCAGTGCAATCGTCTGAGGGTTCCGCCAACAGGCGCAAACAACTCATGAGTTTGTACTCATATTAAATACGCTGTATAGCAGCCGATGGATATGGTTATTAATACTTACTGGCATGCTTTGTAGTAAAGCTCAACAACATGCAGGCCAAAACCAGCTGACCTATCTACTGTAAGGAAATGTCAGTTTATATTAAGGTATCCACTTGATGTGCATTCAACTGTGTGCATTTTCTAACAATAATAAATGAACAGAACGGTACACACAGTTATTGAAATTTCCCACTCAAACAATTACAAAAATTACTTTCTTTTCTTCAGAATTTTCATAGAAAAACTTTTTTTTAAGAAAGTGTTTCTTCTGTGTCGTCCCCCCCCCCCCCCCGTCCCCCCCCACTATTTTATTGACTCCATTTTTTTTTAATACTCAATGTGCAGGTTGCCATTAACCAAACTTGAGATTGCATCATCATTATGGTAAAAACCGTCAATTATCCATCAATAATAGGAAAAACCAGAGAGCTGCACAAAAACACCATGAAACACAATCAGGTCCATGATGTAGTTTTTAATAATCTGGAACAGTTGTAAATGTGTCTATGAAGAAGATACATGAGTAAGCTGTTATTAATGATTATCAGCTAAGATACAAATTACCCATGGTTACGTTCCACTTCCCTCCAGAGCGTGTATTGATGCACATATAAAGGAAAACTGCACATGTTTTCTTTGTCCTCTTGTCATTGCATTATGGAGTACTGTTTGTGTAGGTCGTTGACTGCCTGATGAAAATAGGTCCCCCATTCTCCATAGCCTGAGGTCTTTTAATTGTTTTTGTACCACAGTCAAATTAGCACAGAGGTTGAATCATTTGGTAATAGAAAGCAGCCGAGAACACAACATTGAACTACCTCAGAAGACTTGGTAGTACACACAGTCTATCTGTCCTTCTGTTTCTTTTCCTCCATTTTTGCTTTAAATGAGCGCAGCATCAAGCAGACAGGGACAGATATTGTGCCATTGGCATTGTGAGAACGGTTGACGTTAAAGTTTATTTGTCCCTGAGCCGTGCAGCCGTATGACGTCATGTGTACTCTGTATTGATGTTTTCAGTGTGTGTAATGAAATGGGGAAGGCACTGTGTTTGTATTATTGAACACACAAGTCGCTGCCTTTAACCTTTAATGTTTTGTAGCATTTTATTTTACCTCGTAGTTGCCTCGTATTTTCAAATAAAAGCATGCCCTGATATGTTTTATTCCTCTTATACCACAGCAATTACATGTCCATGAGACACGTTAGTATCTGTTATCACTTACAGTGCCCTCCACTAATATTGGCATCCCTGGTAAATATGTGCAAAGAAGGCTATACAAAATTATCTTTATTGTTTAACCTTTGAATCTTTTGTTCAAAAAATTCACAAAAATACTCTGCTCTCATGGATATCAAACAATTGCAAACAAAATACAGGTTTATCAAAAAATATATATCCTTATATATTCGTGTGCAACAATTATTGGCACCCCTATGAATTCATATGATAAGTATATTCCCATTGATATTTTATGTTTTCTTTAGTAGACCTGGGTGACTAGGAACAGGAAATTGTTCAACCCTGACTTTCTGCTTCACAGGGGTATAAATATGAAGGAACACATAGGCCAAATTCCCTTAGTCATTCATAACAATAGGTTAGATCAAGGAATATAGCTGTGAGGTGCAGCAAAAGGTAGTATCACAAAATGGGAAGTGGCTGTAAGAAAATAGCACAAGCATTGGAAATGTACATTTCCACCATCAGGGCAATAATTAAGAAGTTCCAGTCAACTGGAAATGTTATGAATCAACCTGGAATTGGACGTGTGTCTATATCGTCTCAACACACTGTGAAGAGGATGGTTCGAGTGGCCAAAAATTCTCCAAGGATCACAGCTGGAGAATTGCAGGAGTTAGTTGTGTCTTGGGGTCAGAAAGTCTCCAAAACTACAATCTGACATCACCTACATCATCACAAGACGTTTTGGAAGGAAAAAAAGCCTCTACTCTACAAAAACTAACTCAAGCGTCTTCAATTTGCCAGACGCTACTGGAACTTCAAATGGGATCGGTTTCTACAGTCAGGTGAAACCAAAATAGAGCTTTTTGGCAATAAACACCAGAGGTCGTTTTGGCACACAGAGAGAGGTAGCCATATGGAAAAGTACCTCATGCCCATGGTTAAATATGTTGGTGGTGGCTCTTTAATGTTTTGGGGCTGTTTTTCTCCCAGAGGACCTGGACATTTTGTTAGGATACATGGCATCATGGACTGTATCAAATATCATCAGATATCAAATGAAAACCTGACTGCCTCTGCCAGAAAGATTAAAACGGGCCGTGGTTGGATCTTCCAGCAGGACAATGATCCAAAACATACATCAAAATCAACACAAAATGGTTTACTGACCACAAAATCAAGGCCCTGCCATGTCCATCCCAGTCCCCTGACTTGAAACCCATAGAAAACCTGTGGGGTGAACTGAAGAGGAAAGTCCACCAGCGAGGACCTCGAAATTTAAAGGATCTGGAGAGATTCTGTATGGAGGAATGGTCACAGATCCCTTACCATGTATTCTCCAACCTCATCAGGCATTATAGGAGAAGACTCAGAGCTGTTATCTTGGCAATGGGAAGTATTGACTAAAAGGGTGCCAATAATTGTTGCACACCTATATTTAACAGAGAGATTTTCTTTTTATAAAGCTGTGCTTTATTTGCAATTATTTGATATCCATGAGACAGAGTATGTTTGTGATTTATTTATATTTTTTTTTAACAAAAGATCAACAGATTTAACAATAAAGACAATTTTTCACAGCCTTCTTTGCTCTTATTTACCAAGGGGGCCAATATTACTGGAGGGCACGGCACGTTATAGCAGCTATAAACTATGGTTACTATAAACTATAAGCTATGGTTTCCATCACTAGCTTCTCTCAGTGTTTTGTATTCTGCTTGTTGTCTGTTACTTTTACCATAATGAGTTGCATTTAAATTTCATTGTTCAGCTGTGCAGTGACAATAAAGGCATTCATTCATTCATTCATTCATTAATAAGACAGAAAGAAAATGCAGCTTGTTATGTTCCAGAGAAGCCACAAACCACTTTTGTCCTAAAGATGCTGCTCTGCTGTAAACTTGGCTCCAGATTTACCTGTTTACAAAGCACTGACAATAGAGGCTCCTTCCGTAAATGTTAAATAAATGTCTCCTTAAAGAAAATGTCACCGTATCAACAATCACACACATTTTTAATCTCTTTATGTGGCATGTTCGCCATACAAGTCCCAATGTTGTTAAGCATTATTCGAAATGCATTATTATTAACCTGTGCTTTGGCTTAAAGCCACAGCTACTGTCGGCCATGCTGACCAATCAGATTCAAGAATTCAGCAGTGCTATGGTATGGGGGGAAAAAAACCCTATATCCACCACCACAACATAGTTGATGGATGATTTATTTCTGCAGTGGTGTTCTAGACTGTAAATTATGTGTCTTAGAACGTATTTCCCTCAAACAGTAATTTACAAGAATAACTTTCTCTCACTGTGTGTGTGGTCGTTATTGCCAATAAAACCTTCCTAACCTGATGATAATGTGTTGGCATTGAGGGTGGGATTATGAGCCTTAGAAGCTCCTGAGAAATGTCAGCGTTGCACCAGAGTGGAGACAGATAGACAGGTGGCTTGGGAAAGTGTTTTGCTGTATGTTTCCTTTGAGGCTTATTGCTATTTGGGTGAGGCCTCTCCTGTGAGCATCACTAGGGGAGGTAGATCACATTTCCTCACAGCAGAGATTAGAGCAGGACAGTAGAGCCCATGTCCTGTGTACTTGAGCGTTTCACTTCATCATGTTCCATTTTGGCTGCAGCTAGTCTGCTGGCTGATCTTTCAATGCAAAACATATGTGAGCAAGAATTAAAGTCAGGACCCGGTATTAAGTCCAGCATTCTACACAAAGGGCACTGAGATGGCAGCTTCATGTACTGCAGCCTGAAAAGTGTGGACACACAAGCTACTGCCTTCCAGTGAGGTCCGGAGGAGGGTTACTTTATGATGATCAAAGCCTTGCTTGATTTGTTATAAAATAATATTCTCATTTATGTTCTCTGTATGCAGATGTGACCTGAATAACATCCCATTTTGTATTATGCTACTTTTTTCCTTTTTGAGTGACTTTGCAGTTTTGTTTAAGTCAGCATATCCAGTTATTAATCTTAAAGCTCATTATGCAACAATTGTTTATACCTCAGCGCTGTTGAATTCTTGATTCTGATTGGTCCGAAGGGGATGCTCGTATAATTTAAAACCTAACAATAAACCGATCTATCTATCTATCTATCTATCTATTTATTTATTTATTTATTTATTTATTTATTTATTTAAATGTGGTGTTGGTTAACACAAAAATATATTCATTCATAAGGTGAGACATTGATAAGGAGATGTTTATTTACCATTTATGGAAGGAGTCTCCAGTGCCAGTACTTTGTAACAGTCATAGGTAAAGCTGGCACAAGAAAATAATCAAGATGGAGGATGTTGCTCTTTGTTGTTTCTTGGTAAAAACTGCAAGCTGCATTTTTCTTTGTCTTAACTTAACTTCAGAAGAAAGTGAGAGAATGACTGCTTATCCTGTTTATAGCTGCTATAAGGTAAGTAAGTGATCAGTGAACAGGAACCTGCCTTGCGGCTATTCCGCAACATTAAATGTGTTTATAAATGAATTTTAAAAAGTTTGAATAAATTTCCATTTTTTTAAATCAATTTAATCTTTAATTAAAGCTGCAAGCAGCATTTTTAGGGGCCAAGCACCCAGACTCGGTGAGCAGCACATTCACAGATGTGAAATGTGATCGTAAGCTATCACAGGAAAGCACAGCCATAACTATATGCAAGGGTATTCATTTACATTACATTATGGCATTTGGCAGACAGCCTTATCTAGAGCGACTTATATTTATCTCATTTATACAACTGAGCAATTGAGGGTTGGCCTCGCCCAAGGGCCCAACAATGGTAGCTTGGCAGTGCTGGGGCTTGAACTGCTGACCTTCTGATCAATAACCCAGAGCCTTTCACCACAGACCCACCACTGCCAAGAATGATTTGTACTTTTATTCATTTGCCAGTCCGTTATCAGAGTTCCTTTGATAACTTTTGTTCAGACAGGTATTGAGGTGATGTGAGCCACATTTGGTGGTGATTGGATAAAATTTGTAGGAGGAGTAGCGAAAAAAAAAAAAAAAAATTGAAAAAAATCCAAGATGGTGGGAGTTGACTGAATTCCCTCCTCTCAACCCAGGGAATCCAGATTTTTTTTACTCTGGTTTTTACATTTTGGACACACTGTTCAAAAGTTATGACCATAAATGTACTTTCAAATTGGGTCCAAATCTGACCCAATGGTGGCACTAGAGAGTTGGTAGCATTTGGCCCAAATTTGGTCAGAATGTTCCTTAGACCCTCCCTAATCAATTTGTCAAACTAGACGGTTCTATGGGCTGCCATAGACACCGTAGCAAGAAGAAGAAAATGTAGAATAACAATAGGGTGCCTATGCACCTTCAGTGCTTGGCCCCCTAATAAATAGAAAATTGGAATCCCCAGCAAATTGCTGAAATTTTTTAAACAAGAAGAGTAAGACACTTTGGGACATGCTTTTATTTGAAAAATAAACTCCAGGGTAGTAACAGTAACTCTGCTTTATGTTGGGCTGCATCACACAAACTCTTTGATTATTTTCCTACAGTAGCACACTGTTGTGTTTTGTTTCTCCCATGTTCTTCAGATACTACAGGAACAGGAAATGTTTGTAGTTATTGTTAGGAATGTAATTCTGAGCCTTCCAGTGGGTCCTGGGGAAGAAAGTATCTGCTTATTTTCAAGGATGAAATATTAACTATGGACTAATATTAACATATAACGGTGAGTTTTTATGGGATCAGATTAGACCTTTTCCCATTTTATGCTCCAATCTTATTGTATTTGCTGTGAACCTGATGTGTTTGACAAATTTTCTTCTTTTTTTATGCATTTGGCTCATTCAATTGGAGTATTACTTCAGTCTTAATGTTATTAACTGAAAGAAAACGAGAGAGACAGAGAGACTGTAGCTTAGTATCTGTAGTAAATAGTGTAGCTCCGTATCCGGCACTGAGTCGCACTCTTGAGTAGTAATATGTGTATCAAAAATGAAAAACGCAGGATCCATGCATTCCTGGTTTGCGAAGATTGTGAGCTTTTTTCCCTCTCATTTGCCGCATTACAACATGCCCTGAATGCTGAACATTCTGCTCTGTGCTGCTTCTAACACATGCTAGGATTAAATAAACGAGCACTTATCTGGACCCTATTCGATGGCTGGGAGTCTTACTTTTAGCTCCTCTTCTCATTCATTATTCAATTTTTTTTACAGCCCTAATACTTGAAACCGTGAACTGGTCACTCTTATTAGGCAACTTATTAGGCAACCTGAATGGCGTTATCCTTGTCATATCCATGTGATTCTGATTGAGCAAAGCGGATTGAGCAGTTGTAGAGGAAGTAACTATTACATTTGTTTTACAGACAATCGTGAGTAATCTGATGCTTTAGTCATAAACGGAAGTAATCTGATTCCTCCACTGTAGGGTACGAATAAATCATCCCTCTGCATGCATCTTCACCTGAGCGGCTTATTGTTGTTTAAAGGAAACCGATGGATTAGCAAAGTGGATTCAGTCCCACAGTTGGTTTATTCCGTTGTTTTAACTGCACAGTATCCATGAGCTGCCTTGTCTTTACGTTACCGTCCCGTGTGTTCCATTCCAGGAAATTGCTCGTCATTTGCGGCCCACGACTTTACGAGCTCTTTACGGCAAGAACAAAGTTCAGAACGCTGTCCACTGTACCGACCTTCCAGAGGACGGGTTACTGGAGGTAAGTCATCTCTGACCTCATTCACTTTTGTTTCAGTCATGAACTGGGCCAGTGTGAGCTGGACCTCCTGACGAACGTTTACTCGCCTTCACAAATAATTCCACATCTCGTGTCACGTGAGACAGTGACACCGGTCTCATGACGGTCCATTGTAGGCTGAATCAAACCCACAGCATGCATAATGTCTCTGGGAAAGAGGAGCAAGAGGGCAGGATTAAGTGGAGGAAGGGCTTTGTGCTTTTCAGGCAGTAACTTTGGCCCATTCAGCATCATTGTTTCACACAAGCTCCAGATCTGTGCAGCCTCTTTAACAAACGGCTCCTTGTTAATCATTCGCCTGCTGAGCGGCTCAGCCAGCACATTCTTAGAGAGGCCATACACATGCGCGCACACATCTATACAGAGAGCAGTCTCTCACTGAGTCACTCATGTAGATGCGCACACACACACACACACACACACACACACACACACACACACATATATATACATATATATATACATATATATATATATATATATATATATATATATATATATATATATATATATATATATATATATATATATATATATATATATAAAAATGGGCCTTCAGAAGCGTGTTTTGGGAAAGTCATTTATGATGAAATAAACCAAGCTGCTTGTCTGCTGTGCTGGCATGATAAGTTAAAACAAAGGCTGTGTCCCAATTCGCCTACTATCCATCCTAAATAGTATCAGAGATTAGAATCCGTATGTCCCAAATCCTAGTACATTGAAATGAGAATCCCAAAGGTACCTGGATGGGCTACTATTTAAGGTAGATTTTCAAAGTGTGGATCCGTGGACATTTTTTCAGCCAACGTTGTCCACAACTCATTGCACGAGGGAGAAGGAGCTTTGTGATGGTTTGTGTCGCCGAATTGAAGCTGCATACATGACGGATGAGTGTAATGTCTGTGATGCGTCTTCAGTGTTTAAGTGTAAGAACTTAAATGTTAAGCATTAAACATAAATAAAAATAAATCTTGGCAATGGGCATTTAAAATATGTAGTATTTAAATTATATGACGAATAATGAATGAAGAAAAGCTACGAGGAGTTCCCTGACATGTTGTTACATCCCAATATTTTAAACATATATTCTTTTGCTACACACTCAAAAGTATATACTTTTCTTCAAAAAAAGAGTACATACTTTTAATGCATTGTGTAAGTAGGCGAACTGAGATGCAGTAAAAAGTGCTGGGAAATAATTACAGATGAACCTGACCGGGCAAATCAGTAAATTGCACACAGTTTTTTTGCATAATTTTTTTATGATGTATATTTATGTGCTATTTCTCTTTTCCTACAGGTCCAATATTTTTTCAAGATCCTAGATGGCTGACTGTAAATAAAGTAATTGCAAATAATTAATTTGATGGTTTGAATAAATTTTTTTTTAAATAATTATAATAAAAAAAGACAACAGTCTGGTTGGTTGTACATTTATTTGTTTAGGCCTCATCTGTATTAAATAAAATGACAAGAGCAGATGCAACTCCTGACAGATGTTCTTATGTTCAACATTGACTTTTTAAGCACTTTTAACATTGACGAAACATCATATTACATGGGGTACTGTATTGGATCTGATAAGTTTCTAACTCCGACCAGTGACTTTGGTATCTGGATTCATACAATACACTTTTTTCCTGCAGAAAAAAAATTGTACAACTGCATAAATATAAAATTCTTCCACCATGTAAATGGCTAAAACATTCATTAGAAAGTTACACCACATTGTGATGTCTCCAGCAAAAAAAGAAAAAAAAACAAACAAACAAACAAACAAACAAAAAATTAAATTAAAGCACTGAGTTGCCACGGTGACCATAATGGAGGAATAATCCTCCATTCTAGGATGGAGCAGATCCTCCAAACTAGATACACACAGTTCTACACTTGAAGAAAAAGAAAGTAAAAGCCTTATACAGAAATGTCATTAACCCCAAACTCCCACACTGCAAGATGATCAAATAAGAGAAGTGATGTAAAAGTACTTTCCCCACAATCAACAAAATAAGTCAAAAAAAAAAGAAAGAAAGAAAAGATTCCATGCAGTGCAGTTATTTACTCACATACGGACCTGGGGGTATCAGCGCGTACCATGCCACTATTTTCATTTTTTTCTTTTTTATTGTACAAATACAAACACACACACAGCCATGTACAAGCTTGCTTATACACACACACACACACACACACACACACACACCTTGGACCACTAAACTGACTCACATAAGACAACAGAAATTATAACATGGCTTGGAAAGGACCACTGTATGCGACTACTGCACTGCACACTCCAAAAATATAGAGCGAGACCACACTAGGCAGAAATACTCAGGGACAGAAACACTGCTCGCTACATCAGTAGTGGAATCATAATTTACAGTAATGAATGAACATGTCCCATGGCTCAAGGAATATTCTCATTTACAGTAGAATAAATACTTTGCTATTGCTACTCTTCCTGTAATGTTTACATTCTAACCCTAGACATATGCAGAGAAAGCTAGTGTAAAGCACACAGATTAAGTGTAGGTCCCGTATGTTATGAAAGTTTGTTCAAGACTAGTCGTGGTTTGTTTGTTTTTTTTGTTGTTTTTTTTTTTTTAATTGAACTTTTATTTTTTTTCATTTTCATCTGTCTAAATTATTACGTTTTGAAATGGGCAGAGTAAAAGTGCTATTTTCATAGCTGTGGTCATGATTTGATCATGATTTTGAGGTCAAAACGTCCCTGATAACGGTCTTTATCGCTGTAATCAATGTTTTCTCCGTATACTTTGCACTCAACACGCAGCTCCTGGTTTATGCTAATGTTGGTGAACTGGATGCCCACAAGAGGCTGGAGGTAATGGGGGTGTAGCAGCTTGCCATAGTAAGGATAGTACTGCAGTGGGTATCCCTGGCCCAAGCCAAAGTACTTAACCTCTCTGAGTTTGTCAGCATCTTCTTCTTTCTGTAGTGCAGAGAAAAAACATTAGGCTGTTGTTCAACGTGCAAACTGTGTGTGTGTGTGTGTGTGTGTGTGTGTATTTATAATATGGTGGTATTTCTATTATGCAAATGATGTATAGTAAAATACATGCTAAATGGTCTGTACCTTGCTGCTGCAGTATACAGGAATCAAAAATTGTGGAATCTTCCCACCAGCAACCACAGGGAGCGAGGTATTGGTTTTAGGAGGCTAAAGAAGGAAAGAAGTCATATGCAATGGCAAATTCTCATGCAGGTATTATTAGATATTTATTCTGAATTTAAACCCAATGTGTAACAATGACTTGTACTTTTTCTATATTTTTGTGAGGTTAGAACTCACCCTGGGTCTGAAATTGACAATCCTGTTGAGCTTGACAATGAGGCAGGGCTTGCCAGCCTTAAAGCCAAAGCTGGTGTCCTCCAGGCCTGAGCAGTCTCCCAGCCAGGACCTCTTGAAGCGGCAGGCCTTTCTTACGCCTGTGTCACTCTCCAAGTCCCCACGTTCAATGTATTTTCCAGGAGCATCTAAACATGCAACACAACAAGACATGAATACCAAAGTAATCAGCATTAAGCATCAGCCACATGTCATCTTCCTTCATGTGTATACACCACTCCTCAAAATTTGATGCGTATGTGAAAACTACGCCTTTCAATTAAAGGTTCAACAACGATTCCACATATCGCTGTTAATTCCGTCTTGCCTTTGATATACACAAATAAATTTTGACCTTTTTACCAGTTTATTAACCAATCCATTGCTTTACTGACTGTGCACTATACAAAGCATCTACAGCTACGCAACTCCATACACGTAGTACATACTCTGTTGTGATATTCTGCTATGTAACAATGTGTTTCTCTACATTAGTTAGTTATTACATGGATATGTAAGTGTGTTCTGTGCAACGTATGCCCCAACTAACTGCTGAAAACCCAGCGTACCACCGCAGTCGTCATATTTCGAGTCGTCCACCTGCTTCTCGTCTTTGTATGGCTCCAGCAGTTCTTTCATGGCTTTTGTATAGTCCCTATAACTGTCTTCCTCACCCAAGATGTAGGAGATCTCAGATTTGTCGGAGCGTGGGGTGTGTGATAAACCTGAGGAGAGAAGAGGAGACAGAATGGACTTTTTGATCCAACACACATGCAGTTATGAAATGAAGACTGTGTTATGTCCTCATACGCACAAGCATCAAATATAGACACATCTGCTCTACTGCACACTTAATGCCAAATCCATTCATTGTCATGGTTAGCTATTCAGATGAAACTCCTGTTCTCAGCCTGGCAGTAATTTTCCACCCAGCTCGAGCACAAGGCCAAATTGGGGCGTGGTTATGAGCACAGTCAGCGAGGGGGGAATGAGTGGGAGGAACCCTTGTATCGCTCGGAAGGTCATGATTCCTGTTAATGCTCTTTGCATGGATGTGCATTCCTTGTTTCCATACTGAAACTCCACACTGACTTACTTTTAATGGCAACAAAATTGAAAAGAAAGAAATGGGGCATGTGTTTCTTTTCCTACATGCAAACTTGTAGAGACTCAGCCCCACAGTGCCTGAGCCAGGCCCCCCCTTGCTTCACCTCACGTGTTTCGCTCACACAATGGAAACTTTTAGCCCCTGAGAGGAGGGTGGGACTTCAGACCAGTGAGCGTGTCAACCACCTCCTTCCCTTATCATGGCTTCCAATCGTAGCGCGCTTTGCTGGGCTTCACTCGGCACCTACTCATGTTCCTTCTTTCACTGAACCTATCTGCACAGAGGCTGCTGCTCTTCAGGGGGAAATGGCACCAGCACACTGTTTAACACTGAATACAGCTAAATATATGCCAAGGCGACAGCACACACTGTGCAAACATTCATTGGCCAAAAAAACAGTGAATGGAGGCTGGCTGGGCAAATGCCTGGCAATAGAACAATAAGAAATCTAGCAATGCCTGAACATCCTCCAAGATTAGCAGGACAACTTCAAATACTGTCCAGCTATGCCGTTATTTTCTTTTACAACCAAATATCAGTTTCTTCCTTCATGTTTTAATTTCTATTTAGGTTACATAGGCTCTACAAAGCTTGATGCACGCTGAACCAGTTCACATATTTTAAGGATACACCTATCACGAACACAGAAACAAGAATACAGTTTAAATCTGAACCACCATTAGCCCTGCTATAAGAAGCGCGATCCTGACATGTGATGGTAGTCATCAAGCTGTGAAGAAAAGCAGCAGCGTTCCTCTTATAGCCGACACGTAAAGCCCCATCAAGCTGACTAGAGTGGGACAAAAGGCAGAATGGCCTTTTGAAAAGCTCTCTCTCCTTTCAGAAGGGGAAAGCTACAGCGAGGAGAAACATTACAAGGTTTCACTGCATGTATGTAACATAAAAATTTACTGATTATTAAAAATTATTGTCACTTCTGACTTGCATCACCATCATCATCAGTGCCACTTACCATACTCAGTTTCATCATAGCCGTGTCCTTGCAGCTGCATTATAACTCATTAGTTACCTGTTGATGTTTATAGATCTGCAAATTAGCTTTTTAACTAAAGTGCTACCAAGCAGACACCATTACCGTAAGTATATAATACCATTTAGTGCTAAGATAAATCTAGTTATTGTTGACAAACATCAACGTTGTGATAATACTCTTACAAAATTCAGCACTGTGGGTCGGTCACGAAAATGAGCTAATTACACGTAGTTCATCGTCTCACTGATGCAGTTTATACATTTTACATTTGACCTCAAATTACAAACTCTAATGTTGCTGTGTGGCACAAAACTCTCAAATTTGTTCACACTAGTGACAGTGTTCTGGTTAATTACCTGGGGGTGCAACTCTGTCCTGGTACGTGGGCTTGTAGTTGCTAAGGGTCATGAGCATCGCCTGGATGGTGCCAATGAAAATTCCAGCCAAGCAGCCATAGAAGATTACATAAAAGATGAAGATTTTAACTGCAAAAAAAAAATGAAGAGCAAATTAGTGATGGGGGTGAACATTGTAAAACTTGTAGTAGCATTTCTCATTAATACCATTACAGATGAGTGCGAGGAAGAAAGGTTATTGAAGAATGACTAATTTAGCATCTCCATATCCCATGAAGGCTAGGTGTGGACTAGATACCTTCTCCCAAAAAAGTCATTTTGTATTGACCGAGCTAAATTAACACTGTTACATTCTGGCTGATTGAAAGAACTGTCAGTACAATGACTTTCTAGACACAATATAACCATTCGCCGTCTGTTAGCGTGAGACAAATCAACTTTTTTACAACGTAATGCTTAATGCCATATTTAAAACAATGCATTTCATTAGCACAGTTACATAAAATAACTGAATTTCCTACAAAATGCTAAACTAAGCAAAATCAGCTGTGACGTGACTCTCGTGACCAGAGACTTCCTGATTTTCCATGTGGGGGGAAGTTCGTTTCCCACAGCGGCTATGTAAAACTGGTAAAAAACTGCAATAAGTCCAAACAGTTCAGAAATGTCTTACTCTGTTGTGAATGCCAGTGACGGAGAATAACAAAGCTTACGCACCACCACGCTTTCAAACGTCCGTCACGTTTCCTTCTCTGTGATTAAGAGCTGCATAAAGCGATGGCCCTAGGGTCCAGAAATGTCCGACAGGGTCTAAAAACGCCCTGTTCTCACCATCCCACCCACCCCCGTTAACAGGTTCAGCTGCTCGCCAAACACAGGGGCTTTATGCTGGTCGACCTTTCTGCTTCTCTGACCTGCTGTAATAAACAGTTTACAGATCTGCAGGAAACACCTTCACAGCCACATTGTTTCAAAGACAATACAATAAAATGCCAATCATGGTTTTATGTGAATCTTTCTATGAGTAAGACTAAGAAATATGAGGCCCTAAGTGTTGGCTTGCCCTCCTGGAAATTGAGATACGCCTCACATGAAGAGACATGAGGTTGTCCTGAAATTGAAATAGTCTAAATCTGACCATGCAAGCCGAAGAATAATGGTTAAATACGATCATGCTCACAGAATACACACACACATATCTATATCTATAACCATCTATATCTATCTATCTATCTATCTATCTATCTATATAAATATGTGTGTGTGTGTCTTGCATCATGTATCATGGACACACATGAATAGAAGCAGAGATTATAGGGCTCCATGAGGCAATGAACGTGTGGATAGGAAATGTCCAATTGTTTTAGAAGGTTTTAATCATTTTTTTTGTTTGTTTGTTTTACTCCAGCCTGAGATGATAGGAGTCCATGTGTCTGTCTCACTTCCTCTAAAGCTCCTCCTCCGTTTCACAACACAGCCGCGAACAAAATTGAAAAACATGTGGCGCATTTTCTGGACCTTTTCTTCTTCCTTTTCCCTTCTCTCTTTTAAATATAAAACCGACATCTCATAAGTATACCTTCACACCAGAAAGCTCAACTCAATTTTTTTTATTAAAAAAAGTCACAAATCAGTGAGGTTTAAACTACGGTCAGGTGTTGTTTGGTAAATAAGCCGACAGTTTAGCCGGTTAGCTCAGAGCTTTAGCAAACCACTCGATGTGACTTTTCATTCCTAGAGCTAACTGATACTGCTTCCAGTAGAGTTAATCCCAACAACAAACTACTTTTAAGTCTTAAATATGTTTCCATGCCGCGAAAGAAATATCGAAAGTACAAGACGAGGCGCTGAAATTCACACTGCTAGTCGAGTCCTACACGATGTTATCCGCTAAAGACTCACTCGCCACATGCCACCATTTTAGCGTCTAACGTTTTAATGAAAACACAGCGGGCGCCTTCCTTCTACACACCACCTGTTGAACGTAGACCAGGACACTACACACTACCGATGTACTGTAGTGGATATTCAACTGGTTTCCTTCATGATTTAATCCGGAATAAGTGAACTATGGGCCTTGAATGGAGAGCGAGCGAGAGATAGAGAGATAGAGAGAGAGAGAGAGAGTCCTACAGTCTCACTGCACTACACAACAGATAGACAGACATGAATGCTCACGGGTGATAAACTATCAACTCCGACTGCCTCCCAACCCAAAAATAAGACAAAATAAAGTTCACCAGTGAGGAATTAAAGGATGCACGCCGCTAACTGAAACAGGAAGAAGACATGAAGAGGTCCAGTGTGAGTTTGTTCTCACTGTGTGTCCGCCATAAAGAGTCGAGTGAATGAGCGGTTGAACACAGCAGGGCCTAAAATCACCTTGATTCACCTTGGGGGTGGGGTGGGGGTGTCGGGGGATGGACCTTTGTGCAATAAGGTTATAATTCTATTCATTTCCCTGGCTGAATACTATACCGAAACGTCACTGTAATTACACAGTAAGGACACAAAAACAGCCCTGACAGGAAACACAAAACCCGTTACTGTCCTCAAAATACCTCAGATCGTTTATTTATAATATCTCTGTACGCCTTCAGGATAACCGTATCATCATCCTCATCATCCTGCTAATTAATGTCCTTCACATCGACCTTTAATTTTATCATCAGAAACATATTAAACAAACTACTTGTCTATTCGGGTATCTGATTATAATAATAATAAAACAACAAACAAACAACGCTTTCCTGATTCAATGAACTATTAATTTCCTAGCCTATATTTGTAGTTACACAGCTTGTTTGTTCTTTTATTTTCAATAATTATTCAATAATAGTTACATTGACGTTTGAGCATGCACTGTGTTCGAATGTTCAACCGCCATTTCCTGAACTGCCAAACTATCTACAAGTGGTTTATATACGTGTTATATATTATATATTATACAGTCTGTGTATCACCTTCATATGTCTGTATAAATATTAACCAGTGTTGAACTTGTGTGTCGGTGTGCCATTGCAGCGTGAGGGCGGTATATTCATATATTCTCTCTCTCTCTTTTTTCCTCTGAAAATGAAAGTCACGACGCAGCGTGTTGAGGAAAGTCACAGGTGCTGTGACCTGTCTGTAGCCTTGACTATTTTTCCATTCATGTACTATCCTGAGACGGAGAGCTGAACATTTTAAACACTCACTCACTCACTCACTCACACACACACACACACTCACACACACACTTCACGGCCCGAGAGCAGCGCTCAGCTAACCGCCGTGGACTCTGAAGGAAAAAATGTCGAGCACTTACACCAACTGCCGCCGGTACGTCCTAAAAATTCCTTTTTTTCAGAATTCCACAGAAACGTCTTCCAACCTCCGTCGCCTTCCTTATTGGCGGGCATTCTCGGTTTGTTTTAGTTCCCTTTGTTTGACTTTATTTGGGGCTTCTTTATTTTGTCTTTCGTTCAGGTGCCTGACCGCCAGAGCTGTACTCCTTTCAGCTAGTTGTTCGGAAAGGACAGAGTCGTACCCGGCTCGTGGGCTTGGATCCGCCCCATATATCCTTTACGCTGCGTGGTCACGCCCACAAAAACATTCTAATAAGTCACCTTCAAAGTAGGAGGCCCGAAACTGGCCAATCACAGGCTGGCTTGTGTTTGCGTAACAAAATCGTGTTCGATTGTAGAACTTTACGTTGGTCGTCTGGGCGCGTGGACGTGGAGTCGTAACGCGCGTATATTGTAGTTTCAATGGCTTCGGATAAACACTAGAGAAACATATATATATATATATATATATATATATATATATATATATATATATATATATATATATATCGACCATACGTGTAGAAACGTTACACTCACGTTTAACAGAGAGTCGTTTCCTCTCCTTAACATTATAAATGACGTGTCATCATCATGTGTAGGTTTATTACACCAGAGTGCTATCGCAGCTTATGATTCTTTTACACTGACCAATATTGGATGAATGGCTTCCAGTGACTAAGGCACTGCTCCTGTAGTTACTAACATTTTAATACTGAATTTATTTATTATTCAGCAATGGATTTTACTTGCCCAGATGGCGCTGTAATGCAAAATGACAGTTCAAGGACTTTACAACACCCCATCCCATGTCATCCCGCAGCCTATATTAAAAAAATATATATTAATAATAATAATACAAATGTTGCTGTGTTTTGTGTGTTAATGGTATGTGGTGCTGTTGATCTACTCCTGCTGAGTCTGTCCCAGTGATGTCTGCTCTACTCAAGGTCAGTTGTGGGAGGAATCTATCACACACCTGGAAAGACGAGCCACTCACTTTACGCCAGCATGAACTATCCACACACACTCACACACTCATTTATACATGGAGGCACACACAATAAAATAGGCACAAAGGGCATAAAGGTCATGGTAATATGGACGTTTATCGGATATATGGCCATGCTGCATCTAATCACCAAAAGAGTGCAATAATTATATAAGGTGACCAAAATGAGTTAGTACTGTCTATTAGTTAGTGTATAACCCTTTTTTAAAAAAAATAAATAAATAAATAAAAATAAAAAAAATAAAGAAAGAAAGAAACCTTTTTTGGTTTTACACATGGTATGGCAATCAGTACACATCCTTCTCAGGGGCAGAAGTGTTCAAATAATTAATAAAGAAGGCGGAGGTTAAACCTGAATTTATGCTGTAAACTAATCAGCTACTCGGACTCTTGTTCTTGTAAAAGACGAGTGATTCCATAAAATATAGCACGTGTTATTATGATCATTGTGTATAGTACTATAATCTTTAACGTTTCAGCATGGTTTATTAATTTATTCCTTGATTGTTGAATACAAAATGTTATCAGGCATTATTATTATTATTATTATTATAATTGTTGTTGTTGTTGTTGTTGCTTACAGTGCATTACATTTTATGTTTGACAGCATTTGAATTTACTGATTATGCTGAAGACCGAAGATGTGGCTGTTGACTTTAGGACAATTTCATAAGCGTCTTTGCCAACTACTGGTAAAAGGTCACTGGCAAGCATGTATGAGTTGTGTTTTCATGTAAACACTGAGGTGTGGAAAAAGGTGAAAAAGGTCAAACAAGAGTGTTTGTTTTGTTAAATCTATATATGTATGTTCAGACGGGTGACAAATAAAAGGAAAAACTGGTGGCTCTGTTATGCCATGTGAAACATTTTTATCCTGATGGGTTCTTCTAGGTTGACATTGTTACCAGCTACAGGGCACAAGGGCTCACTGTATGGTCGGATATGGATGAACATGATGTACACCATATGCTATGGCCTTCACTCATTGGATCCCAAACCAGTTGAACACCTATGGGAGATTTTGGAGCGATCTTAGACAGTGCTCTCCACCACCATCTTCACAACACCAATTGAGGGGATATCTTTTTGGAAGAATTGTGTTCATCCCTACAGTACAGTATCAGAGTATTGGAAGAATGTACAGAGTACAACACCAAGGTGTATTGAAGTTGTTCTGATGACTCGTTGATGTGATTTTATTAAATTTAAGTTTTATTTTCTTTTTAACCATAGACCTTGTCTATGACGAATTAGCCCCAGTCAACAAGTTTGTGAGCCTCTTTCTGATCAAAACCCTGCACACACCAGAGATTGAGGGGCTGCTCGTGTAGGATGGATAAGATAAGAAGCCACAGGCTTTGTGTTTACATAGATCATGAGGTTGGCAAGTCCATTGGGAGGTCCTGCATGCCCTATCGGTTGAGGATTGTGAGCGTCATCCGACTGTCAGACCCCAGTTCATCAACAAAACCATATATGCCCAGAAGAACAGAAAGATGACATGTTCCTGGACAGGGTAATATGGACAAACAAACAAATAAAAAAACTGGCCTCAAATTCAAAATATCTTTCACAGAGAGAGTGAGAGTGTAGAGCATAGAGAGAGTGTCAGGCCTCTCATCACTTCAGCTATTTTTAGTGCTTTGCTCTTGCAGTAATTGTTGTCTCGTGTATTGGCCTCTCCTGTTCACTTTTATTATTTGGCACACAAGTGTACTCTGTTATCAAGGAGCTATATTTATAAATGTGCTTCCTCTACTCAATATAAACCAGCATTCACTGAAAAGAGTTATATCCTTCCATACGTAAATAATGTCATACTAATGTTATACTCTGTTGACATTCTGCAATCTCTCACAAATTAAAAAAAAAAAAAAAAAAAAGTTTAGGGAACCAATCAAAAATTAAATCGCAATGAAACGTGTGCATATTTTGTAGTAGGAAGTTCATTTATATGTTTTTAGCCTTTTCACATAAGTGTAATGTAAAGAGAAGAACCTCAGGTGTCATACACTTAACAACTGTTTTTATTTTTTATTAGTTTATGAAGATACTTGAAAAGTGATTCTAATATAAACTGGGGTACATTATGAAGACTCCACGGGGGTGTAGTTATATTAAAATAAACTCTGCCATGTAATTCCTGACTCTATTACAACATTAGATCATCTGAAGATTCCCACCAGCCGTACGCAATGGAATCTGGAACTGCATGTTGAGATGGCTCCAACCTGAACGCTGGCCAATGTTAACAGCCACAGTTAAAATCTCTTGGCATTAGCACTTGCTACATTGTAGCTCAGAGCTCATCTTTCATCAGTGTTTACACTTTCAAGCATCACTTTGTTCTTAAAAACACCCAGATACAAATCGTCAGAGATGAAGATGACTGGAAGAGATCATTTCCAAAATTGAATAATGTTGTCCGTAGAAGGCCGGAGTTGTAATAAGAACATTCTTGGCATGTATTTTATTTACATAAAGTTTAGATCCACTTTGTAATTCACGTCAATGAACCCCTCAACAACTCTATTATGTGTTGTGACTTGGACGTGTTCTTACTCTTTTGGAGTGTGGATTTTTACAGTTTCTGCTCAGGAGAAACAAACCACTCTTGCATTTACTTCATTAACTCCATCACAACACATCCTGATAACCAACAGAGACAACAGTTGTTGAAGGGATTTTTAAATCCAAGGTTACATTTTCCCTGAGAATGCTCTGTCCTAGTGTATAAATCCTAGTGTATACCAGTTGACAAATATGTCATTAAGTCATTAAATGTGTCAAGTGGCTACCAAGCACAATCAGAGTGAGTGCTAGACTTTTAACTAACCAACCTCAAACTGTATGAATTTGATGTTGCTCAAGCCTTTGCAGTGATGCTAATAAGGCATCTAGCTTCCAGATCCTAGCAGCAGGTTTCTGGGTTGTAGACGTGTACTGTTGGACACAGCACAGGCCATGGTTTACCCAGGGAGTAGACTTAGTTACAAAAGTTTTCTGTAGACTATATTATTCAATTAATACATACTATGATAACTATATTTTATTGAAATATAGGCTATTGAATTAAAGGTGAGCATTTTTTGGTGTTCATTATAAAGGACCTTGTTTGTTTGAGTTTAATGTGGTGGTACGAAACAGGACTTTGTTTGATAGAGTTGGTATGTATCCTCTGAAGTCTTTAACTGGATCCAGAGACTTTTGTGCTTGAGCTAAAGTCATAGAATGGACACTCAGTCAGGATAACAGTATGACTGTGGATTTTAAGATATGATGCATTTCAGTGCATCTAAATAAATGTAATGAAAATCTAAATAATTCACAATTTATGTATCTATGCACACTGCATATAAAAATGAAATATGTGCAAGCACCAACTCTTTTTTTTCATAACAACGAGCTCCCTTTGCTGTTTGAAATATTTGACACGTCTGACCATCTCTCTTGCTCCTCATGTTTCTCTGTGCTCTGGATGGAGCCGTGGATCTGCAGGGCACCTAGCTGCGGCCACAGCACTCGATACGCAATTAGAGAAGCGGCAGAGGGAAACACCAGGCTATCTGGCCCATTGCAGGCACTCCTGATGAGCAACAGAGCCTCGAGGGACGTGAAAGCCAGACAGGCAGTACTAGCATCCAGCACACACAATCAATACTTACACAATACCCACAACGTCACACAATTTTCCATACCATGTCATTCAACCGCATTGTGCAATATGAACTTGTACTGTATGTTTTCTACGGTATGTAGTACTCTCCTGAGCAACACCTGAACTGTGCGTTGGTTTGTGATACTCTCTGCGTGTTGCATGTGTGAGTCTGCTAATGAGGCTAATAAGATTTAGTCTGATGTTAATGAGATTTACCATAATGCCCGTGTCATGGGTCACAGTTTGCTTGACTTCTTTAATGCATTAGACATTAGGTCTTAATGGTATGGCTCGGGAAGTTGTTTTTTGTTTTTTACATAATAATGAAGGCACTTGAAAAATCAAATATGCAGTTTCAGTCTCTTCAATCAGAATTTGAATCAGGTATTCAAAAACAAATATGTGTGGAGATTAAATAAGAAGCAGGCCGTTCCACTTTGACAAATATTCCCATGCTCAGCTTCACAGGCCGCTTAGTGAAACACCAGGGATCCCAAAGTCAATATTATGTTTTGAGGAGTGTAAGCCATGTGATTGGTTATGACCCAAAAAAATGACCCACACCCCTCTAATTTTTAGGCTCTGTGATTGGTGTAAAGAGCAGGCTCTGCCTCTGTATTTGTTTAAGTGTGTGTCGGTTGAATCACTCAACCGTGTGAAATAGTATTGTGTGGGAGCTCACTGAAGGTCACTCTGACTGAGAATGTCATGAGATCATGGCAGTCAAGAAAAAAGTTTGAGTAAATCTATACAATTGAAAGCTTCGTTCATTACAGCATCCGAAGAACAAAGGAATGAAAAAGCACTAGTATTTCATTAAACGTAAGGTTGATTGGTATGGATATTAGTGCCTTGTGTCATTTAAAGATAAGCATTTGCTATTTTTTAACATGTTAAATTCAGTAGTCCTTAGACATTTAACAACTACAAATATCCCCTATACTGTTTATGCATTAGACATTTAAAAAAAAATAATCTGTTAAGTTATAAGACAACTGGCAGACATTTATCGTAGGGCAGTAAATGCTATATTGCTATTTATAGAGTGAAAAGAGTGTGATTTCAAATGCACTAATTGTTCACTGTATAAGGTTATAACTAAAAGGCTGGAAATTTGATTAGCTTTTACTCACATAATAATAGAGAAAAGTGCTTGAGAGAGTGAGATAAAAGGTGATGTATTAATGTCATACAAAACTCTTGGGTACGACCACTTTCACTCCATCTTCTCATGTCATCTTTTTTACCTTTTCCTATTATCTACCTGTCAGCAAGGTTTACTGTGGTGTATCACTGCATCCATATTTTTCCAAAAAAAAACTTTGATGCTTTGCAATAATGAGCCAGATGTCTAGAAGCAAAGTGGGCTGTTTTTTTAGTGTCTGACATTTGGCTTATCATTTTAAATCCATTTAAAGGTATTATCTATTAAATACCACATGTCTAGGGGACAGATAGAGCCTTTTGTCTATATGTTAGCATTACAACCTGCACACAATGTAACGAATTAAATGTAGCATTTGGACATAAGATTGAAAGCACTGATGAAGTGAATAACAGTGATTATCTTGTTACAGTGGCACCTGTCAGGGGGTGGGATATATTAGGCAGCAAATGAACAGTCAGTTCTTTGAAGTTGATGTGTTGGGAGCAGGAAAAATGGGCAAGTGTAAGGATCTGAGCGACTTTGACAAGGACCAAATTGTGATGACTAGACGACTGGGTTAGAGCATCTCTAAAACAGCAGGTCTTGTGGGGTGTTCCCAGACTGTAGTGGGTAGTTAGTACCTATACTAATACTAAAAGTGGTCCAAGGAAGGACAACTGGTGAAGCAGTTGTCTGTCTGGCTGGCTGTCTGGCTGTGGGGCAGGAATACACACTGGATGAGACAAAAGTCCATCTCACACGTACCCACACATTCACACCTACGGTGAATTTAGAATAGCCACTCCACCCACGAGTATGTTTTTGGGAGCTGGGTTGAACCTGGAGAACCCAGAGAAATGTGATTTTTTTAAATCTTTTTTTTCCCAGCCGTTAACTTACCTCATTTTACAGACATATAAAAGTCTGAGTAATCTTCAGAATCATAATACTTTAAAGCAGTGGTCACCAATCACATTCCAGGAGATCTACCTTCCTGAAGACTTCAGTTCCAACAATAAAGGTGCTCACCTGACCTTCTAATCATTGCCTTAAGAAGTTCTTGATCAGCTAAAACAAGTGTGTTAGATTTTGATTGGAGATGTAACCTGCAGGAAGTTAGAGTTCAAGGAAGAGAGTTTGTGACCACGGCTTTAAAGAATGCTGAAATACTTGTTTTTTCCCCCCGTTTAGATTCAAGGTATGATTTTGTGTACAAGCAGAGTCTGTGCCATTTGTTCAAAGACCAATGACTGGATCACAATCAGAAGCTTGACAGAGATCATTAACACTGTATTCCTTTATTCATCAAGAGTTTTAATCCAGTGAATTGGGTAAATAAAAGCTTTTTAGTGAATAAACAATGCACACTTATAATAGGAATGACTTTGGACAATATTCTCAAGCTTTTATATTTGTATCTATCTGGCTAACTATGTAAGAGTCCTATCTGTTAACTAGCTAACAAGTTGAGTTGAGGATGGTGCATTTGGGCCATGGGGATGAGGACAGAGGTGAAGAAAATTGTGCCATGCTGCTTTTACTCCACCAGGGGAAACCCTGCTATCTTGTCTTCCTGCATGTGTGCTACTTATGCAAACATCAAGCAATGAATGTTAACCACAAATGCACACGTGTACCCAAAGGGAAAAGCCCACATAGAAAAGTCACATCTGCATGGCCATGAACAGCCATGTTCAAATGTTGCTTTGATGAAGAAAATGTCATGAAAAATATATAAATAAATAAATAAATTAAAAAATCAGTATTAACTAATTAGTTAGTGAAGTTTCTGTTTTATGGCTCTAGTTGATTTGGTGTTTTGAAATAATGGATGCAGCTGAGAGGAAGTTGTGATTTAGACTGAGGCTAAAGTTACCAAGTGTCATCTGTTCATTGGCTTAGAGCTTGTTTACTCCTCCATCTGCTATGCAGATGAATTAACTGAACATTAATGCTAAATCATGTGCATTGCGTGCTGAGTACTTGGGATTCAGTTGTTCCATTTATTTGGAAACAATTGATTTTACAGTGATAAAATATTATTCATATTAGGAAAAGCATTAGACCTCCACACACACACACACACACCCACACACACACACACACACACACACATATTCACACATATGGGCAGTTCACCCAATCCACCTACAGATGTGGGAGCTGTGAGGAAAGCAGAGCCACTGTGCTGAGGGTGTATAGAATGTTGCTTGTTTGAAGTTTGGCAAATAGCCAAAAAAAAGGCCCCTTAAGATGACTATAATAATTTTTAAGTTTTCAAGGGAAATAATTGTGAGGCTCACTCTGCATTTATTTGGCAACTTTCAGTTCTAGATATGATCTGACAGACACAACATTTGAGTAATGATCTGCCCCACGAACAGTAATCCAGTAAATCACATTATAATGCAGTGCAGCTACTTGTGAAGTGAGAATGCTAATTTCTGATGATAGGGACTTTTGGCTCATTTGTCTGTTCTAAAAAAACAATTTAGACATCCTTGGACACTTACTCCATTCTTTTGGAGCAGAGATTTGGATTTAATGTAATTCAATTAGGATTTAATAGTGGCACAGACCATGTTGATATGGCTGTGCCCAGCAGCTATCAATGCTAATAAGATTTTGGCGCAATGCTATCTCCCTATTCTCACTAAAAGAATGGACACTGGGTAATTGTGAGACTGAAACCGGGAACCTTTAGTCTGGGTTCAGACTGAAGGGACTTGTCTAAAATAGATGCTAAAATGCAAAGAAAGGGTTTTTAAGAGTCCTGAAGGAAACATTGACATAACAAACCATTAATGGCCCATTGAGTTTGTACACAGTCCCTCACCCCCATGCTCATTAGCATCAACTGTGAACACACAGCACTGTTTGCTATTTAAGAAAGTGGACATTGGCAAATAACTTATATATACTTCTACATGAAATAGTGAACTGGGTTACGATAAGCATTTAAGTACTGTCCTGCATGAATGCTGTAGAAAAAAGTTGTTGTTAATGAGCTCTGCATTTAAAGTAGGCATACATTATATTATTATTCTCATCAGCATCTACTGACCCTGCAGTTCATAGCCATAAATGAAATAAAACAAGACTGTGCATGCTGTTATATTAAAATTATCATTGAACGAGTGGTATGATGAGTTAACCCCCTAAAGTGGGTTATTTTCCAGTAGTTGAATATTTTCCAATTTGCCAATGATTAACATTGTTTAATTTATTAATGAATGCCATACTTCTTGATCAGTTCATTTAATGCTGTGGTATGTTTATGAGACAACTTATTTCTTGTTATCACTTACATTAAAGCAGCTATAAACAGTCGTTCCCTCATCACCTTTCTTTTTTTTCCTCTTTTTTTGAAGTTAGTAAGACAAAACAAAACACAGTTTGTCATGTTACCAAGAAACTGGAAAATAAAAAATCTCTGTCTTGAAGACTTTCCTGTGGAGGAAAACTTACTGACTGTTACAAAGTGTTGACACCTGAGTCATCTATCATAAATGCTAAATAAAAGTCTGCTTACAGACAACATCATCATATCAACAATTATTTTGGTTAAATAACAAGGTTATTTATATTATATCAGTTTATTATCAGGCTTAGATTATGTGGAGCATTTGCCGGACAAGTCCCTGTGTAAGTTGTTACTATAGAGATGATAACATATTAGAAGTGTATTAACCTAATTACAGCTGGCACTACTGTCAGACCCGCTGTTATAGAAAATGAACTTTCTGACAAATGAGAATCATGTATTCAACATCTCTGTGGGATAAATTGTTATGAGAGAATGGTCCACATAAAAATGACCCGTGCTTGATGTTGAACTCTGTTCGTGCTTAAATTTTCTGTTTGGTATTAGTGTTCCTCTCTGCTCCTTCTAAACTGAGCCTAATTTCAGAAATGGATAATAAAGAGGAAATCTGTGAGTTAGTTTTGTGTGTGCTTCTCAGCTTTGCAGAACAGGTCATATGTCTCAAGCCAAAACATAATGGATGATAGTAAAATATTTCTTTAAAAAAAAAAAAAAGTAATTTAAAGGAAAAAAAGGAATCCCTGCAAATCTGCAGTGACTGTCATCGAAGGTAAGATATCACTCCACTGCTGTGTACTTTGAGTGCCCTGTATTGTATGATATAAGCTAGTGACCAAAACAAAATGCTGCCCCAGCTAAAGATGCTTTTTACAGAACGATTAATCTAAATATACAGTTTGCTCTAAACTGCTCCATTTTGAACTGTATGGAATTTCACGACACATGACTTACTGTGCCTTGCCTATTCTTAGATGTGTCCTGTTTATTTTTAGTCTTTCTGATTGCAGTAAATTTCCAATTAGATCAAAGTATCCCAACACCCGTCTACCACATAAAACATTCCTTTCAGTACATCACATTAGATAAAATATAAGCTGTGTTTAGACTGCCCACTACAGTATTAATGGTATCTCAAAATAATACTCAGTGTAGCCTAATAATGTGATCTCTCTTCATTAAGCTCTGTAATAGTATTAGATATGCCTGTTTTGTCACTATAACCTATAGCCATTATGTATTCTCTGTATGTTCCCATTTATATACAATATAATTTATATTTGGCAATCTACAATTGGCAAGGCCGATTCTTTGGTTTTAGCTGTAGACTGAAGACATTTGCGTTTGAGATCAAATGAAGGATATGAGATGGTAGATCAGAATTTTAGCTTTTATGTTCTGATATTTACATCTAGACATCTAGACTTTAGGGGTGGCTGTGGCTCAGGTGGTAGAGCAGGTTATCCACCACTTGCATGGTTGCTGTCCTTGGAAAAGATCAGAATTTTTGCTGAACCCCAAGTTGCTACCAGTCGCACTTAGCATGGCAGCTCTGCTGTCATTAGTGTGTGAATGGATGAATGAGAAGCAGTGTAAAGCGCATTGTAGAACCGCTAAGGTTCTACATGTACATCTGAGGTGTTATACCTTGTGTTAAAAAAACTTAGAACATGGCATATTTGGTGGTGAGCAAAAGTATTGGAACAGAAATGTCTTAAGGTAATAGTGGCAATTAAAGTAAATAAGTAAATTTAAGTAAATAACACTCTATATTTGGTTGCATATCATTTGCATGGTCAGTGGCCCACTGTTGAATTCTTCTTTTGTGATGCTTTTCCAGGCTTGCATCGTAGTTGTTGTTGTTTTTTGGGTTTCTCTTGTCAGTCTCATCTTCAGGAGGTGAAATGCATGCTCAATTAACTTTATTTCTGGTTAATGACTTGGCCAGTCTAAAACCTTCCACTTTTTTTCCTCCTGATGAAGTCCTTCCCCTGATGAAGTTATGTTGGCAGCACGTTTTAGGTCATTCTCTCTCTCTCTCTCTCTCTCTCTCTCTCTCTCTCTCTCTCTCTCTCTCTCTCTCTCTCTCATGGCCTATCATGGGCACAGTCTCACCCAATCTGGACAGCTGAAGATTAGGGGGGGGCGGGGGATCACCTGGTCTTTTTACAGTCTTCAATTGTCCAGTTGTAACTAGCCACTCTGGCACCAACATCCATGCCATCCATCCATACTATCCATCCAAAGTCACAGAGATCACACCTTTTCTTCATTCTGATATTTGATGTGAACATTAACTGAAGCTCTTGACCTGTATCTGTATGATATTTTTTGCACTGCGCTGCTGCCGCATGATTGGCTGATTAGATAACTGCATGAATGTGCATTTGTACAGGTGTTCCTAATAAAGTGGACAGTGAGATACAGTAGGGTTTTTTTTATTTTTTATTTTTTTTATTACCATTTTAAGTTGACAAGGAAAAAAAAAGTCATTGACATTTTAACCATTTATCTTTAAGACCATGGGCAATTATAATACAGGCCCTGAAATGCTTTTGTCCACTTGAGTGTGATTACATAATCTGACAACCTCACACTGTATAATGGAAGATGAATCACCTTCAGATGTGAATTAAAGAACAACCTTCCCACTTGCTTCACTCATTGCAGATGTTCAAATTCTCCTTTAATTTTCCTTTAACCAAAGTCTGCTATTCATTATATTACAGATACAAGATCACCATGCTAGTACAAAGTTTACCGTGACGCTCATCCATTTATTGGTAAGATCAGTTAATGTTTGAACAGAGAATGCTGATAAACTGAAATGCTCTGAAGAAGTAGTAACTGCAGTTTATGGTTTTATTTACAAGGTCTAGGCGTGAGGCATATCTATAGAGATTAAAGGTATGCATGAAGTGATATTCCTGCAGGTGCTGAAGTTTGTTGCATTTTTTTTTTTGTTTTGGTTTGTTTTAGCACAGGGAAAGAAAATTCGGTAATATGTGCAATTTTAATGCTTGTTTTTTAATGCAGTTTTAATTCCCATTTTCTGTGTCAAAGTTCAATGAAGTAATGCATTCACAGGAAGAGTGGCAGTATTGAAACTCCACATGAAGCTTTTTCCAATCTCATTCGATGATCATTTTCCCATGTAGTGCTATTCATCCAGTGACTCATCTAATTCAGATGGTCCTATTCTAAAATATTACCATGTTTCTCTGCATATTATACATTTTTACAAAAGTTTTTGAGAATCCAAAATTTACCTTTCAACATATACACAAACAAATAATCTGGTGTTTCTTTTGACAGCAGACCACTACAGGTCAAAGTTTAAGCAAGTGTCAAATATTAATCAATAATTAAAATGAATGTGACAGCAACAGCACTGTAGTGTGTTTACATTTCCAAAGACTTGCCGGAATATTCTCACGACTAGATTTGGCATTTGTCCCGAATGTTCTCATGAATGCTACCAGCTTTTTCCAAACACCCGAGACTCATTTAAACTGTTTAACTCAATGTCGGTTGAAGTGAACACAACCCTTTCCATGTGGATAGGGAATGGATAGCATCATTACTTGGCAATCCTGAGCTCTCCTCCTTAATGAAATTCCCTAGGGAGGATTTCATATTAGGGAATGCAGCTCATTCTTTATAAAGCAATCTTTGGATAGGACAAACATTTCAGTTCTAGATATGAAAACAAAAGGTGGACCATAACTGTGTGTTAAATCTGAAAATTACATATAACCTCTAGAGCTTGACAGGGAACATCTGGAGAGCAAACCCTCCGCAGAGAGGTTTAAAGTCGAGCAGCTGGACAGAGTGTGCAGTCAGAAGTTGCTCTGTGCTGAAGTGGAAGATGAATTCTGCGCTCGTTCTTCGTGCTTTGGCCCAACTGTTGCTGCTGGCTTCTGTTATTCATACTCAGCCCAACTACTTCCACGGAGAGGAGTGGGTCAATGCATGGCGTCAGGGCTTTAACTTCCAGTGCCCTCATGGTGAGGCACTGGTGGCCATCAAGAGCTACTTCAGCGAGGAAGAAGGCTCGGACCGTGTATGGAGCTTTGAATGCCAGCCGACCCCGACAACCATCGGAGAGCCCAGCGCGTGCTGGTGGGATGAGCTCAACCTTGCTGGCATGGAGTGGTAAGTCTGTGTGTTTGTATCTTTCAGGACAGGTAATGTGAAACATGTGTGATTTGTAAGAACATATCTTAAAGGACAGAGCAACAGAAGGTGGCATGCAATCTTATCTTGGCTGAATGAGCTGCAAGATCAGACCAGAATGTTATCGGTGTCCCACTGTTCCTTACCAGCTGTTTGAAGCAGTTGGAGAATTATGGCAGCCTGCAGTAACATTTGGCTGCTAGCTCGTCAAGTGAGATGATACTATTCACTGAACTAATATGAAATGTAATCCACATATGATATGAAAGAACCAGATTCAAGCATTCTATGAATTCACTGGAGTATTTGTTAAACTGAAACATTTTAATTTGAAAAATATAATTTCTCCACATCTAACACAGGGATAGAATTCTTATTAGTCTCAAAAAACTGTCCTTAACAAATAACTTTTCAGTATGAGCCTGTCTGTCAAAAGGAATTTTGGACAAATCTGTCTCAAATAAACAAAAATGATTTCTATAACTCTGCATTAAAGCTGCAAATTACATTTCATTTCTGGAGTCAGAGCCCGAACATTTGGAGTGCAGACAGTCCCTAGAGATGCTTCATGAGGAGCAGCTGGATAGAAATTTAAACAAAATGAAACAGACACATCAGTGGCTGCCATGTTGGGCCATGGCTGTTCAATTATTAAACAACTATCCACTACTTGCATATGTATTTACATAATTAGTATTTTACACTGTGCAAAGAGGACTGTTTATGTCTGTGGAATACACAAAACAATAATCTTCTCATCTGAACTCATAGGCATGAAATGTATCAGTGTTTTATATATATATATATATATGTGTGTGTGTGTGTGTGTGTGTGTGTGTGTGTGTGTGTGTGTGTATATATATATATATATATATATATATATATATATATATTATTATTATTATTATTCTTTTTACTGTTGCTGTATGTTCAGTCTTAATGTGATGCAATTCTGCAGAACCCATTTCTCCTGTGTTTTGGTAAGAGCTCAGATGTGAATAGTTGCGGGAAGCTGAGATAAAACATCGCTTCCCAGCTGTTTGCAAAGCCAGGCCGTTGCTGTGGAAACATCAGAGTTATTTGTTTACCATGGAGGAAAATAAAGTTGAAAGCCAACCAAACCAGACTGAAATGAGACAAACAGACATTTTGGTTGAGCCAGGACTTGCACACGACATTTTACCTCACCTCCGTTTCAAAGAGTGAAAACACATGAGGGAAACATTTAAAGGTCTTGTATGATGCCAAAAGGAATTTTTATGAGCGTACACTGGGCATGTGCACCAAACAAAATTATGCAATAGAATACAAAACCCTAGGCTTTTGTAGGAGGTGTAGGAGAATGTAGGAGAATTTATCAAATTCAATAGATAGCTTACACTAAATCATAAACCAGGTGACAGATGTCATATATCACTTTCATCCAAGAGTAGACAAAATACTGAAAAATTATACTTAAGTTAAAATTAATTATCCAGCCAAAAAATGTACTCAATTGAAAGTAAAAAACCAAAAACAAAACATTGCTAATGTTTGGAATGCACTCAAGTATTGAAAATAAAGTAATTTTTTATCTGATGAAATTAGTTTAATATATATTTTATGAAAAATATTACTTATCGGATGACTTATCTCAAACTTTTATAAAATTATGTTTGTTTTAAAGCAACTACACCATTTTGCCTGAAAATATATTTCAATCAATGTATTTTTCAATATTTTCCATTAGCTAGAACTTAACTTGCTGCCCATCCAACTGTGTTAGCTACTGGAATAGATGCAAGTCTAACCTGGCATTAGCAAAGAAAACAGACTAGCTTAGTTTAAATATAGCCAGTTAATGTTAGCAAATGAGCAAAAGTTACCTCAACATGTTTTTTTCAAATTAGATGGAATTCATGCCTTATAGGAAGCCATAGGAGGTACCTTATTTTATATACATTATTTTAAGTCTTTGCTTACTCCAGCAACTGAAATAGCACATGGGCATTGGCTGGCTGAAAGAAGAGAAGGCCTTTGAGATTTGTAATACGTTTTTTGAAAGTCTTAATAAAAATACAGGGAGTAAAAAGTTTTTTTTTTCTTGGAAATGTAATTAAGTATAAGTACAAGGAGTCCATTTCAATAACACTCAAGCAAAGTATAAATACCTCACAGTAATACTTAAGTATAACAATGATGTATAATTACTCAAGTATTTTCCACCCCTGCTTTCATCACATACTCAAATATACCATGGCAAGAATGTACATCTTAGTCAGTTTGCAACACCGACAATTCCACAGCTCATGTTTCAGCTTCAGGACACCATCACACATGATCATATTTTCAATAACATGACTATTTCCAAGAAATTAGAGAATAACAAGGAACTACTAAAACAACATGTTTGGATGGTTGCATGCGGAACCTTACACCCCTTTCAGAACCACATAACTTTTTAACCTAATTATAATGACAATCTGACATTAAATTAAAAATACTATCTAAGACACTTACTCATCAGCCGCTGCTTTTAACTTGTGACAATATAAAACACGCAGTGTTCAGATGTGACAAATCCTTCTCATGAAGAGGGGATTATGAAAGCTGCAGTACAGGTTACTAGCATGGTTTCAATCCCTCACCTGTCCACAGTCTGCATGGAATATTTTTAGCTAATTTCAGTCTTGCTGTAGAGTAAAGAATAGGGTTCTGTAATAGAGAGTATTATGTAGTGCAGGTTTCAGTATAAACATGACCGAACCACAGGGTTAACATGTGCTTTGTGAATTGCATGGTAATTTTAATCAAGATCTCTTTAATTCACCATGACACATAATTTCCATTTGTTTGGAAACATTGAGTGTTGCTCAGACAATGTTAGTAACATACTAAAGAAGTGTATAATGTATATATTATACAGTACATACATCACAGTAAATTGAAGTACAGTAAGTGCAAGGGTAAGTAAGTAAGCTAAATATCCATGCACACCATTATAAAACATTTGCTTTTACTGATCAGCTAACAGTTGCCAAATCACAAGTGAGCTGGTCAAACATCTGAATTGCTGTTACTAAAGTTAATGTATAGAATCAAAAAAAGTTAAAGATTTGAATAACGATCTATTAATGTAATGAAAATTATTTGTCATTATTTGTTGAGTTTTTAAGAAAATAACACAACAGTAAGGCAATTAGAAAATGTCAAACATTCATCAGTCAATTTAATGAAGTAATAAGGATGCTGGAAAATAACATATCAATTAGCAAAGATGGTCTACCAGATGTTTTGTTAGCCCAAGTTTAATTTTTCCTCAGTGCAAATTTAAAAAAAAAAAAAATTGACGACACAAGAGCACATAGTGATGTTAGAACAAAATGTGCTAATGGTTGGGGTTTGGATGGGATGTTGAGGAATGTAGAATATGTAACATATTTTTCTTGGCTCATTGTCCCTAAATGGATTTGAGAAATCTCATCCCACCCCTTTAAAAGTAGACTGATTTTAAAAAGACCTGTAGAGGCCAAGTTGTGCATATGCCACAAAATCCCCAGTGTTATATTAACACCTAAAGCATTTAATTAAGTTCAGATAGACCTCAGTGAACACTTCAGTGCATTCTCTATTGATGAAGGGCACTTTGAAGGGGGACAGCCATTTGTGGGTTTGATCCAAACAAACTAATGTACAGCATCAAACGGCCCTTCAAAAAAATATCATTTCCACTTGAAACAACCTGCTCCTGAGATTCTTTGCCTCATTTTTACGTGGAAGAAAGAACATTGCCGTGGCAACATAAGGGTTTAATTGGATCAAGTCGATATGCGTAACATTATATTTAGTATTATTAAATTGTAACATCAGAACAGCTGAAAACAGTGCTGCAACAATACAAACTCTTTACAAATGGACAATTTGCAAAATCATATTGAATGAACAGCAGCTCCTAAATGAAACTGGTCACGTCGTGGGGACGTTTTTGGTGCTAACAGCATTTTTTCATTATTAAATTTAGACAGTTAGTTGTGATTTTGCAACATTAAAACACCTGCTTCGCCTTTATAAAATGATGTTCAAGTGAATTCAAAAGAGTTGTTAATTTCTCTTTAGTGGTTTCACTGTGTAGGCTGGAGCTTCAGACCGAGCATGACATACTCACAATCACCTCCGAATGGACCACAGCCTGTTGGAGCTCATTCAGAATGAGAAATTTTTGTACTGTTTGTACTGTTTCCTGTTTCTCAGGAGGCATTAAATATACACAGTGTGGACAAAGGTTTGTCGGCACTTGGTCATCACACCCATACATGATGCCACAAAGTGTTATGCACACAATTTCACTCAAGTTCACAGAATGTCTTTGTATGCATTGTAGCATTATAATATCTCTTCACTGGAACTAAAGTGCTCAAACCTGTTCCAGCATGACAATGCCCATGTGCACAAAGCAAGGTCCATGAAGACATGGTGTGCCAAGGTTGGAGTGGAAGAACTAGAGTGGCCTGCACAGAGCCCTGACCTCATCCCTACTGAACACTTTTGGGATGAACACCGGAACACCGACTGCGTCCCAGGTCTCCTCACCTGACATCAGTGCGTCACCTCACTAATGCTCTTGTGGATGAATGGCTGAATGGACACAAGTCCCCACAGCCACATTCTAAAATATAGTGGCAAGCCTTTGAACTCTGGAATGGGATGCTCAAAAAGCATATATTAGGGGTTATAATCAGGTGTCCACATATTCCTGGCCACAGTTTAAATAGTGAGGTAGTAACAGGATTTTATATATATATATATATATATATATATATATATATATATATATATATATATATATATATATATATATATATATATAGTATTATTATATGTGTATGTATATGTACATGATTCTGTGGATGGAGGTTGGGCAAAATATTTAGCTACATTAAACAGATTTAATGCAGATGTTCATTATAAATTGTTTGTGTTGAATGCCATAACATTTAGTTTTCCATGGCACTAAAAATGAACACTAGGAAAGATCACTATTAGCACACAATAGATGCCCTTATTGTGCAGCAATGGTGACCTTTACTGTGCATAGCTGTGTTGTTGCATTAATAGATTGGTGTGATGGTGATGGTGGTAGTAATAGTTTGTGTGTGTGTGTGTGTGTGTGTGTGTGTGTGTGTGTGTGTGTGTGTGTGTGTGTGTGAAAGGTCAAAATACATAGGCAAATACGTAATATGCCAAGTTCCATCCAACAGCATGCAACATGACATATTAAAATTCACAAAAATCACATTTCTTTGTAATAGTGTATACTTGCATCTAAAGAGTTAAGCATTTAACATTATATTTAAAAGTGACTTACAGAATCCAGTCTAATCATAGAAGTCCAATTTTAAGGGTTAAAGGTATCCAGACTCAGAATTAACTCACAATTTGCGAGTCAATTACACAGATTAAATACTGCAGTCATTCATTAGTGCACAAATATAAACTAATATAACCAATGTTTTAGTCCACTGTATGGATGTAACTGAATGCAAATATATTCTTTGGAATGAACTGATATGTGAGTGTGTCTGTGTAATTGTGCCCTGCAGTGGTGTCCCCTGCCCTGTGCCTCGAGTCCCCTGGGATAGTTTCTAGGCTCTCCATGACCGTGTATAAGTGGTACAGAAAATGGATGCGTGGATGGAATGAACTGATACTGTGTCCTAAACAGATACAGATACAAATACAGTTATAAATTGGAGGCACATTATTCCTTTTTTTTTCTCGAATTTGTATGCTGGTTGCTGGTTGAGCAACTGATTTCTCCTCGCCTTGATCATCTGTGCATGATGCATGTCTGGATTGTGGGTTGCAATGGCATGTCTGCTGCTTTCATCAATGGCAAGGGACGCTTGTTCTGCTCTGCTACTTTAACTCTATGTTTGGTGCCATTGTTCTGAGCGGTCTCAGGGCTGCTTGATCCTCTGTGCCGCAATGTGCCTGTGCTCTCTTTGTGGAAATTTGGCAAATATAATTTCAGTTGAACATTTCCCTAAAATAAAACGCTCACTTCCCAACTTCCCAGCAGAGCAGCCCATCCATATAGCTCATGCAGATCACACACTATGCACTGGGCAGCATATCTCTGCTGGGGTCTCAAAAAAAAGTAATGTAATTTTCGCTGCACATGTTTTCATCATTCTTCATGTTAAATGAACAAGCATACAAGTAAATTTATTTGCTATAAAATATTGTGTGAATGAAAAATTATTTATTTTTCCAGCATCCCTGTATTTTTTTCTTTCACAGTTTCCTGTGTTGTGGATGGGTTTACATTTTAAAAATTTTAGAACAACAAACCTTTCTGGTTCAGACCATATACACTTCCAGTTTAAATCTGAACACAGGTACAGATAAGAGTATTGGTAGCACTAAACAGATACAGATAGTGACACTGCCTTACACCTCTAATCCATTGCATGGTAACCAGATAATATTTTTAAAACAGAAGAGCATTGGGTTGTTTTTTTTTTGTTGCTGTTGTTTTTTTTTACTTATGCTTAAATTCCGCTAAATTAGAAATAGAAATGGCAAGGGAACAAAAGCTTACCCTTAAACTATTTGTTTCCATTGCATACATATTGTATTTGAGACATCGGTATTAGAACATTTGAACAAATGACCACATTATTGGTTTCCTGCACAAGCTGACTCATTAAAGGGTTGTTGCAGAGCTCCTCTGAAGTTTTATCACTGAGCAAGTATTTCGTCTTTTCCTGGTCTTATAAGGCTGAGCCGGAGCCAACCGTGGAGAACATCCAGGACATAGAAAAAGCAGCTTAAAAAAACACACCATGTTTTAAACAAATGCAAAGTTAATAAAAGTCTGAGGGAATTAGAACTGATGAACTGCTATAAATAGATGAATATGAATAATCTGTTTGGAATTCAACAGAAAAGTCAGTTCAGAGATGACTGGAACTGACAGAAAGGAACATGATCCTCACTAAAATGTGTATGCTCCAATGCTTGAAAAGTCAACGTCATTTGCTGAGCTATTGGACAAGGTTTCATACGTGGCAAGGTCTTTATATATTATGTCCAGAAAGACATATCCTCATGCAAAATCTTGTCATTCATGACTGAAAGGAAGGCCAGATGAGTATTCTAGTGATTGCTTTAGAGAATAAAGAACAGTGTTCTCTTTGACTCCATTCAGACCTGTATTCAGCGCTGCCCGTTTGTGTTCTAATCAAGCCAGATGAATGAATGTTAATACCAACACTGAACTTGAATAGAGAAAATGCCACTATGGTACTGCAATTTTTTTTCATCTTTGCATGTCATGTAGATGGAACTTTCCAGTTAACCATGTTGGCTGAGATTGCCACATTCAGGCTAACAAAAGACATTTTAATTAGACAATGCATGGCTTGCAAGGACAGGAAAAATCTGCCATGTGGGATTTAAAGAGAGACAGTGCTTAGTGCCTTTAGCTACTAGAGGAGCATATCAACAGGTTCTTTCCTGCTTTGAGAGCATACACAGTGGAATTAATTGGGCTCTGTACATACCCCACAGATTCCCCTTCAAATCTGCCCACTACAGGAGATTTCCTTTGACCTGGAGCCATGCAGTCTCAACCTCCAACTGCCTTCCCAGGCCAGATGGGGCTTTGAGAATACACACAGTTAGACATGTTACCAGTTGGGAATTGCCAATTAAAGGTTAAATTCTGAACAGGCTGTTCTTTAAATGCAAGCTTGCTCTTTTGCCTTAGAAAGGATTGTCAGTACATGCATGGGGTAATTAGGGATACCTATACAACAACTACAATTAATACTGACACATTCACTATTAGTATCTTATTGGCTTATGTCCTTATTTTATTCTGTGTTCACAGTTACACCAAAAAGCCAACTTTTTCAGAGTAACCACAGACGGAAATAAAGCTGAGCTCATTTAATGAAGTCTGATTCTACAGTGTGATTTGAGAAGTATTATCTTTCCTCTTGAACATGCACTTCTAAATAGACATCAGTTAAATAGTAATCATCCGTCATGAAACATCATACATGAGATATTATTCTCAAATATAAATGTTGTTTACATGTTTGTTAATCTCAAGTGCTGTTCTCAGCAACCTGTGGTCTTTATCAGTAGAAGTCTCTTGAGAGTGAAGCATTTCTTTCCTCACGCTTCATGCTCTAGATAGAGTCACTTGGATTTGCACACCTTTAAAGATAACGTTCCACTGAGAGAAGCCCATCCCTGTCATCATTGGTGGAGCTGATCCCTATGGTGTCAGCGTTGTCATGACAAAGAGCCTGAGCTGCTGGTGGCCTGATGGTGGCAGCTCTGTTGTGATGACAACATCCTGTATGGGCCATACACAAGCAGTAACTATCAACAGACCTATATTTACAGAAAACCGAGCAAGAAACTCTTCTTTCTCACCTAAGGCTCAAGCTTGCTTTTTGACCTCGAGAATTCTTCAGTATTATTGAAAGATTTAATCAATTCAAGGCTACATCCTGCTGTGAAATGGAAATGTAACTGCGTTGGGGTGCAGAAATATGATTAACACAAGTCAACATCCTACTAGAGCATTAAACATGCTTTGGTTACAATCACACTGGTTACTGTAATCAAATCTGAGGAAAGAACACTGGCTAAATTTGATTTGTCCTTGTAAACAGATATGTTGTATATTAACCTATCATATTTGATATATTTGTATAACATATAATACATTGGTATAGTATAATATAATAGTGTAGTAGTGTAGTGTAGTTTAGTATAGTATAGTACAGTTTAGTATAGTATAGTTTGGTGATACCATACATTATATATTATACATTATAATGACAAATAATAAAATATATAAGATTTGACATACAATACAACATGTACTATATACTATATATTACTATATTGTGGTGTATAGTATACAACAGTGTACTGTAGTATAGATAACATGTTGTAATAAAGCATAATAATAAATATCACATACACTATGTGGCCAAAATGCTTTTTGAACATACTATGCCAGATTTTTCCAAGGTTTTCCACTAGATTCTGGAGCGTGGCTGTGGGGATTTGTGCTCATTCAGCCACAAGAGCATTAGTTAGGTTGGGCATTGATGTTGGGTGAGGAGGCCTGGTGTGCAGTCGTGTGTCAGTTCATCCCAAAGGTGTTCAGTGGGATTGAGGTCAGGGCTCTTTGCAGGCCACTTAAGTTCTTCCTAAAACCTTGGCAAACCATGTCTTCATAGAGCTTGCTTTGTGCTTTGTGGAACAGGTTGGGCCTCTTATTTCCAGTGAAGGGAAACTGTAATGCTACAGTGTATAAAGGCACTCTATGCAATTGTGTGCTTCCAACTTTGTGCAAGAGTTTGGAGAAGAACCGCATATGAATGTGATGGTCAGGTTTCCACAAACCTTTGGCAATATAGTGTATATTACATATAGTATAATATTGTGTACTATAGTGTAGCATACTAGATTATACTGATGCCATACTATAATAAAGTATAACATAAAAAATGTACATAATATTTCATATATATTCAGTATAGCATTGCATTTCATAGCATAGGATAGCATATTATAGTATAATGATAACAGGTGTAATAAATAAATAAATAATACAGTAACAAAGTATAATAATAATAAACGTATTATCTTTAACAATCATGTAACTGATTTTCTAAGTTGGTCTAGGCTTTTTTTGCCACTTTATACATCACTGGGCCAAACCCAAATTCATCTGCAATGGGTTTTAAGTGGTTACATTAATTGAGACAGGGGCAATGTGCCTTAAATTAATATGTTATATCAGAGGTTCTCAAACTTTTGTAACTAAAGCCCCCCCACCCCATATTTGAGGGGACCACGTATAATGATTATCTATTCTATATAAAATCTAACTATATATAACCTAATCTATAATCTGTTTTCATAGATAGATAAAGGGGTCTGAAAAGTCGCTTTGTTGGGAAAACTGGTCTGCACTGACAGCTAGATAAAAGGCAGACTAAGCTCCACCTCTCCCCAGCAAAAAGAAAATGCAGACGGAGAGGGAATGCAGGGTTTTTCATTTATGCACATTCTATTTGAAAAGCAATTAAATACACATGGTACCCAAATGATGCCCTGTCTGTGTTTTTTTCCTGAAAACAATTTGCGGCCCCCTTCCGATCACTTCATGCCCTCCTGGTTGAGAACCACTGTGCTATATGAATAATATGTATTATTAATACATATTATTACATGTATTATATATAGATTCATATATAATATGAATATACTGTACATGTAGTGAGAAAAGATATTAATGCACAAGGTTGCTTATTTTATTTGCACTATTTTTTTATTTTTTATTTTTATCAAAATGCTCATGAACAAAGTGATATTGGAATCCTTACAGGAGGAACAGGCTTTTGTTTGGCTTGCCTGGTGACATCCATTTTAGAGATGAAATCAGAGACAGTCATCTTAATGTTATTATAATCTTAGTTTTACTGTGAATAAAACAAATAAAAAAAATATGTTGTAAGGTGAAAGGTTTGAAATCTTCCTGGATTAGATATGTGGAAACATAATATTTGGAGTCCTATCCAGATGATTTAAGGCATTATTGAGTGAAATATTGTTGACAATTCCTCACAAATCAGCAGATATGTAACATTTATAAAATCTTGGATTAATTAACAAAAATGGATTAATTTTCCCTTAATTATGAAAGAATGTTAAAGTAGCAAATATACTCTATGGAGAGTAATCACCACCATGTGAGCAGGATAGCTATTTAACATGCTGACATGGTGACATAAGCATGCCTTATACTTAAATTCATAACTTTTCATACACTGAATTCAGCAGACATATTCTGAGGCCTTATTATTACTTATTAGTCAATTGTAAGCCTAACTGTGAAGTCAATACTGTCTAGTCTAATTACCATATCAGAAATGATCCATTTAGTCTCATGTTCAGTTTCTGGTCTTTTCTTGAAGGACCTCCACATGCAGTGACAACGGTATAGTGGCTGGAGTGCAGAGTCAGTACTTTCCTTCTACTCTCGACCGAGAATGGCGGTTCTACTGCTGCCGCTACAGTAAAAGATGCCCTTATTCCTGCTGGTTAGTAGGCAAAGATTCAGACTTAAAGTAATAAAGTTATTTGTCTTTAATTATATATGATCACACTGGATTCGGAAAGCAATGATAATGTTACCAAATGTATGCTCATTCTTTGATCAGTAATCCGCTGCTCCTTCATTATCAACAGGAAGACCTCTGACGTTCCAGAGTACCACAAAGAAGAGGCTGAAATGATCGTCCCTGCTTATGGTTACTTCATCCGGGGAGCTCAGACCACCTTTAGCGGGGTGGTCAGGTATATATGAGTATCTGAGTTTGAATGAAGCAGAGCTGTTCATGTTCATGTTCATGTTAAACTGTTGTTAATGACACTGCTCTGTCAATCACATCTCATTAGACTCTGTTTGACTCTTTTACAGGGATCGCCAGTGGAAGTACATCCTGTGCAGGATGACAGAATTTGACTGTGAATTTCAGAATCTATAAGTCTGGGATTTGTTAAGCACAAAACTCCAGAAAAGTCCACATAATGGACTTCTCCATAAAGTCCACCAGGGACTTTTATGAAATACAGATACATATGTAATACAAGCAAAAAGAAAGTTATAACCAAGGAATTTATATGGTTAATTTTTATGTGATACATTTTGATATTTTATGTAATACTGCATGGTTTAAGAGGCTCATCTTGATTTACATAATGTAGGTAGCATCAACACAAACACCTAGACTATTTCTTTACTTACAGTTTGTTTCTTCTATGTTTGAAAGAAAGTTAAATATTGTGTACCTTATTTTGAATCAGATCAGCTACACAACACCCAATAAAGCATTTCTTCCCTAAGAGTTTGGATTCCCTTTGGATTTGAACAATATATGGAAATTGTATAAAAACTATTTCGTAGTTTTTCATTGGCTTGCTTTTATCACTGCATGTTAATGGTGTAAACAATAAATACTAATATCATTACACTAATGATGCTATACTAATAAATGCTACTAATAAATACATAACAACCAATAAGTAAAGTAATAAGTGATAAACAAAGGTCATATTTTATACAATTTCTTTGCACAGCTTGAATTGTATTATTTCTTAATTATATAAAATTAAATCAATTGGTTTGTATTTATGTATTTATTTATTTGTTTGCTTGTTTGTTTGTTTGTTTGTTTACATAATGTTTTAATTTAATTGTTTTTCCTCAATGAATTTGTGTTACTTTTACTTACATGGCTTTGCATGAAAGGCCCTCTTTCATAGGGATTTTTTTGTTTGCCTATTTGTTTCTCAATACAGATTAAAAGGTAAATTCATATTTTGTTGTATAATGTGCTGCACACTAATTACAGTAGCAGTTATGGTGCATTTAATTATATTCTGACTCACTGTTTCCTGTGGAGAAATGTTTATGCATGATTGTTGACCTATTTATACATGTATACTGCATGCTATGTGTGCACTGTGTGTGTGTGTGTGTGTGTGTGTGTGTGTGTGTGTGTGTGTGTGTGTGTGTGTGTGTGTGTGTGTGTGTGCATGAAAGAGAGAGTGAATTACAAGTGAGAAGTGAGAGAGAATTACATGTTACTTGAAGATGTTGGATTTTGAGGTAAAACCAGACTATATATACTCAGCAAAAAAAGAAACATCCTCTCACATTCAACTGCTTTTATTTCCAGCAAATTTCTTAACATGTGTAAATATTTGTATTAACATAAAAAACATTTAACAGCTGAGACATAAACTGAACAAGTTTCACAGATATTTGATGAACAGAAACTGAATAATGAGTCCCTGTATTTGGGGGGGGGTGTGTGTGTGTCAATATTAACAGTAACAGTAACAGTAACAGTCAGTTAAAGGCCTCCAGCTGCTTTAAGTACTACAGTGCATCTCATCCTCATGGAATGCACCAGATTTGTCCGTTCTTGCTGTGAGATGTTACTCCACTTTTCCTCCAAGGCATTCGCAAGTTCTCGATCACGTCTGGGGGAACACACGGTTACATGTAATTTTCCACTGCAAGGACGATCAGCTGTCCTTCCTGCCTCCCTGTAGCACTGTAGTCTTATGTGTCTTACATTTCAGACATTGCAGTTTATTGCTCTGGCCTCAGCTGCAGTCCTCATGCCTCCCTGCATCAGGTTTATGGCATGTTCACGCAGGTGAGAAGGAACCCTAGACATCCTTCTTCTGGTGTTTTTCAGAGTCAGTAGAAAGGTCTCTTTAGTGTCCGAAGTTACTGTAACTGTGACCTTAATTGCCTACTGCCTGTAAACTGTCTTAAGGACTGTTCCACAGGTGCATGTGCAATAATTGTTTATGGTTCATTGAACAAGCGTGAAAAACATTGTTTAAACCCTTTCCAATAAAGATCTGTCAAGCTTATTTGGATTTTACAAAATTATATTTAAAATACAGTCTCCTGAGAAAGGGACGTTTCTGTTTTGCTGAGTATATATCCTTCAAAACATTTCAAACTAAAAAAATCGTGACTACATTAACTTGATATTGTATAAGTTTATTGTTGTGTAACATCTATTAAAAAAAAAAGCGTGATGTTAACACATTTTCCCAGCAAACCATGTTTTGATATTTGATACTCTGTGTACTTTATACTTACTTCACATTGCTAACCTTGGCAAGTTTTACCCCCCAAATTACCTGTCAAGCTGATTTTGTATGGACTGACCAACACAGTGATTTGGTAGTTGAGTGACTGTCAACAATGTGTATTTATGGAAGCTGTTGTTCAGAGGCAAACTGCCAGATGTCACCGATAAAGATGGCTGCTTAAGTCAAATCACCTCAGTGGCAACCAACAATCTGTCATAATGCACAGACCTGAAATACAACCCCTCAGCGCTCATTAAAATGAGAAAAGAGCAACAACTTTATTTGTCAGCCTGCCCCACCTTTCTCCCAGCTTAATTCCCTCTCTAATCATTTTAATTACAGAGGGGGGAAAAGCGCTGTTGATAGCAAAATGCTTTTTTTAAAGGGACAATGCTGTAATTATGGTTTGTTTGCAGGAAAGAGGCAGCTGTAAAACCATTTCCACTGTATTTGGTTTCAGAACATATCCTCAGTCTATTGTGTGAATGCAGGCTAAACAGAGTCTTAGGCAACAATGGCTTAACTAGCCAGGAAGCATTTAATACATATCCCAGTACTGTGGAGACAAAAATATCTCAAAGAATAAGTTAGTGAGACTGAATTAATAGAAAGATGCCACATATGCCTGTCGTAATAAGATCTTTATGAGAGGATAACACACACACACACACACACACATACACACACACACACACACACACACACACACACACACACACACACACACGCATGCATGCACGCTGTGTATTGAATTAATTCCTATGCGTACACACTTTTACTGATGAATATGACTATGAATGTCACAACATCTGCTTTATATTTATTTATTTATCTTTTTAAATATATAGCCTGTATATGCCACAGCCTGGTGGACGTTGAATGTAATGAAATAACTGACTGATTTTTTATTTTTATTTTTTTACATTTCAAAGTGTGTGCCTTTGTATGTGTGTGTGTGTGTGTGTGTGTGTGTGTGTGTGTGTGTGTGTGTGTGTGTGTGTGTGTGTGTGTGTGTGTGTGAGACACTGGATCTGAATCTGGGTCTGTTTACTGCTCCAAATATCTGTATCCATATTTATGTTCAGATTTACACCCAAAGTACCAAAGTGGACATGGCCTAAACAGGAAGATATTCCTCCACAAAACTACCACAATGCCCGCCGTAGAACCCAGAGGTAAACATGCTCTCAGCATGCTTTGTTAATTCTGGCTCTTGACAGTTCCTCAGCCTCAGCTACATCACTCAAGTTAATAATTGAGCTCAACTATGTGCGCAGGACTTTTTTTTTTTTTTTTATCTCGCTCGAACAGTTCTTATTTTTTATTTGTACATGTTCACAATATTTTCTAATGAGTTCTATTTCTAAAAATATAAACAAACTAATAGCCTAATTGAAAGCACCATGTCCCTGATCAGGCAGTTACTAAGGATGCTGTAAATGCATTGCGCAGCATCTTTCTTTGTCTTTCTTTGTTCCACAAGCTTCATATCTGACCATTCGCCCATGCCAACATGAAAGTAAAATCCCCCAACTTGGGTGACCTTTTTGTTGGGTCAAGGTCATGGGTGTAGGAGCAATTTTGAATCTTGGGGGGATGTTGAAATGCTAGGGGGGGTTGGAGGCATAGTCCCCCAAAAATATTTTTTTGGGAGCAGAATGTCCTAATTAGTGTGGTTGTAAGAGTATTTGAAGTGATAGAAGATTGATAAGACTCAGACCTGGGAGGAGAGATTATAAAGACTATGGTGCACAGTCAGAGAGATGGACTATAATATCAGTAGAACAAAAACTACTACATATCTTAAACTGCATAATATACTTTATTTTTAATAAAGGACATTTTCCAGCATCACGACAGAAAATGAAAACACACAGTCTCAAACTCATAGCTCTACCTCACCAACAGTGGGAGCGATCCTCACACGATGACGCCCCCGTCCCAAACAACTGGTAGCTATCCATACAACTTACAAGCTTCTCAGTCTTTTCTACTCCTATGACCTGCTGTTCATCCACCTCTGTCCTCTTCCTCTTAAAATATTATAGAATGCTCATCTCTGTGTGAACATTTTGACTAACGTTACCATTACATCGTTTATGGACACGTAGCGATGGCACATACACACAATTTTAGTGTGCTAGCAGGCTTGGAAACTTATGCGTATTTGACAGTTTCATAGACTAAATAATTATTTCAACAACAAAATTGTTGATCAAAACCAGCAAAAAATCAGCTATTTCATGGGCTGAAATAGCTACAATATTCTACCTCAAATACAAAGTGGTAAATCTTTTATCTACGTTAATGTGCCCAAGAGCGTTTGAATGCTATGTCGTAACCGCCCTCACCTCAGGACGCGAGGTTTTTTCTTTTCCACGGATGGTCACTATTCAAGTCATCTCCAAATGAATCCATTGCACTTTCATTGTGTAAGAGTAGCCACCTCTCTGAAAATACATACCAGGTTTTGCTTGTTACCTTGCAGTGACAGACACTTTGCTCTCGTCAAGCTTGGCAACAGGCAAACGGTTCAGCAGACCCTAGCTACTTGAGTCTGACCACTGCACTTATTATAGCAAAAGTTTTTTTTATTGCATAATGTTTCTAAAAGTTGCCGGGATGGATTCATTTGGAGACTGTCCAATTCAGATATCCTTGGAGACAGGCAGGCAATGGAAAATGAAATTTGAGATTAGGAAAAAGTGTGTGTGTGTGTGTGTGTGTGTGTGTGTGTGTGTAGGGGGGTGGGGTGGGGGAGGAGACAAAACCTAGATTTTGAAATGTGGGGAGGACATGTCCACCCCATGTATAGTCGCAATCAAAATTATTCAACCCCCATTGCAAATCGGTTTCATCGTCAAAATGTACAGACTTTCAGCTGTTTGCAATGAACAAATCAAATAGAAGCAATTGAAATAGTTCAATACAACGAATGCTTCACGTGGTTTCCCCAAATTCAACTGAAAATGCAACTTATAATGATTTCTCCAGTTTCAAAATTATTCAATACCTTTAATAAAATCCCTCACAACAGCACAAATATGCAAAATAAATTAATGTATTTCATATATAATGGCTCCTACACCCATGGTCAAGTGAGATTCCAGTCCTGATGCACGTCTCTAACCTCAAACAGATGTTCTGTGAACTGAATATCATGCCCAGTATTTGTATCTGTATTTGTATCCATTTAGAAAACATTCTCTGTTCATTCAAAATGTATTTGTTTTCAGTTACATCCCTAGTGTGTAGTCAGCATAGTCTGATGACCACAACTATAAACTTTGCATACTTTATAGCGCAGGTTATGTATTTACCCCATCTTGGACCCACTGTATGAGCTTTTTATCTTTTATTATTTTTATTTATGAGAAATCTCATTCGTTCATGTCATGATACACTTCCACAAACATGTATTGTGAAGATATCAGACTTTGATAGATCCCTGTTTTGTTTTTGTTTTTTTTAAATAAAACAGAGCGCTCACTCTCACTCGCACCATTGATATAAAACACCTGACTCTAATTTATCTAAATTACCTTCAAATTACCTGATAATCCTAGAGGATCACATACTTTTGCCACTCACAGATATGTAATATTGGATCATTTTCCTCAATAAATAAATGACCAGTTATAATATTTTTGACTCCTTTACTTAATTATGTTTTCGTTGTCTACTTTTAGGACTTGTGTGAAAATCTGATAATGTTTTAGGTCATATTTATGCCAAAATATAGAAAATTCGAAAGGGTTCGCAAACATTCAAACACCACTGCATTCTACTTGAACATTTTTTTCTAGCAGGCAGTACAATATAACAACATTGTTACTCTTACTTCTGCTGTCAGAACTGTGATAGAGAGAACCAGCCTGTGTCAGAGGCCTGCTGAAGATGAGTGCTGCGGTTAGACCTTAAGTGGCTAATGTGTCTCTACTATAATTCGCCAGCATTTAATTAGAAACCTAACTCATTTAAACTGGGCAGGAGTGGTGGAGGAAGAGGTTTGTGTCCTTGGCACAGTGTTCCTTGTTTTGTCCACAAGGCTGATGACGTTGGCTAGAGAAAAGCCATTTCCTTCCTCAGCTTTATTCTTTTCAGTTTGGTTTGCTATAAGAGTGTCATTGCTTTGTTCTTGGACTCTTTGACATGAACGAAATCAAAGATTATGTTTTATAAACCTGGCAGCTGGTTTGATTATTTGGCAAATGGTTTGTTAGATAGATAGATAGATAGATAGATAGATAGATAGATAGATAGATAGATAGATAGATAGATAGACGTATTGTGTTGAAAGGCCACCTTCTACATATAGAATGTATGTACATATGTCTTTGTGTGCCTCTAACTCTTTGCCTGCTGAATCTGTGTAATGAGAGCAGCACTTTTCTGTAGGTTAAACCTTGTGTTCCTTTCGCATCACCAGTATGATCAGAAACATCTAAATAACCAAAAGACAACAGAACCTTTCCAGACCCCTACTGGGGTATAGGTCAGTGTAAATACAGCTTACACAAGCCAGTTTACACATGAAACATACGACACTACCGACCAGAGGACAAGAGTGAATTTTTTATTATTATTATTATTTTTTTTTTTTTACATGGCTTGGGACTTGGGTTTGTGACTGTTTAATCATAACAAGTTACCTTTTTACATAATAAATAGATTTTTTAAATTATTCATTATAGCTATTTCTAAGTGAAAAGTGACCCACAGCTCACATATTACTGAGCAGTAGTGTGTACAACCAAGTTTGGTTTCCATTCTGTCTTAAAATTAAGTGAGATATATAAAATGAGGTTTTTTTTTTGTGATAACACTATCATTTCATTTTTATTTATTTATTTATTTTTTACTCCTCTCTAACACTTGCTTTAGTCTGATTATTTGTCTAGTTACTATGTAACTACTTTTGAGTAATACAGTACTTATTAATTCTGCTGGCTGTGAGCAAACCTGTATCCTGTTGGCTTGACTTTTAACACACCACATTTTCTGCCGTCTATAAGTATTAAGCAATCTGTTCACATTATCACTACTAACACCAAGCCCTGAAAGGTGGCAGTAAACTTTTTTTTTTTTTTTTTTTAAATTCTTGGCTCTATTTCATTACCTACATTTGAGGTTCATGAACAGTATATATAACAAACATTATTAAAGACAGCAATACTGAAGTGGCATATGTCTCATAAAAAGTTACTCTTTGAACTGTCATCAGATTTTTTCCACAAGCACACTCTGGCGTATTGTATTTTCATTGGTGTGTTAATACATGTAATAAATCTGAATTGATGGTATTATTGAATATGGTGGAAAAGACTTATAGAACTTCAAAACAAAACAAGACTTTAAACTCAAGACCTGGATATGGACCTGCTTATACTGATGACTATGCCAGCATATGTCATAAATATGATCAACTTTTTTGGTTTGTTTGTTTGACCTGATTCTCTTGATAATAGTTTACCCTGGTTGTGTGATCGTTGCTAGTTGAATGATGTAGCAACATTATTATTGATATTAGCTCTTTTGAGAAGATAAAGGCTATTATAAAATTATACACTTTAATGATACATAAAGAGCTATGTAGGCTACAGTAAATGCTGGATCTTATCTATTTTTATGTAGATATACATAGTCGCAGATGGTCAATTTGATCTCTAGGCCCAGCGTTTCAGCATTACAATAGTGAATAGCTAATTTTGTATCCAAAGAGCAGATCCTTACTCTAGCATGATGGCACTCCAGAGGGATCCAAACTTGTGACCTTCCAAAATACCACACTGTCTCATTCTCTTTCCTCTCCCCCTTCCATTTCAGTTCCTTCCCTCTTTCCTGCCCTCCCTCCTCTCCATTGTTCCTTGTCCTCTGTCTCGTGCTACTTTCTGTCATGGGTAGGGCTGATCCTCCATAGAGACGGAAGGCACAAACTCTGCTGGCTAAGGTAATAGGTTTTAGGCTGTCAGCAAGTTTTCATTGCTTCATAGCACTCATGCCTGCTAAATGCATCTTATGGCAAGCATGCATAGGCTCATGCAGTGCTTCGAACACTCAGGTCTTCATTTCAAGGTCAAACTTCAATGAAGTAGAAACAGTGTATTAAGATTCATTATTTTAAATATGCTTCCCTCATGTTATCCTTCTGACTACTCTCTCTTCTTGTTTGCAGTGAAAGTGTTATTTTTATTATAATTTTTTTTAATATACACAAACAGTTGGCTTTTATGAAAGCACTTGGGTGTTTATTAGCTCACGTTAAGATAAACTCTATAGAAGGTGAACAGGTTTCTGAGAAATTGCAGAGCTGCAGGTGTGTGGTTTAGTCCTACCGAAAGCATTTCCAGGAAATGTTGTAACCAAAGGAAATACCAAGAAGTATAATAGAAATTTGAAAGTACTCTTTGATTTTATACACAAAAAAGTTGATTATTACTCCCTCCTAACTAAAAAAGCTTACATGCAACAGAATGGTTTTATATAGAAGTGCACAATCTGTTGTTAAAAGGTTGTAATTATGCACCACTGACTCCTTTGACCAGTACGTACAGATAAATCTCAACTGATTTGCATATCATTAAGTGAATTCCCGAGCAAGTGAGCCAGTCCACTGTATTGTTTTTGCTAATTCTCTAAGAGTCGACCATCACCACTTTCCCAGCAATGTCAACTTAAGGTCACAGCTAGTGTGCTAGTTTGAGTGGGTGTCTGTGTTATTGGAAACAGAGAGGCCTTTAGTTATAACATGAGACACTAACTCCTGTTTTTTCTTCTCTATGTGATGAGAGACTGCACTAACAAAGGTCTCATTATTGCTACTGCTTTGTGCTGGTGTAACTTCATGGGTGATTAGTCCAAACAGGATAAATCACGCGTTTAATACCAATGCAGAATGAATAGAGCGCTAATCTCCCTTGGCTACATTTAGGTCTTCCGTCATTTCCTGGTGAAGTGCATTAGTGGAAGTGCATCAGTGGAAGTATGTCTGGATCATTAAATATTTAGGTTTCTGTTCACTTTTGCAAGCTTTCAGGTTTTAAATACCTTCCTTAATGCAATTCTGAACTGCTTTACAATTCTGGTTTATTAAATTTGATAAGACGCTTGCAGCAGTGTCTTTATGTGGTAGATGAGAGGGACTTTAGACGGGAAAGTTAGTGGAAACAATAGCAGTACTTTGATCCCACAACCCTTAGGAGTGGCCCACTCATATAGCCGTGCCAAGCTAATAGCTGAGAGTTCATGACTTGATTGCGTAATGGAGGTGTTGGGGAGGGAGGATCAGGGGGTGTTACTAATCCTGTGCTCTGTGCACAGAACATTGGAAAGGCACAGTTTCACTTCCCAACAGGGTTTCATGCTAATCTCATCTCTGTTTTTACACCAACTGTTACACCGGCACTACAATCTGACTCAAGCTCTGACCAAGTAACCTACAGTAATCACTGCGGCCTTACTCTGTGTAATGGTCTTGATATGCTAATGTGAATCACTGTAAAGAATGCACTCATCATACAGTATGATAATATCAACAATTGCTATCTAATTAATGGTATTTTATTAATGGCATTTCAATGCCAGGTTATTCAAGCATTTTAAAATTAAAAATGTAATTTGTGTTAATGATTAGCATCAACTTAACGTCTGAACTCGCCTGAATAACAAGAAAGCGCTTCTAGGAAGTCCTCTCAGATTTCAAGGTCACTTACAGGCTCATAAACTCTTGGGAAACTTCCAGACGGACAGAAAGTCACCTTGTAGCATATCCTGTTCTCTCCTGAATACAAGCACTTCTAGCCCCTTATCTAGTAGTTAGATGTGCTGCCCTTAGTGGACACACAAGATACAATCTCTCATCAGCACTTGCAATTTTTTACAATCATTGTTACTCTCATAATCTGACCTCCTGACCTCATGTATAACAGATCAGCCCGAGACACAATGGTTATCTATTGGTGATCAGACAGGTGTCACATATCCTTCTCTTTACAGTGCTAACATGTGAATATAATTAAGTAGAAAAAGGCTTCTTTTAGAAGGGCAGCATGTGATAAGCCTTCACTTGGACTTGGACATCTCTTCTGGATCGTGCCATTGTTTTATAATGCACTGAATATCAAACAGTACCACTGTCTGTATCACTTAATGAAGATTTTAATATTCTTGGACAAGTCAGGACTTAAAAGTGACTGTTCATGCTGGATATTCAATGTTAAGTCCTGGACGAAACCAGTTGAAAACTGGTAAACCAGTTTTTCACTAGTGTGCGACTTTAGAAAATGGAAATCTAGCCTGTCTGTCTTTATAGAAATAATGGTTGTGGATGGAACAGTGCATGGGGGTGGATGAGTTTGCATATTTGTGTTTGTGTGTTTGCCATGGAACAGGGTCATCACTGAGCTGATATACTCTACTACACATGTGCTATATGTACACACTCAGCATGTGTAGGCGCCTGTGTCTGTCTTTATACAAACAGACAAGACAGAGCCACACTGAGTCCTGTCTCACTCAATGACACCTGCTGTCCTACACAAGCATAGGACACGTATGACTTATGACCTAATTTATTAAATATTTTTTTCTGTAGACTCTGTATTTAGATTAGATATGAGCAAGTTATTATAAATTCATCTTTCTGATGATGTGCATTCAGTCCCCTTGTGTGTTTGTACTCACAAATAAGAGAAGCACATACTAAATTATGTGCACCCCAGCATGTGCGATACTATACTGTACTGTAAGTATGTGCACCCACATGCAGCTGTATTCTGTTCTACTGTGCTACATTACACTGTGTGCCGAGAGCATTGTCCAGTCACAACGATTGTCTTATAAATAGGTTTTCTCTTTGCATTCGTAAGTGTGTGAGTGTTTGACGTAGTCAGTCACACTTACTCTCTTTCTCTGAGAGTGATGTCTAATGGAAAACAATTACACTTGCTCCTTGGCAGCCTGACCCATCTAAATAACACCACATAAAAGATTGGGCAATCTTTTCTTCTTTTTCTTCTTCCTCTCTAGTCTCTCTCTCTCTCTCTCTCTCTCTCTCTCTCTCTATCTGTCTATCTATCTATCTATCTTTCTCTTCACTCGTTTTCTCTCTCCTCACGGAGAAGTGTCTGTATTTGTCCTTCACCCAGACACTTCTCATTATCCTCATCATGACTGGAGAGCTGCTCTGTGGGAAGCAATCTAAAAGAGATGGATGAACCAGCATGGCTTTTCATCTTCATACAGACAGTGATATATACTATTTGTGATATTAATATATTCATAGCAACAAAAGAGGTTGACTCATAAGAATAGTGAATACTTTCTTTATATAGTAAATAGACACACCAAATCTCGGTTTTTTAATCCTTTAATCATTTAATCCTGAAAATACACAGAAACGTTTAGAATTTTGAAACATGTAAAACGTTGAAAGGAAATGTTTAGTATCTAAAATATTCAAGATATCTTGAATATTAAAGATTCTGCACTATTTCTAAGACACTATTTAAATGTAAGCCAGTTTATGTTATTGAATATGTTAACTCCTTTGTACAAAAGGTCAGATTTTTTTGCTCTTATTTCAGTCTTATCTCTTCCATCTAACATGGATTGTCCTGTTTTGGACAAACCTGTGGAGTCGAAGCATTTGTTGATGATAATGTAATTTGTAATGAAAATAATTGTAGAATAAACAAGGAAATAAATGCAAAATAAAAGCATTTCCACTAGTGATCACAGACCTCACTGTGTGTATACAGTATGTAGGTATGCATATGTACTGTATACAATGAATATACAATGAATGTATACTATATACAATGAACATATACTGTATACAAAGAGAGGCTTTTTCTGAGTTATAACATGATGTTGATTTATTGAACACTTTTTTTTCACTGTATAATTAATATTTTTTTATTTCAGTGAGTGATCTGTCTTAGAATGCAGAACTCAGCTAGTTAACGTAACTTGTTTTCTTTGACTTTGTATGTTTTTTCCGTTGCATTGGACACATCTGAAAATGGTTTATGTTTGAATTGTTTCATTAAATAAATACTCATCTTACTTAAACCCACTATGGGGTTGTGATACATTGCAAGTGAAGAAGAAGCAGCCAATAAGTGCTCAGTATGAGTGGGACCTTTTTCAGTGCTGTTATTAAAGCATCTCCTGTGGATACTCATGAACCACATGAGAATACCAAGAGTGTATATAGCTGTCAAGAAGGCCACCTGAAAGATTCTGAAATCTAAGATGATTTATTTAAACTCCTTTTGGTCACAGTATATTTCCATAATTATATATATATATATATATATATATATATATATATATATATATATATATATATATATATATATATATATTTCCATATTTTATTTACTCACTTAGAATTAAAAAGTACTTCATGAAGAATTTACCATATCATTTTCTTTTCTTTTTTTTTTTTACTTTGGCCGTTCTCTCCAACAGCTACAGCTTTGTATATGTTAGGAAACTGAGTTGACGGATTTAATATTTGTGACTTGAAGTAGGCCTTAATCATGTGTGCTGTCTGTGTCGGAAGTCATTACCATCCTAAAGGAAAGTTTATAACACTCGGGCCTAGCATGTTTAATCAAAACCTGTTTACATTCCTTAGCATTCATCATTCCACTGATTTTCACCAGATCTCCTACGTCACTGGATAAAATTGATCTCAAACCAGGACAGAATCCTGTACTCCTGCAGTCTTGTACTTTTCTCCAGCTCTTTTTTTGATATACCAGTGACTTTTTGAACCACAAGATTAAAATCTGGACTAGTCATGCTGCAGAAAATGATTTCTTTGCTTCTCTTAGACCATTTGCCCAAGACCTCTGCTCACAGCATGAATTTTGGTTCCAGACAAAACTGCCAGGTGGAAGCATTTGTCTACTAGATTTGATTTTGTTTCCCTTAGGAAACCTGTAACAGTGGTTCATCAGAAGCAGACATGTTTTCTGTCTTTAGCTTGTCTAGTTATTTTTCAAGTTATTTTCACAGTTTGGGACATGAAATCTGGAAAATCCAGTTCGGTAACCTGTTGTCTTCTGCTCATATCTTTTCTGATACAAAACTGGGACTTTTTGTCTAGTTGTCCAGATAAATGGACCTAAGGCTTCTGCACAGTTCTCTCAATATAAACCCACAGATTTTACAGGACAGAGTGCATTAACGTAAGGGACCCAGTTTGTCATGCCTGTTATTTCATATTATCTGCCTGAGTCAGCAACAAAGAACCTTTTTTGTGCCTTTTTGTGGATTGACACTGAAATGTGAGCAGTGAATGGCACAGAGTTCTTGTGAATGAAGTAGTGTGCCCCCTACTGATAAATCACTACCATTCCCCTTATTATACTATACACACAGAACATTTCAGACATAACAGTGGTAAAGGACTGATAAATTCATGAACAGAATGGGTCATTGAGAGTTGTTACAACTCTAAGGCTTTTGAGTTTCATGTTCCTCCTGATAAGGCATAGCTTTTGTTTGAGCGTTGAATCAACATGTGCCTACTACTTTCTCCCAGCAAGAGAGCCTACTGTAGTAAATATAGCTGCTATATGTTTGAAAGCTTGTTTTGTTCTGAGAAATTAGTAGACTTTCCACTCCACTGAAATGCTGTGAATGGGCAAAGTGCCCTTCCATAGTAAAAGTCATATACCTCTGGAAATATCATGTATACTATAAACACCAGCCTAGTGGTGTAAACAGGTGTGAATCTTAATGAGTGGACATGCGTGTAAACACACAGTCAAGAGCCTGAGGGTGTACCCATGAGGGCACAGAAGTAATCTGACCTGGCTTGGTGCTTTTACTACTACGCCTGAGTATAATCCACCATGCCAGTGCATTTCAAGGGCAATGTCTTAAATATAATGTATTAACTTAGGGCAAAGTGAAAGGCATGCAATGATAAATCCTAGTCTCCCTTTTCTTTTGGTTACTTAAGTTAAGGTTGGGGCTAGATTTAGGTGTATAAATAGCATGAATAATTTTGTCAATAGATGGCCCTCACAAGGACAAACCTGTGTGTGTGTGTGTGTGTGTGTGTGTGTGTGTGTGTGTGTGTGTGTGTGTGTGTGTGTGTGTGTGTGTGTGTGTGAGTGCATGCACTCCATTCAAGCAGAGTTCAAGTTATAATAGACATTGTGAAAAAATACCCACATTTTGTATCTTAAACTGGTGTTCTCTTTAAGAGACAACACACCTGATCTCAGAACGCATTTTCAATTTCATTTGCCCTTCAAGATTAAAATATTATGGAGTTCATTTAATGAACGGTCTGATTTATAATTTCGTGGAAGAGTAGCCTTGTCACTCTCATTTTTAAAAAAAATGGTTCATAGACCACACTGCTAGATAGTGAAAAGTGATTACATTTTCCTTACACTCTTATTTGTCTTTTGTGCTTGGGGTGTGTCTTTATCAGTGCATTAAATTGCCTGAAAGCAGCGCTACTTTTATCTGTGTTATCATCAAAGCACACTGTTTCATAACCACATAAGCATGCTTGTGTGATTATGAAACAGCGTGATGCATACATGTGTTACACTGTCATATGTGATATGTGCCTGAAAATGCTTATATAGGCTCAGCCTTTAGACTGAGGTATGGTATAGTTATCAGTTGATTCAGGCTCTCCAACTGGTTTTAATATGGCAACTTTTACATTCGCAAAGTCTACTATGGGTATTTTTCAAATACAGTAGTATTTTATTATTATTATTTATTTATTTATTTTTAGATATTGTGGGTTTTATAGTGAAAGCAATTGTCACATTTGAATAGTGCATAGGTAGTAGTTTATAGTCACTGAATGGAATCAGGAGTAATTTCCTACAGTTCTGCCTGAGTCACGATTCAGAGACTTTGTACTGGCATGAATACAAAGTGTTCCATCTGACACCACATGGCAGCACGACAGCAACCCCGTTCTGCATGAAAACACAAACCTCTTTATCATATATTCAAGTATAAACGCACTAACACACACAGATACACACCTACCTTTTCCTTGCAGACTAACCTAATAATTTTCACAGCATGTTATGTAAACCTGAAGTGTGTGTATCTCCATAAGCAGTGGCCAGATTCCTGAGTTTAGCATAATGAGAATACCGAATATCACACAATAGCATTTTAGTTAGTAATTGCTTAAAAAAAAACAAAAAACAAAAAAACAACGATTGCCATTATTGATGTCTCCAAGACCAGCTTTGTGTTACCTAGTCCATTCTTTACTGCTTAAGTGCTGAAATTGGTAGCTTGTTCTTTCCTATAACAATACATCTCAAATTGGTTTATTCTTCTATACTTCAGAAGAAATTTGCCCAAATTTATGTTTTTATTAATTAAAGAATATAGTGAAGAAATTGAAGAGTGACACATCATACTATTAGCCATATCAACACTGGAGACTGTGTTGTGTATACACTATGTATGATGGTGAGTCAAACGAAAACCTTGAAAATAAATTATAATTGAATTTTTTTTTCTAGAGGAATCTGGCCAGAAACCTTGCATTAAATGAAATGGAGATTATGTAGAAAAATGATACAAATTATAGAAATATACAATACAAAAAAAAGTTTTCATTTGACTCACCCACATAAAATACCACAATAATCAATTTTAATATGAAAATACAGATAATTTGCTCTTTGATTTGCATAGATCCTACACTGCAGAATTGACTGTTTATATAACAGATGAGGCCTAGCTGAAGCACAGCACTTTCTTCGGATGGAAAAACATCGAGCAATGACACATAAGCTTGGCATCTTCTTGTCTATTTCTGTCCCCTCCATTACCAACTTATCAACCAGAATATGAACTCACTGTCTTATAGACAGAAGAAAGGCAGAGCATTCAGTGCAAACTTTATAACAGAACTCTTTCTCATTCTTTGTACATGTACGTCCTTGTGCATTGTGCATGTCGGTTTCCTCATAAAAGTTTGTGCAGATGTGTGTCCTGTAGTGTGTGAATACAGTATGTACTAGATCTCCTCATGTGTGAATGTTTGTGTATGGTTCAGTGTAGCTCTGCACATTTTTATTTAGTTGTTTACAGGGTGCTGAATTATCAGTGTCATGCTGACATGGAACAAAAAAGTATTTCTTCCAGTGGAAGGAATGTACAGTAGGCTTGATAAGGGCAGACACACGGAGCGTGGACAAACCAGTGCCGCTCACACATCATTACAGGCGCAGGTGACAAGTCAGTTTGGTTGCCTAGCAACATTGCTCAGAGGTGCTGCAGATTTGATTGCCCTCTTTGTAGCCCTCCTTCTCTTCTTCACTGAGATCCAGTCAGCATTTTGAATATAATGGCTCCATGAGTGTGATACTATACCTGTATTAGCCTTTTTTTAAAAAAAAATTTTTTTTTAAACCTAACTGGTATCAGTGTTTGTCAGATCAGTAGTTTCCAACAATGACGTAGCTGAGAAATAAGTAGTGTCCAGTGCTAGGAAGGTTAATTATGTTATTACAGGACCAATTAAGTTCAATAGACATACAAAAATGCTGGATACATTTTTAATTCATATCAGTCTGTGGTGACAAGAAGGTTTTTAGTTCAATTCCCAGGACTGATTGAGTTCCACCATTGGGCTTGTTAATTACTTGGTATAAAAGTTTCCGTGAAATGAATAAATGTAAATGCTGCTCCTCAATTAAAATTGTTTCACATAATTCTTGCTATATTCTTTGCATGAGTAATGTTTTGTTTTTGTTTTTTTTGCACATGGATATGGGATCCCCAATTAAAAGGAGATTCAGGTATGTCATTGGAACTCAACATAGCTGGAATTAAAGCTGCAAAGGATAAATAAGGACATACATAAAGAGCATGGACAAACTAATGCAGTTAAAAAGAGATGGATGATGAGTCATTCGGTTGCTTGGCAACTGTCCGCAGTGGTCTCTCTGTCAGGTTGTAACATTTATTTCATCATACTGAACAGCTCTGTATAGCTAGTTTAACATAATGCCTGAACTAGAGGTCCATTTTTTATTGAACTAAAATCAAAATATACTTAATACTGACAGATTTTATAACATGGGCATTTAATAATTATTATTTAATATTATTATATTTCTAGACACAAATTATTTTAAATGTAACAACAGAATTAATGCTAACTCTTACTGAGGTGTTATATTTAACAATAACAAAAAAGTATTATGGATTAAGAGCCTGTACCACCACCACTGAAGCAAAAAGCCTTTGTATTTCACTTTTCCATGCACGCACTGACACATAGACGATATAATAGCATAAACAACATCTTGCATATAACTTTTATAGTATAGCTATAGAATATTATATTAGTTTAACTGAACTAGATGCTCTGCAATAATCCTGTGCTCCCACGCTTATCTGTCTCTGGTAGGGACTTATAAAACACTAAGTGATGTTTCTGAAGTTCTTCACAGCTAATATAAAATGCACAACAAAACTGCCCAACAGACAACCTATCCAAGATTGAAATTTGTTGTAAAGTTAAAAGTTAAAGGTAAATTGCTTCATTTATGATTTAGAATTTTTACATTTTTTTCAATTAAATTTTTAATTTAGTTGATTTTTTTTTTTTTTTGTATATACAGCAGTCTGCTTTGAAATAAACACTGCATATGGTGCTGTTTAAAATTTGATGATAAATTAACATGAATGGAATGTGGACTAGAAGCCTAAAGCATATGCCTTTAATTAATAAAGCACCCTTCAAATAAATAATGATATACTGACTTTGTTTTTAAAGTAAATTGAATATAAATACCACTGGAACATTACCCCAGTAAACAGAAATACAATATTATTCTATTAGAACGTGGCGATTTAATCACTACACCTCTTTAATTTTCTATTAGCTCAAGACAACTGGTCAAACAAACTTTCTTGTTTGAAATAGTAGGCCAGTGCAAACAGTAAATAACATTCTTGGTTATTACTTCCATATTATTGTACATACCTCCTGATTACAGAGTTTCATCTTCTTTATTAGGCCCTGTGAAAAGCCTCTGTATCTTCAAATGACAGTCAAACAGTGAGTTTTTAATTTCTATTTTGTTTAAGCTTTCTTGACATTAATAACAATACCTCCAACGTACATTACATGGCCTTCCCTAAACAGTAGGAAAGAAGGACAAACTTCATATTAATGCCATGCCTTTCTAATAGGATATTCATGTGGGTATTACGGTCAGGTGTCCACATACTTTTGGCTATATATGTATAACAGTCTTTATTATATGTAACAAGCAATGTAAAAACAATAATGTGTATATAATACAAATAGAAACGCATTAGAGAACTGTCCTTTTTTAAATAACAGCGCCCCCTTGTGTAATAACAGCTTCCTCACAAGTATTTCCGTCTTTCGCCATTTTACACGCAACATCCGGTGGTGCAGCAGCCATTTTGTCTGTTCGTTCAAGTCCGCCCCAACATGGTCACGAATAGCAGTTCCCACTTGGATAATATTTAAAATATCGATCTCTAAATTTCACTTGGACGTAGAAACAGGTTAAGGAAATTCCCTTGTGAATTTTAGAAGGCGAAGCGCTAGCTGGTTTTGGGCTTTATGGGAGTTTATTTATGTCGTGTGTGAGTGGCGCCAGTCGTGTGTTATGTCGAGCGAGGAGAGCTACTTGGCCATCCAGCGCTATTTAACGGAGGAGCGTGAGCCCTACGCCCCCGGCACTCACGGCAACGTCAAGAGGAAAATCCGCAAAGCAGCCGCTTGCTACGTCGTGCGGGACGGAGTGCTGTTCTACCAGCGGCGGCACCGGGGCCAGGAAGGCTTCACCGAGCTGGAAGTGGTGCTGCAGGCCGAGCGGCGGAAGGAACTAATCTTCCAGGCGCACATCTCCAGAGGGGAGCATCTCAATCAGCAGCTCACCTGGGAGAGCCTTTCACAAAAATACTGGTGGAGAGGTACATCACCTTAACACATGATATAGACCATCTCCTCTCTCTGTATGTTCTTCCGCCGTATAGCTACCCTAGGGTATGAAGTAATGGTTTTTACCCTAGACGTTATTGAAGTGCACTATATTTCCATTTGGCAGCCGTTTGGGACAGAGCCAGTGGGATTTATCCCATCAGGCAGTGCTGCTAATGGGTACTTCCGGCGAGATAATCAGCTAATCATCACTTTACAGCAAGCAACATATCAAAACACACTGATCACAAATATATGTATATATATATGTATGTGTGTGTGTGTGTGTATATATATATATATATATATATATATATATATATATATATATATATATATATATATATAATTAATAGAAACCTGAGATTAATTTGCACATTTAAATATAGACTTCCCTGTGCTGTACATTATGAGGTAATACTGAAAAAACAGACAAGGTATTGGCAACCAGGAAGCTGGACTTAATTTGACTATATAATTGAAATAATGGTTTATTGTGTGTCAGTTTGAGCACACACAACTAAGGGAGTAACAATTTCATTCAGTCCCGTCCCTTTCCCCCTGCTGAGAAAAACCAACCCCTGACTAGAAACTGTCACAGAAGTTCTAATGGTTTCCTCTACAAATACCATTACAAACCATCAGCCAATCATTAGAACCATTATATTATTGCTCCTTAATGGTATCTGCTAGACATATTAGACATGCTACCAATAGAGAGTAACGAATTACCAGTAGAGACCCACAGGGACCATTAGAGTTTCCATGAAAACCAATACAATCACTACTATAGCCATTAAAACCTTTACAAATTCTATGAGGGTTTTTTCTGACATTTTCCTTTAATCATGCTTACCGCATATTAGAGTTCGACCTATTGATCGGATTTTCTGATTAATCGGCACCAATGACTGATTGCTGGAACTATCGGTTATCTGTGAAAATCCACACACAGTTTTTCCTAGTTGCGTCTGTTGTGAGAGCAGCTGAGAAGGGTCCGCTGTCATTATACAGTACGAGAGCGGCTGAGAAGGGTCCGCTGTCATTATACAGTACGAGAGCGGCTGAGAAGGGTCCGCTGTCATTATACAGTAGGAGAGCGGCTGAGAAGGGTCCGCTGTCATTATACAGTACGAGAGCGGCTGAGAAGGGTCCGCTGTCATTATACAGTACGAGACCGGCCTAAAAACTATCGCTGACAAATTTTGTTGTGTTATTTGAAGGTTTTTTTTTGTATTATTCATTTTGGATGTATCTATTTTTATTTGTTATTTGGAGTGTTACTTTTTGGTTCCTTTTGGGTGTGTATCTTTTATTTTCTTTAATATTTATTAATAATTAATATATTCATATTTGTATATTTATTTCATTTTAAGAAGTACAATACATTTTCATGGTACAGTCAGTACTGTTTATTTTTGTAATAAAGTTTACTTTGAGTGCTATGTTTTCATTCAGTATCAATCGGTTGATTAATCGGTTATCAGCAGGTACTGCCAAACTTATCAGTATCTGTAAAATCGGTCGACCTCTAACCATGTTATCAATAAATACTTGGTGTTCGATATCCTACAGAAAATTCCAGTTTAGACTGACCATCTGCCAAAACACAGACTGAGCTGGTTAAACTGGTAGAAAGGAAAGAGTTTCTGAATGATCTTTGCTAATGCTCCATCTTAGACGTTAAGTCTTTTTTTTTGCCTTTTTTTTTTTTTAAAGAAAATAACGCAACACTAAGGCATAAAATTTCATTTATTGATTTATTTAGACAAGTAATAGGAAACCTGGAAAATAATTTACCAGCTGATGAAGATGGTCTGTCAGCTTGGCCAGTGTTTTGATCAGATCCAGCTGGACTTCTTCAGCGGAATGTTTTCAGAACGTATTTCTTACACCAAAACCTGTGAAAATATGTTCCAGCCCCATATTGTTTCTTCCATGCAGATGAGTTGATAAGAGACTGTTTTGCATCTGTGGTGATGTTCTAGGAATCCTAAAGCAGGTAAAAGATTGCATCAGGGACTGTGGGTGCCAGCAGAAGCCGGAGCGTGGGAGAGGCAGTGCTGAGGATGGATCAGGTCCCCGTGGTCCAAGTAGACGAAAGGAGGAGGATGAAGAAGAAGAGGAGGAGAAAGATCTTGAGGAACTGCATGCTGTCTTTCAGATGAAGTCAAAGGGTGCTAGTGTTGACAAACATGAACTGGTTTTTGTAAGTGTATCATTTGTATTGAGTTGCGATCAGTGGGACATAAGGAATAAAACATGATGGATTATGTTTTTACAGGAAAATAATCAGTGACCGGGTGGTGGGATAAAGTTTCCTTGTCAGTTATTTCCAGCACAAGTCTAACGGCTGAAGAGCTAAATGTAAAAATGGACTGTGCTGAACTTTTTCTGCCATGCAGAGAAACAGACAGACATGTACAATAGTTAAGACATTGTTGTGTGTTTTTGTCCTGTAGGTGGACAGTAAAGGTGTTGTAAAGCAGTTCCTGCCCAAACATGGCCAGACCATGTTGGATAAACTGAATCAGCAGCGTTTAAATAACCAGTTCTGTGACATTACCTTGCTCATCGAGGCTGAAGAGTATCGGGCACACAAAGCTGTCTTGGCTTCCTGTAGTGAATACTTCTATGAGCTCTTTGTTGAGAAGGGTGCTGTAGCCAGCCATGAAGCCGTTGTGGATCTCTCTGGTAATTACATCTGATATAACCAATTATATTACTTGAGAAAGTAACGTGTTATATATAAGACAATCGGGTTGGTGCAAGAATATAAAACTGGTATTGTTTGCATGTGCTTTTTATGTTTCTACCTGTCAGGCTTTAGCAAGGCAAGCTTCCTGCCTTTGTTGGAGTTTGCTTACACTTCAGAGCTGACGTTCAACTTCTGCATTATGGCAGAGGTGGCCATGCTTGCACGGCACCTGCAGATGCCTGAAGTGCTTCAGATTTGCGAGTCGGTGCATAAAAAAGTGGAGGAGCAGAAACTAATGGTCTATCAGCAAGGAGACGTGCACACAGTGATAGCCAGGGAAACTCTGCCTGCTCAGCCAGTGGCTTCTTCTGACTCTGGAGCTTACGTGGTGGCCATGGCGAGTGATGGCCAGGCAGTGGTGGCTCGCTCTTTACAGTCTGAAGCTGAACACTCCATCGCCGTTATCACGGGTGAAGACGGAACGGCTGAATCTCTGGCTTTGCTTGCTGGGGCGACAGTAGACGGGGAAACTATGACGGTGGTCACTCACAGTGGCCAGGCTGGCTTGCCCGAATCACTCTCTATTGTAGCTCATAATGGGCAGTCAGAAGCAGGTGAAACCATGACTGTGGTCACTCACTCTGGGCAAGCGGGCTCAAGTGAATCCCTGGCTGTGGTTCAGGCGTGCTGGACAGTGGATGCGCCTCAGGTAGTGGAAACACCAGTAGCAGGAAGCATGGAGCCCAGTGCCTACATTATTAGCGTAGAACCTGGCAAGATGGCTCCTACTGAGAAGGTTCATCTAATTGCATCAGCACCGGTTCTTCAGGAGGAACCACTGGTTCAGGCTTTAGAGCCTCTACCCCAGCAGGTGGTGACTGCAGAACAAGCTCCAGTGTCTGCACCTAAGAAAAGGGGGCCAGGGAGGCCCCCAAAGGTAAAGCAGCCCCCACCAGAACAGGAACCAGTAGTGACCGAGGTTGCAGAGAGCGTTGCAACGATAGGAGAGGACATGAAGAAAGAGGAACAAGAGAATGGTGACCCTAACAAGAGGTTCCTGAGGAAGCGTTCAGTGAGGGAAGGAGGATACGTTCGTCTGCATATGGGGCTTGAGACCGAGGAGGAGATGTCGGACACTGTGAAGGTATGAGTGCAGGCTAAATCTCTGGCAGTACATAAATATGACGTTCAAAATGATACGGCTTACATGAAGTATCAAAGTATAAATGGTTATTCTTTTGGATATCAATGAGTAATGCATTGTAAATTAGAATATACTATATTAATAGATAAAAATGGTCACCTGTTTGTGATTGTTACTTTTCGACATACAGAAACTTTTTAGACTAACATCAAAAAAGTTATATACGGTCACTGCCCTCCAGAATGATTGGCATCCTTCATGAAAATGAAGAGGAAATGTTAATGTTGAAATAAAACTATACATATTAGAGCTCAAAATACTGCTATGCTTTTTCGTGAAAGGTGCCAATAATACTCAAGGGCACTGTGTATACACTCGCAAAATAAAAGCTAAACCCATTGACCAGTTTCAGGTACACCTACCATGTGTGTACTCATGGAAGTAAACTGCTTCTGTTGGCAGCCCATCTTTTGCTATGCACTGTTGAAAAGGAACATTCACAGGACCATTGCTGACAAGATATTATTTTGGGTAGTGGAACCAAAACTTTTTACAGATAAAATGGCCAATAGGAGTAGGTACAGATTAGGCATATTTATGTAAAAAAAAAAACAACAACTATATATGAAAATGGATTTTATTTTGTTCTCAGGCACCTCAGAGGCCGGTGAAGCGAGGGCGTGTGTCCCAGTCAGTAAAGAGACCATCAGCTGACTCTTCTGAAACCGAGCCTCAGGCTGCCTCTGATGGTACAAAGACACTGCCTGAGGGAGCAGAGGCAGTTGGGCCAGAGGTGATGTCTGTAGAAGAAGGAGCAGCACGTGAAAAAACAGAAGGAGCAGTGGATGGAGAACACGCGTGCAGCGAGTGCGGCATGGTGTTTCAGAGACGCTACACCCTGATCATGCACATGCTGAAACACGAGAAGTCGCGCAGCTTCAAGTGCACTGTACGTACATGCTCTGTTACGACTGCTCACTTTGTGCCTGGTTGAGTCTGTGCACAATTGTTAGTCATTTTTCTTGTGTAGTGTGTCTTTTGGGGCTTATACGTATATTAGTGGTGGAGGGAAATTGATTGTGGCACAAATATCAATTCACTTCAGTTTTATTTGTTTCGAGCTTTTAACAATGGACATTGTCCCAATGCAGCTTTACAGAAATACAGATCACTACACAAACAGAAAATCTCTTTTTTGTCTTCACCTTAAATACAGTGGTGATATAAAGGGAGGTTTTCTGTGGCCGTTTGATTAGGCTCCCACTAGGCTGACACCATCTCCCTTAAGTGCTCAATCTAAAAGCACAACATTGCTGCTGATTAGCAAAAAAAATATGACTGAATAAACACATCCCCTCGTTCGTAGAGTACCCACTGAGGTCATGTTAAAAGCCTGGACTGATTTTGGATTGTTACATTCATATGATCTTACATTCATATGAACTTCATATGACCATACAAGCGTGGATATATACAGTGTGTGTGTGTGTGTGTGTGTGATTTTTTTTATATATATATATATATAATATATATATATATTTACCATATATATATATATATATTTACCATATATATTGCTGTATTCTTTTGTTCTTATGATATATAACATAAAACAAAGGCAACCTGAGTAAACACTCAATACATTTTTTTTGTTTTTATTGAAGCAAAAAAAAGTTATCCAACACCCATCACCAACGTGAAAAACTACTTGCCCCCTTAAACTTAAAATCTGGTTGTGCCATATTTAGCAGCAATAACTGTAACCAAACGCTTCCGATAACTGGAGATCAGTCTTTCACTTACTTCCAGGACTAGGACTTACTCCTGTGCTTTGGGTCATTGTCTTGCTGCATAATCCAGTTGTGCTTGAGTTTCAACTTACAGACTGAAGACCGGACATTCTCCTTTAGGATTTTCTGGTAGAGAGCAAAATTCATTTTTGCCTCAATTACTGCAAGTTGCCCAGTCCCTGAAGCAGCAAAGCATCCCCACACCATCACACTTCCACCACCATGCTTCACTGTAGTGATGTTCTTTTTGTGGTACTCTGTATTTGGTTTACGCCAGATGTAACAGGACCCCTGTCATCCAAACAGTTTCACTTTCAACTAATCAGTCCACAGAACATTCTACCGAAAGGTTTGAAGATCATCAAGGTAAAATTCAGATGAGCCTTAATGTTCTTCTGGGTTAGCAGTGGTTTTCACCTTGCCACTCTTCCATGGTGCCATTTTTTGCCCAGTGTCTTTCTGATAGTGGAGTCATGAACAGTGACCTTTATTGATGCAAGAGAGGCCTGTAGTTCCTTTGATGTTGTCCTTGGGTGTTTTTTGACTTCCTGGATGAGTAGTTGCTGTGCTCTTGGATGAATTTTGGAAGGTTGGCCACTTCTGGGAAGGTTCACTACTGTGCCAAGTTTTTCCATTTTGAGATAATGGCTCTCACTGTGGTTCTTTGAAGTCCCAGAGCCTTTGAAATAGCTTTGTAACCCTACCCAGACTGATGAATTTAAATAACCTTCTTCCTCATTTCTAGAATTTCTTTCAACTTTGCCATAGTGTGTTACTGGGTAAGACCTTTTAAGCAACTTCATGCTGTTGAAAAAGTTCTATTTAAGTGTTGATTTGATTGAACAGGGTTTGCAGTTTTCAGGCCTGGTTGTGTCTAGTCCAACTGAACCCCATTATGAATGCAGATTCATAGATTTGGATAGATTTTTTTTTAATAGATCATAGATAGATTTTTAAATAAATAACTATCATTTAAAAACTGTATTTTGTGTTTATACAGGTTACCTTTGTTTTATCTTAAATTTTGTTTTAATTTCTGAAACAATTTAGTATGAGGTATACACAAAAACAGAGCAAATCTGGATAGGGGCAAATACTTTACACAGCACTGTGTGTGTTTTTATATATATATATATATATATATATATATATATATATATATATATATATATATATATAAAATAATCTAAGACTAGCCATGGAAAAATATGGTATTGTCAAAATATCAACAATATTCAATCATGTCTCACTCGAGTCCACCCAGAAACAGCTTCAGAGTTTAATATCATGCAAATTGAAGCACATCATTGATTTGATATTTTATTAGCAAGGACTTTCATTTGTACAGGGTAGTAGAAAATAGAGGGATCTGATAACCTGATTCAGAGTTGAGGTATGAGAAAACTGTCAAATATTGCAGTATTACCTCACAATCTTATTACATATAAAGAAAAAATCACAATGCTTATTGATTTGGCAAGCAAATATCATTGTGATATCAAGTCGGGAACACACTGCTGTTCCATGCCCCTCATGTACAGACTCTGAAGTACATAATGTGTGTAAATCCAGTGATATTAAGGAGTTGTGATCTTGTTCCAGCTGTGTAATAAAGAGTTCCAGTATGCCGTCTCTCTTCGTGCCCACTTGGCTCGTCATAAGCATCAGAAGAAACAGAGATCACCCTTGGCTCGAGTAGCAACTGATGAGGTCTCAGATGGGGTAGAGGGTCAGGCCAAAAGTCGCACCAAGCGTGAGTTTGTGTGTGACATTTGTGGTAAGACACTGCCCAAGTTGTACTCTTTGCGCATCCACATGCTGAACCATACAGGTGTGCGGCCACACTCGTGCAGGGTCTGTGGGAAGAGCTTCGCCACCAAGCACAACCTGAAGATGCACCGAGCTCTGCATGACTCAGCCAAGCGCTTCTACTGCACCATGTGTGAGAAGTCCTTCGTCAGCAAGAGGAGCCTGAATGAGCACATCAGCATTCATACAGGCAAGCCTAGTACACAAACACACATTCTCAAAGCTGAATAGTATATTAACTACACTAACATTTTGATTAACTTTCTGAATTGCTAATGGTGAATGTACACGCATATTAGACGCATAACGAACCTTGTAGTGTGATTGGACCATACGTGAAAATCAGTGTGTGTTTGTAAATGTGTCAGTCATGAAACATGTTAAATTGCTTGCTAAACAATTTCAGTAACCTCATACGTTCTTTTTTTCGGTTTTTAAATAGGTGAATCAAAATATTTTTGCCAGACGTGCGGCGCATCGTTTCACCGGGCGTCTGGTCTGAGCAAACACATGAAAAAACATCAACCTAAACCAGAGACCCGTTCCTTCCAGTGTGCCCAGTGAGTTTCTATTACGCACCTATTCACAGAGAAATGCTTCTCTATATACACGTTTACAGATAAACGTTACATAAGCATTTTGACGGACACACACGTTTGTGATGGCTGTGTTTTGTCCCCACTCTACAGCTGTGATAAGAGCTTCTATGAGGCAAAGGACCTGCAGCAGCACATGAATAAGCACTTGGGTGTGAAACCCTTCCAGTGCCAGGTGTGTGGGAAAAGCTACAGCTGGAAGAAGGACTGGTATTCTCACGTTAAATCGCATACCGTTGCAGAACCTTACAGGTAAGAGTAGAAATCAGACTAACATGCCTCCCCTGAGACACCTAGCCACTATATGACACACAGCCAGCCACTACATTTCTTACCTGTCAATCACACGATAGTACAGGACAGCTGAATACACTCGCCCGTAAAACAAGGTCAGTTATATTCTTGAGGAACGTGGCTCCTTTTTGAGTGCTTAATTTTCATTTTCACTACACTGCAGGGATTGTAACCATTATTGAAGATCGTGAAAGTAATACAAACTGCACAACAAATTGTTCCTTGCTTCACTGGGAATATTATGTTGGCGTTAATGTCGCTTAATAAATAAGCTACATGTATGACACAATAGGGATGCTCCGATCGATCGGCCTCCAATTGGTATCGGCCGATAATCACATTCTATGACTCGATCGGTAGTCTCTAATGTGGTCGATCTCACGAAACAATCGCAATTTGATGCCGTAAAACACGTGAAAACGTTAAAGTTTAGCAATGGAGTCTTGTCATCACCAGTGTGGAATTATTATGAGGTCTCAAGAAACAATTAAAATCCACCGTTTACCGTGTATTTTAAAGGCCTATTAAAATGTTCAGTGTAAGATGAATATTTGTTGTGCTTATTTATTTGATTCTCAATTAAAACAACAATAACCAAGGCAACATCTGTGGTATTACTTTATCTGGGGGGAGGTTTACCTGTGATGGTCAACAGAAAGCTTGCATATCACTTATATAAAGCTTGAACGATCGGTATTGGCCGTTCATGATGACAAGAAATCGGTAATCGTATCGGCTGCATGGCTCCTGATCGGAGCATCCCTATGACACACCACTAGAAGTTGACACACGATGCACGCTTTTGATGCTTTCAGATTACTTTTTGTGCAAGAAAGAAATAATCACAAAATAGGGCACTTTATCATGCCATCATATATAATGCAAGCTTTAGTAAATAGTTGTTGGATAAACATGAGTTAAAAAAAATATGGGTGGGAATGTTGGTCATTTCATGAATCCTGTATTTGAACAGAGACGTTCAGTTTGACAAGCTTCCCCCACTAGATCACGTAATGCTGGAGAGTACTTCCCTGTACCTAAACTAAAAATGTTCCTAGAAACAGGCTCCAGTGGAAACATGCATAAAGGTCTTGGGCTCCTAACAATAGGGCTCAGTTCTGTGTGAATGATATGATTAAATTAACATATACTCTTCACAGCACCCATTACACACAATTAAAAAAAAAACACAATAAAAGATTGAGCTTATTTCCACTGTAGTCCTCAGTAGCCCAAAGCCAAAATGCATATGATATACAATATTAAAATGTTTTAAACAAAAGTGACACACTGCTATTTAGTATTTCTAAATTATAAATATTTTGGCTGCCATTTCTTATTGGAAGCTCAAAATACTGTGCACACCCAAAGTCATATCAGTATAGCTAACTAGCTCTAGCTTCTAATATGAACGTAGCTTCATATTCTCTGTCATGTCATACATGCACTTAAATACATTTAGTATTTTTAAATATTTGAAACAAAGAAAAGTTCAAAATATTCAAGATTCTGCACTATTTTCTAGGTCTCTGTTTAAATGTGAACAAATTTGTTATATTGGTCATGTTAACTGCTTTGTCCAAAAGGTCAGATTTTCCTCATGCCTAATCTCTTTTATTGATGACACGCCGATGGATTCGATCTAAAACGAATCATGAGCTTTGGCACAAACTTGCCATGGGAGCTCAAGTGCACACTGTCATTAAAACAAAAAAGAGGACATACTAAATACTAAGAAACTCTGAAATCCATGTAAATATAATATGTAAAAGATTCTAATTTTCACCAAGTTGTTGTCAATAATATCATTTGTAATGAAAATTGTTCTATTCAAATAGAAAGGAATGCACAATAGGAGCATTTTCACTAATGCTCTCGACTTTCGGTCCCCGCTGTACATGCATAAGCACATTCACTGACACACATAACACCCCCCCCCCCCCCCCCCCCATCACACCTCTGGAGTGTGTTAGGTAAATGGAGTATACATACTGTTACTCGTACTATAATGAACATGTACAAGTTCAGCCAAGTTTTAAGATGTGAAAGAAATTTGAGATTTAAATTTTGAAAAAGTATGTACACCACCAGTTAAAAGTTTGTGGACACTCGAGTGAAATGTTTCTCATGATTTAAAAAATCTTTTGATCTGAAGCTGTATGATTAAATGTTTTGAAATCGGTGTTGTAGACAAAAATATAATTACTTGGAGTGAAATATTCCAGAAAGCAGCCACTAATAGTCCAGCGTAGGTGGGAACTCCTTTAATACTGTTTAAAAAGCATCTCAGGGGGATTCCTCAAGAAATCAATTGAGAAAATGCCAAGAATACATTTCTGGAAATTCTAGGCAAAAAAAGTGTCTACTTTGTAGATGCTAAAATACTAAATTATTTTGATTTATTTTGGATTTTTTTTATTACAACATAATTCCCATAGATCCATTTGTTACACTCCAGAGTTTTGATGACTTCATTATTATTATTATTATAAAATGGGGGGGGGTCTAAACTTTTCACCGGTAGTGTATATGGGACGGAATAACCAACCACAGACAGCACATTTAATCTAAATCCTAATCTAAGCTTGTTCGCATCTGGCTTCCTGTACTGGGTCTCAATCCGCCGTTGTGTTCTTGATTAGGTGTAATGTGTGTGGGAAGGAGTTCTTTGAGAAGGCCCTGTTCAGGAGGCATGTCAAGAAGGCCACCCATGGAAAGAAGGGCAGAGTGAAGCAGAACCTGGAAAGGGAGTGTGAACACTGCGGCAGAAAGTTCACTCAGCTCCGAGAGTACCGCCGCCACATGAACAACCATCAAGGTGAAGCGTACACAAAACACTAGTTTGCTTGATGTACTATTTATGCAAAACGCCAACTGGAATATATACAGAAATACCTGAACATTCACTGCAATCAAGAAGTCTAGATTTTATAAATATGCATAGTGGAAATGTGAGAACCCTACATCTGCCCTCCCCCTGGTGTTTCATTGCCTGCACTTGCATATCGTAACTTAATAGCCTTCGATCATTTATGATGCAATAACACTTGTTTGTGACGTGTTCAGTATACAAAAATGGTGGGAGAAACGGTGACTGTTTTTGCACTTTGACTAGTCTCGTACACACTCAATCTTCTCAAAAGGGCTTAATGTTAATAATAAGTTTGTAATGTGTAAATCTAATTTATTCTATTTGAGAAAATACATGTTGGGGAAAAGTCCAATTCAAAGTTTTTCCACTAGATGGCATTTCAGTCTTTTCACACAGTGGAACTTTTAAATAATGGACATTTACTCTGTCAATGATTACGTCTTCAGAGAGGATTTCTGTACAGATATTTCAGTTATGTTTTTGAGAACGCTGCATTAAATTAGCTTTTCTTCTCATTATTTGGAATATGTAGCCTGAAATGGGTCCATGATTTTGAACACACCTATGAGTTGTTGAATTTTGTACTTGGAACTACTGAGATACATGTGTTTATAAACTCCTGTTTGAAGGTTACAGCTGATTAAAAAAATAATAAAATTAATTAGATGACACTCATATTCAATGGGGCATTGGTTTTAAAATACTGACTATGTTTACATGCACATCAATATTTTGATATTAATCAGAATTTGGCAATAATATAATTAGTCATGTAAGCGCCGCAATCCGATTGCCCGATTCAGATTAAGGCAATATTCTGATTCCCAGCCCTGGAATATTCCTGTTTTAATCAGACAATTTTTTGCATGTGTAAACACGTTATTCATAAAATCCACTGAAAGGAGATATATGCACATGCTCAGTTTGCAAGGAATTGTGGGTGCTAACAGATGCTTAGCTGTAGGCTAGGTATTTAGGAATGGCAATTTGGGTATACTTACAACAACCATGTATACAGAAATATTCTGTTACCTGTATGCATATGAAAATGAGACTTTATCACATATACATATGCACAGTGAAATTCTTTCCTTTGCATACCCCAGCAAGTCAGGAAGCTGGGGTCAGAGCAGAGAGGGTTAAGAGCCTTGCTCAAGGGCCCAACAGTGACAGCTTGGCAGTGCTGGGGCTTGAGCCCCCAACCATTCGATCAGTAACCCAGAGCCTTAACTGCCAAGCCACCATTGACCCCAGCCACCACTGCCCCCATATGTAAACATCGTATTCAGAATGTGGCTGCAACCCGAATATATAAGAGAATTTGATGTGCATGTAAACGTAGTCATTGTGTAGTATAGCAATAGTGTATTGCTCTCTTGTTCAATCCTGTCCTCTCTCCCCATAGGTGTAAAACCGTTCGAGTGTCTGACGTGCGGTGTGGCATGGGCCGACGCCCGCTCACTGAAGCGCCACGTGCGCACGCACACAGGCGAGCGCCCCTACGTGTGTCCGCTGTGCCAGGAAGCCCACATCGATGCCCGCACGTTGAGAAAGCACATTTCCAAATACCATGGCGATCAGTTGCCAGGTAAGATCATGTTAGAGAAGGACACGCTACAGTTTCACAATCAAGGCACCCAGGTGGAACACGCTGTCAGCATCCTGAGCCCCGAGCTGCCCCCTGAGCTGCGCCCAGCGGAGGCGCCCTCCACCACCGAGGAGATTGAAACTGTGCTCATCACAGAAGAGACTGTGGAGGCCATGCAGGCAATGAACGAGGGCTCTGTCACTACGCTCTCAGACCAGAGCATCATGCAGGTGGTGAACTACGTCCTGGCACACCAGGCCGGCTCAAAGGCAGAGGAGGAGGAGGCCTCGGATATCATCCAGACCATGGAGGTGGAGGTGGCTCATGTGGCAGAGGTGGAGTGACAGAAACACACAGGCTTAAAAGGAAAGAAATTAGAGCAGAGTTGTGCCTACATTGTGACTCAAATAATAAAAAAAGGAAAAGTGTACCTGGCACAGATAGGGTCAGTAAAGTTACCCATTTATTTTTGTTGTACAGTATAACTTTAGGAGCTTCTTCATTTGGAGTGCATGTGTGTGATGCTTTACCCAACAGTGTGTATGTGTGAGCATGTCCAAGTGACTTGTATTCTGTACATATGTAGAAAAAATACAGTCTGGACTCGAGGAAATGCTAAGAATTTACAATAAAGTACGTTAAATAGTTTACAGGAATGTGAGCTCTTATCTACAAAAGCAGCTTTTTTTTCCCTTTTTAAACAGTTTTAAATTTCTATGCATTATGGATGTGTGGTTTTTCGGTTGACATTTACCTCGCAGAATGTGGGCAGCTGGCTGACTGGTCGTTTGTTGTACAGCATGGTACAAGCAGTACTTCTACATGTCCTGATTCAAGATGACAACCAAATAGTGTAGTAATAGTACAGGGGGAAAAGTCTACACACCCCTGTTAAAATTGCAAGTTTTCGTGAAGGAAAAAAACTGAAACTAAGATGAATCATGTCAACATTTTCCACCCTCAATATGAAATCACAACGTATAAAAATTAAGTGAAAAACAAACATTTTTAGCGGGGGAAGAAATCTTACAATAACCTGGTTGCATAAATGTGTACACCCCTAAACTAATACTGTGTTGAATCACCTTTTGATTTTATTACACCACTCTCTTTTTTTGGATAAGAGTCTGTCAGCGTGCCCCATCTTGACTTGGCAATATTTTCTCACTCTTTCTTGCAGAAATCTAGATCCATCAAATTGTGAGGGTATCTCCAATGCACAGCCAGCTTCAGAACCCACAGATTTTTGGTTGGATTCAGGTCTGGGCTCTTGTCTACGTCATTCAAAAAAACATTGATCATCTTTTGGTTAAACCATTCCTTTGTTGATTTGGACGTATGCTTTTGGTCATTGTCATGATGAAAGGTGAAATTTCTTTTCATCTTCAGCTTACTAGCAGACACCTGAAGATTTTGCACTAAAATAGACTGGTATTTGTAGCTATTTATGATTCCCTCCACCTTGATAAAGCCCCAGTTCTGACTGAAGGAAAGCCCTAAAGCGTGATTCTGCCACCACCATGCTTCAGTGTGGGTATGGGGTTCTTTTGGTGATGTGCTTTTTTGCACCTTTTGGATTTATGGAATTATTATAACTTTTGGAATTGGTCTCATCACACCACAACACCTTTTGATGCATTGATTGGGATGATTTTCGTTGAGCTTGGTTGTTTTTTTGTGTGTGTGAGAAAGGGCTTCTATCTAGCCTCCCTACCCCATAGCCCAGACATGTGAAGAATACAAGCGAGTGTCGTCATATGCACAGAGAAATCAGTACTTGTCAGATATTCCTGCAGCTCCTTTAATGATGCTGTTGGTCTCTTGGCAGCCTCCCCGGTAAGATTTTGTCTTCTCCTTTTGTCAGTTTTGGAGGGACGTTCTGTTCTTGCTGATGTCACTGTGGTGCTCCATTTTCTTTATTTGTTATTGATGACCTTCACGGTGTTCCATGGTACATCTAATGTTTTTGAAATTCTTTTATACCCCTTTCCTGATTTGATTCCTTTCGACAGTGATACCATGCATGCTTTGTAAGCTCTTTGCGGACCACTGCTTCAGCAGTCAGCTGAAACCAAGAAGATGTGAAAAAAATCCTACAGAAACAGCTGGTCTTTATTTGGGGTTAATCAGAATAATTTCATTGATGACCGGTGTATGATGATTACTTTTAAACATGAGATTGAGTGTGATTGTTTCATTATGAACAGAGCCACATCCCCAATTATAAAAGTGTGTGCACACTTGTGCAGCAAGATTATTGTAAGTTTTAAATCTTTCCTATTTTCCCAGAATAATTTTCTGATTGTTTTTTATATGTTGAATGATGTCGAATTTTTAGATGTTGTAACTTCATATTGAGGGTGGAAAAAGTTCTTACATGATTTATCTTAGTTTCGAATTTTTTTTTCCAGCACATAAACCATTTTAACAGGGGTGTCTAAACTTTTTATATCCACCGTAAGAAAGTAAGTTTACTAATAGCAGTAACATGTAAAAGTAATAGACAAATCCAAACAAATAATACATACATAGATTTGTGGTTTAAAAGGTTTTATTTTATTTATTCAATTATTTATGCATTTAGTCATTTATTTATTATAATTTGTATATATTTATCATTTTGGCAAGATGTCCTAGAAATAGAGTAAATTACTATTGAGTTGTTTTAAATTCTGCCAGCCTTCTACGCTTGCATTCTATTTGATTAGTCAGATGTTCAAGTACCACACAGGGAAAATAGCCATGGACACAGAGCAGGGGTGTCCAATCTTATCCGCAAAGGGCCAGTGTGGGTGCAAGTTTTTATTCCAATCAAGCAGCTGCCACACCTGATTCCACCTGCCAGTTGATCTTGGCTTTCAATAGACTCAGGTGTGGCTTCTGCTTGATTGGAGTGAAAACCTGCACCCACACCTGCCCTTTCTGGATAAAACAGGACACCCCTGAGATAGAGTATTTAGAATCCTTTCTGGAAATCACCAATACAAAATTACTATATATTTTTTTTAAACATCATGTTTTACAATCGATTCACACTGTAGGCCAACTTCTATAAAATAAATGAAAAGCATACTTCAGTAGTGTGTTATTAGAGTAATGTGGTGCATAATCACCAATAATGCCTTTCTGAGAAGATTTTAAAGTAAGGTTTTGCTGACAAGGGGAAAATGTGCAATGAAATTAAAATGAACCAAATAGCCAGCAGCCACTTTCCACCACCATTACATCACTGCTTTTAAAATCACAGGTTTAAATGAACTCAACAATTATGGAAATATTTAACACAGAGCCATGATTTGGAGCTGTTTTGTGAAAATGAACAGATTGTCAACAGTGATATTTAAAAGTGTTGCTCATTATTGATATTGTGTGTCATTGCATTTAGACAGTCTATAAAGGCTCTTGTGGATTCTACCAAAATAAAATGCGCTCAGTGGCTACTTTTTTCTTTTTTTAAACAAATACCGTGCACATGCGTTCATTGTTCTTTTTAAATCAGGTATACCTACTACAGTCCTCTCAAAGTATTGGAATGGAAAGGTCAGGGTTTTTTTTTTTTTTTTTTTGATATATATATTTGCTGTACACCAGACATTTCGGTTTAAGCTCAAAAGATGAAAGAGATGATGGCTTAGAATTTCAGCTTCCATTTCCTAATTTATACAGCTACATGCACGGAGCACTTTATTAAGAACACCTGTACACCATTCATTCAATCATCAGCCAATCATGTGGCAGCAGTGCAATGCATAAAATCATGCACCTTCAGGAAATGTTCACATCATCCATCAGAATGGGCAAAATGAGTTCTCTGTGATTTTGACAGTTGCATGATTGTTGGTGCCAGATGGGTTTGGTTTGAGTGTTTCTATAACTACTCTCTATAACAATCTCTAGAGTTTACTCAGGATGGTGCAATAAAGAAAAAAACATCCAGTGAGTGTCAGTTCTGCGGATGGAAACACTTTATTGATGAGAAAGGTCAACGGAGAATGGCCAGACTGGTTCATGCTGACTAAAACGGTACAGTAACTCAGATAACCACTCTGTACTAGTGTGGTGAGCACAAAAGCATCTCAGCATGCACAACACATCAAACCTTTAGGCGGATGGGCTACAACAGTAGAAAATGCCATCGGGTTCAACTTCTGTCAGCCAAAGAGAACCGAAAGCTGAGGCTGCAGTGGGCACAGGCTCACCAAAACTGCACAGTTGAAGGCCAGAAAAAACATAGTCTGGTCTGATGAATCTCGATTTCTGCTGAGGCACACAGATTGTAGGGTAAGAATTTGGTGCCAACAGCATGAATCCATTGACTTAACCTGCCTTGTGCCTTGTGGTGTAATGATGTGGGGAATGTTTTCTTGGCGCACTTTGGCCACAAATTTCCCATCTTCTAATGGCTACTTTCAGCATGATAATGCACCATGTCAAAGCAAAAGTCATCTCGGCATGATTTCATGAACATGACAGTGAGTTCAGTGTTCCTGAATCCAGTAGAATACCTTTGGGATGTGGTAGAATGGGAGATTCAGCATGAAAGTGCACCTGGAAGGAATTGTGTGCTGCAGTGATAAAAAAAGAAAAGAAACAAAAGCATCTCAAAGAAATGTTTCCAATGTCTAGTGGATTCCATGCCATGAAGAATTGAGGCTGTTTTGAGAACAAAGGGAGGCCTTACCCAGTGTTAGTATAGTGTTTCTAATAAAGTGTACAGTGATTGTAGATGTGTTAAACAATTTAAAAGGAACCGTCCAAGCCATGACACGACCTCCACCGTGTTTGACTGATGAGCTTGTATGTTTTAGATCCTTTCTTTCTCCACACTTTGGCCTTTCCATCATGGCCTTTTGTAGAGGTCAATCTTGGTTCCAGAACTTTTGTGGCTCATCTCTGTATTTCTTTGGTAATTCCAGTCTGGCCCTCTGATTTTTACTGCTGATGAGTGGTTTTCATCTTGTGGTATGACCTCTATTTTTCTGCTCTCAAAGCCTTTTATGAACGGTGGATTGTGATACCTTCACCCTTGCCCTGTGGAGGTTGTTGGTAATGTCACTGACTGTTGTTTTTGTTTTTTTCTTCTCAGCTCTCACAATGTTTCTGTCATGAACTACTTTTGTTTTCCTTGGTTGACCTATTCCATGTATGGTTGTTAGTGTACCAGTGGTTTCTTTCTTCTTCAAGACATTCCAAGTTGTTGTATTGGCTATGCCCAATGTTTGCTCACGGGCACTGAACAGCAGTTGGCCTTGCTGTTCCAGTACTTTTGGAGGGGACTGAATATAGATCACTTTATAAAAGTCCTTAGTTACGGATGGTAGGCCATTTGTAGCAATGGGTTTTTTTTTTCTTTTTTTCTTTTCTGTTTTTTGGTGAAGTCCTCTCTACCCCATGTAGGACCACCATTGGACCACCACTGATCAGAGATTTTGATCACCCTCAGTGCAACAGTAGCTGCGTTTACATGGACAACAATAATCCACTCTTAACCCGATTAAGGACATAATCAAATTAAGCTCTAATCGAATTAAGACAGGTGGAGTACTCCTGTTTTAGTCGCATTATGGACATGTAGTAGTGACATGTAAACACCTTAATCACATTATGAACGTTGTGTGAGAGTTTTCACCGCATTTTGCGACAGGACACGATCACACATGGCAATTTTACGGCGAAGAAGAGAGTTCGGCTGCGTCCCAAACCTCATATTTACCTACTATAGGCCTGTAGTGGGGAAAAATACATGTATATGTAAGTACATGGTTTGGGACGCAGCCCACGGCTTCAAGCAGTTGTCTATTAGCACGTATAGCATGACAAATAATTAACTGCACTTAAAGCATTCATAAAAAAAATTAAATAAAAACACCCAAAACTGTATACGGTACCATAACAAAGACGAACTGTATGTTGATACGTGGAATTCTGGAGGGACGTCGCACGGCGTGGCTCGGTGACGTAATGACGAGGGCTGTTAATCTAATTATGTTCTAAAACATGTAAAACGGGAACATGACAGGAGTATTCTAAAAGCGACTCATGTAAACACCTTAAACACATTATTATCTTAATCAGAGTAAGGTCAATAATTAGATTACTGCTGTCCATGTAAACGCAGTCAATGACTCTGGCATGGTTGTCTGTGTGGTGCTGGTAAGAGTGTAGCAGTGTTGCTTTGATTTTTGTAGAACTTGAGTACGTTGCCGAGTTGAAAATAGTGCACTGACAGCAGGATAATGAAGACAAATTGTGCATCGAGAGGATGCGAGCCCTGCAATGCTGCTGCACCTGATACACTCATAACACACACAACCCGTGCACCAGAGGTGTGAAATAACGAAGTACAATTACTTTGTTAGTTTACATAAGTGTGTGTTTAAATGTTTTTTCCTTCATGTGTTGAATGTCATATGGAGACCTTTTAGCATATAACAGCTTCAAAGATGATATCTCAATTCCTAACAAATACACTTTTTTAAAAAAGTTATAGTATGAGAACTAATACCTATCAATGTCAATAACTATCTGTTGTTGTTATGTACAGTTTGTACTTTTCAGGGAAGTTTGTATTGTGACAGCTATTAGCATTCTTAAAATATTAGTTTGTATCGTTAGAGTTATCATGGTAGCTAACATCTGAGAGTTTAGGAATAAAACTGGTGTTAGTTAGCCTTAGCTAATGTATGTCCACATTTTTGGTGAAAGGGCCAATAAATCACTGTGATTTGATACAGGCATCTTTTTCTTTTGTGAATCTTTCTTGTACTTTTACTTGCATACTTTTTAAATTTGAATTTGAAATTACCTTAAGTAGTTTATACTTTACTACTTTAAATTGAATGAAAAATCTGAAGTTATACTTCAACGTTGACCAGAGTATTTGTTTAGATGAGTAAGTGCACATGACTAAAGAATTTGGATACATTTACCATGTCTGTATGCCAATAACAAGCCCCTGCTGTTCCACCATTAAACAAATCTTGTCAGCAGTGGTCCTATCCATTTCAAATCAAGTTTATTTATATTGTTCATTTAACAGTAGACATTGTCAAAAAGCCGCTTTATAGAAATCCAGATGAAGATTTAGATCCCTAAGGAGCAACTTAGAAGCGACAGTGGCAAGAAAAGACTCCTAGGGACGTCATGAGGAAGAAATCTTGAGAGGAACCAGACTCAAAAGGGAACCCATTCTCTTCTGATGACATTTGATAGTGGAAACGTTCTCTCACATTCAACTGCTTTTATTTCCAGCACATTTCTTAGCATGTGTAAATATTTGTATTAACATAAAAACATTCAACAGCTGAGACATGAACTGAACAAGTTTCACTGACATTTGACGAACAGAAATTGAATAATGAGTCCCTGAACAAAGGGGGTCTAATGTTAAAAGTAACAGTCAGTATCGGGTGGCCTCCAGCTGCTTTAAGTACTACAGTGCATCTCATCCTCATGGAATGCACCAGATTTGTCAGTTCTTGCTGTGCGATGTTACTCCACTCTTCCACCAAGGCATTTGCAAGTTCTCGATCACGTCTGGGGGAACACATGGTTACGTGTAATTTTCCACTGCAAGGATGGTCAGCTGGCCTTCCAGTAGCACTCTGGCTACATCTGCTGTCCTCATGCCTCCCTGCAGCAGGTCTATGGCATGTTCATGCAGGTCAGCAGGAACCTAGGCATCTTTCTTCTGGTGTTTTCAGTAGAAAACAGTAGAAAGGTCTCCTTAGTGTCCTAAGTTATTGTAAATTACTTTAATTGCCTACCACTTGTAAACTGTTAGTGTCTTAAGGACTGTTCCACAGGTGCATGTGCAATAATTGTTTATGGTTCATTGAACAAGCATGAAAAACATTGTTTAAACCCTTTCCAATAAAGATATGTAAAGCTTATTTGCATTTTACAAAATTGTCTTTAAAATACAGTCTCCAGTGACATTTCATTTTTTGCTGAGTAACTATTAGGAAACTATTAGGGCTGAGCAAAGCAATATATTATGAGGTCTCATCATCAACATGGGGAAAACTTATTACAGACAAACACAAACACTTAAAGACGGATAGCTGCATTCATGATTGTTTCTCCTCCAACTGTATGAATCTACAGTTTGAGCTAGACAGAAATCAGCCCCAGCATCCCTTCTTCATACCATTCTAACCAAAAGTCCGAAAATAATCCACCTTAAAACATTTGTTAACAGCAAATCATCTGATGTGGATGCAAAAACTAAACCTTATATGTCTTTATTTATTTATTTTTAAACATCCCCTGTCAGCACTGCTAGCCTGTATGGGAAGCCAAACAACTCAAAAGCTGGTCAAACAGCTACTCAGAAGGATCAATTGATATGGTGCGGGCGGGTTTTAACCATGCTGCGTGGTTTTATTGGCCTTCCAGTGCATGTCATGAGACCTGCGCGACCCACTGAGCAGCACAGCACAAATTCATACTACTGCTATCAACAGTTCCTATAACAGAACATTTGAAACTATTTTAAACAGCCCTAAAATGCTTAACGAAACTGACGAAGCCCTTGGAAGAAACAATAATAGACAGAGCAGAAAACGAGTATAATAAAACTTCAGAGGTCTCACTGAAGTGTATATTAATCATATTCAGATTGTTTATCTTTAAAATGCAGGAAGGCATAACAATAAATCTATTTGTAAGTAATCAAATGATTGTATATATATATCTCTCCCAGTTTATTTTGCGATGTGCATCTCAAAATGTCGGGAAAACCGATTTCTGGCCACATGCCAATGTCCATGTTGTAAGGGTCACTGTCGAGTCCAACTGCCTTTAATTTAAGCTGATATTTGTTAGTTATACTAATGTTATCACAGCTCCCCTTATTAAAACCAGCCATTTTGCTGGATGTTTTGCCACTCAGTCCGGCCGAGGGGGCATGTTCCGATGGGAAAGTGACGTCAATGCATACCCTCTATTGGTCCATGCTGTGCAGTTCTTCTGAGTAGCTCAGTTTGGACTAGTGATGGGAAGTTTGGATCATTTTACTGACTCGGATCTTTGAATCTCGTTCAGCAAAATATTTTTTCATGTTAATTCGTTCATTTCATCCATCCATCCATCCATCCATCTTCTATACCGCTTATCCTCTTCAAGGTCACGGGGAAACCTGGAGCCGATCCCAGGGAGCATCGGGCACAAGGCGGGGTACACCCTGGGCAGGGTGTCGTTCATTTCAGCAGAATATAATTAAAATGTTACATGTTAAATTCCCCAACACATCTTGTACTTATGCAAACGTTGATCGCATTTGGAATAAAAAATAAACTATAGGCTAATGCAGCCAAGGTCGAATTATGAGAAACAGAAATGATTAATTAATTGCTTAGCTGAGTCTTCAGGCTATGTAGTCTGTTAGTTCAGCTCACCTCCCGATCCGAGTCGTTCTTTTGAGTCTTCGGGTTCGAGTTGTTCATTCATCCCGTGACCGCCCCATAGGCAATGTTCCATGCAGTACCGGAAACAGAAATGAATGTTCATCCAGTGACCGCCCCAAAGGCTGAATGCAGTGAGGCTGTGACGTGACGAATGATCAACTTGAACCCGAAGACTCGAGAGGTGAACTAATCATTTCTGTTTCCTATACAGAACCTATGTGGATGTTGCAGCACATGTGCTCTCTACACAAAATGAACACATCCCTCTCTGAGACAACTCATTGTTCCCGACTCAAATGAAAAATTCGTTCAAAATGGAAACGGATCGTTCATGAACGACACATCACTAGTTTGGACGAGCTTTTGAGTTGTTTGGCTTCCCATAAGCCTGTTTGTACCAGCTGCCCCTCAGTGTGCCTGATGAACTAGCTGAGCGTTAATTATAAACTTTATGCCTGAGGTGATATTGTTTAAACATTTGGTCTTAAATAGGAGTAAATGAATGCTAGGCTAATGCAGCGGTGATATAACCGCAGGCCAGTTTAACATGTTTGCTCAGAGGCTGAGCAGGACCACATGCCCTGGGCTGGCTTTTAACAGCTCAGTTTGGTTTGGTGAAGCCTGGCTGAGAGTATTTAGCCTCATCTAGCGGTAAAATGTGAAACACACTCACACACACACGGTGTCTCGGCGGTATGAGGGACTCCAGTTCAGTAAGTGCTCTCACTCTCATTAATTCACCTGCATGTATTAAAAAAAGAAGCTTTCCGGGTGTTTGTAACATTGTAATAAATAACCATTTATTATTGGTGTTTTTTTTTTGGTGGTGGGGGGAACAGGTTAGTATTGTGAAATGAGCTGTTTAAGTCATGGCGAGGAATGTGATTCCGTGGATTTGGCTGAGGAAGCACATCTACATACAGGTAGGAACCGTTCATCGTCTGCACCAGCGGTGCTTTCTGAGGGGATTAAAATTCCTTCTGCACCATTTTTACTCGATTTCACAGTGTAATTAGTACAGGTTTATCTTCTCATGTCGAAACTTTCCTCGGCTCCCTGGTCCTCCGTGCTGCGACTCACCTTCTCTCACAACCGTTTTAGATGCGTTTTTATTTTCTATAGAACATAAAATAAACGTTAATTTAGCTCGCTGGTTTTATTTTTTTTAAACCCCCATAGCCGGCTCACCCAAGATAGGAGATGAGCTGTCACCAAACTGAGGTTGCTACGTCGCTAAAGCACGTCCTCGAGCCCTGCGCACGCGCCGTTGCTGTAGCAACAGCGCTGATGGATAATACTGACTTTATAGCTAGCTAGCTCGTTTATCAATATTTCCCTTTGCCTTCTTTGAAATGCTGTGAAAAACGAGTTCAAGAAAAGACTTAGAATATCCCACCGTGCTGCTGTAGCATGTTTTACACGAGTGACAGCTTCATTAGCAGCTCTTTTCTTTTTAATTACCTACAGTCTAATGCGCTCTCTCTCTCTCTCTCTCTCTCTCTCTCTCTCTCTCTCTCTCTCTCATATATATATCAATACTGAACCGCGGATGTACACAAACAAACAGATCAGTTTTCGCTCTGCTTTTATAGCATCCAGTAATATCCTGTCACATAAACAGCAAGAGCAACATCAATGAAATTGAGGAGCGGAGTAACAAAGACATAGTCTGACTCTTATTTCATTTATATTTATATCTTATTTCAATTCTGATCATACCTGAGTCTAGAGTAATGTTCCTTTACCAAAGTATATTTTTTATAAAAAATTGAGTTGAGTACTTAAATCTTGTACTGCAATGTTACCATGAACTAGATACGCAGCTTATTTAATCAACAAAGTGTCTATCTTGGTTATTCTTCAACCCCGTCCATCCTGGTTAGTGAAGCCGGCAAGCTTATACTGTACACTAATGCTAATTCTTCACTCATTCTCTGAGAGGATTGAGTGAATTCAGACCAACAGACCAAAGTTACAGTCAGGCAGAACTGACTGGAGTCGGTGGGAGTTAAAGAGCAGCACCACCCAGCTGAAAAATCCAGCTTCATCTGACCAGTTACCAGCTGTCAAAGCTCAGGCTGATCTGCTCATTTTCTCCAGCTTCCTTTTCCTTGACTCACTTGATCAATCCTTGTCTAATTGCCTTGCTGTTTGGTTTCATTCATCCATTTCCCACACCGCTTATCCTACACAGGCTCAAGGTGAGCCTGGAGCCTTTCCCAGGGAACTCTGGGCACAAGGTGGGGGATACGCTGGACAGGGTGTCAACTTATCGCAGGGCACAATCACACACATTCACCCACCCGTTCACAGTTGACAGTGTGGAAATGCCTATAAGCCTACAATGCATGTCTTTGGACTGGGGGAGGAGACCTGAGTACCCAGAGGACGAAGAGAACATGTAAACTCTGTGCACACAAGGCAGAGGCAACCCTAACCCCCAACCCTGGAGGTACGAGGCAAACATACTAACCACTAAGCCACCTCCTGTTGGTTATTGACTTACAAAAAATACAAACAAAAATAACTTGTCAAGGATTTAACATTTGTAGAGGAAATTCAGAAACCTGTTTCCTTTCTACCAGCACTTACCAACTGACAAAGATGACTACCAGTTTGACCAGCTCACCTGTGTTTGAGTAGCTTTTCAGGCCAAGCAGTGAAAATGACTTCTAAATGCATCACACTGTTTTATTTTGATCAGGTCTGAGTCATTTAAAGCATTTAAACAGTGCTCCTTTATCAGCAAATCTTCCAGGAAATGTTGTGAGTAACACGATCACCTTGAGCTGGAGACACAGCTTATTTGATTAAACAAATTATTTTTTTAAAACCTCCTTCACTCTTTGTCTATTTGTCTGATAACATGCTTAGTTGTCCAACAGCTCAGATAGAAAACTGACAATCAGACAATGAAAAATCAGACAATGTCTTACTGTAAATGACAGAAATTTGTCAGAGGAGATTTTCAGTAATGGGTTCTGCTGAGTACAGAAAAATACAAAGAGTTGTATTAACGCAGCTTTTGCGAAGTTGCTGCACACACATCTGTAGGGCTTATGGAGCGCTACATCCACACTGCTTTAGGACTGTTTTTAATTCTTGGTGCACACATTGTTTTCCAGAGTAGATTTTACTTTGCTTTCCTAAAGGTGACATGGGCAACAATTTTTGTTGTTGCTGTTGGGGTTTTTTTTTTTTTTTTTTTTTTTTTTGTTTAAATTTTTTTTGTTTGTTTGTTTGTTTTTTTTAGCTTGGATCTGGATTTATCCAGTGGAAAGAGTCTGCAGACACCCTGAACACAGTAATATTCTGAACACAATCCAGCTGTCTAAATATCAGACACATTATGCAAACGTGTACCATTGCGTTCATTTTCTGGAGCCATGACAAGTGCACACATGTTAAAAATGATTAAATGTCATTTTTAATCAAAAATGATTAAATGTCATTTTAACAGCACTTTTCCTAGTTTTGTTAAAATTGCAGTAACATTCAAGTACACATTTATTCTTGTTTTTAGATTTTTGTTGCTTGTGGTTATATCAGTGTTTGGCAGCTGGTGACACAATAGCGGTTTGCCCAAGGGGGGGAAGACAACAGTAATATAACTGGGTCACTCCATGAAAACTGCAGCCAAATTGTGACATGAGGGTAAAATGAGCGTAGAAGAAGGAATTTTGAAGAACATTCCCACCCTTACACTGACTTTACCATCAGACATGATAGCATCTGGGTCAAAGGATAACATCTCCACTTCGCGTAACATGAATTATGAGGTGTCACGTTTACTGTGTTGTGCATGCAACAAGGACATGAAAATAATGAATTTACAGACTCATGCTGGTTTTTAAGACCGTGACGTCTGAGGGATTGGAGATCACGTGCACTCAGAAGTGGTTTTTGACATTGTCCTTTACGCACTGAGATTTGACCGGATTCTTTGAATCTTTTAATTATATTGTGCACTGGAGAAGGTGAAATGCCCAAAATCCTACCGATTTGACTTGGGCAATGTTGTTCTTAAAGTGTTGGTATATTCGCTGACGCATCTGTTGGTAGATTGGCGAGCCTCGACCCATCCTTGCTCTCGATGGACTAGGCCTTTTTTGGAGGCTCCTTATAAACTGTGATTAGACGATTGCCTCACCTGTTTCACATCACCTTCTTATTTCAACTTGTCACGTCGCTATTAGTCCTAAATTGCCCCGTCCCAACTTTTTTGGAACAGGTTGCATGCATCAATTTCAAAATAAACGTTTATCTTAAAAAAAAAAAAAAAAAAATTGCAGTTGATTAGGTAAAACATCAAATACGTTTTCTTGTTTAAATACAAGTCAAAGCACATTCACAAATACTTCCTCTTTGTTTTTATTAGCATTTTCCATACTGTCCCAACTTTTTCAGAATTGGGATTGTATAATCTTAAATTCTGGTAATTTTCTTCTGTTCTTTAAATACCATAAATTGTGCTTGACTGATTGACAAAGAAATATTGTTGTTACTAATGCGAACCTTGTTTTTATTAAAACAGTTTGAACGTAACCCATGGAGACACCAATGGCTACATTTGCAACCACTTTTAAAAGACCTCGCACCCAAAACGTGCCGTGACCCTGCGCAACCATTCCCATAGATAATTATTAACTAGTCTCTGTACTAAAATAGAAAGACTTTCATTACAGGAAAGGGTAGGAACTGAAGTAAAAAATAATTACTATATTAGTTAAGGCAAGGTGCGTCACAATTTCAAACACGGGGGAATGGGGAGAATTTTTTAATGGGGAGAATTTAGAAAGACATTGTTTTTTGCAGTAATTAGGAACAGGATGACCTTGAAATGATCTTGCCTATATCTCAAGTTGGAACACCTTGCATTAATCATGATATTTAACAATATTCACTGCAATGTTAAATTTAATTGCCCATGATTTTATATGTCTGCAGTTTTTATGGAGTGATCCAAGCCATAGAAGTTGCTCTGTAATATTCCTTCAACAACTACAGTGTTGATCTTGTACTGATTTTTGTTGGGGTGGAAGTAAAAGTGGATTATATGAATTTCCTGGACATTGAAAAGGCCTGTGATGTGTAAAACAATAGTGTGTGATTTGTATTGGTAACAGTAATTGGGAATTAGTGAGTTTCTTCTGGTAGTTTCCTGTGTAGCATCCAAACATCTGTTAACATACACATTGTGGTATAATACACACACATTACATACCCTTTGTTTGTATGGGAAAATGAGCCTAACTAATTAAGCTTAAATTAAAACGCATCGCTATTTTCTTTCTCGGTGAGGTCCAGTTTATCTGCACAGCTACTACTGTCAAGCACTTCAGACCCCTTGCATGACAGTAACAAACCTGCTGGTCTATCTTATCAGAGCATTCGTTCAAGCAGACTGTGAGGTTGATGTTTTTGGGAAGTGCAGATATTTCAGAGAATCCATGTGGGACCATCCGCAGCAGCAGCGGTTTAAGCATAAGGACAGAAAGCTCCAAGCAGTAGTAGAGCATCAGAATCATAAATCGGAGTGTGAGGAGCCACAGCAGTAGAAGTGTGTCAGGATCTGGCGCCAGCATAGGTAAGCTCTTATCCTACAGTGGTTTAAAGGGGTGATCAGATGGCTGTTACTTTCAACCCCGACAGTGTTCAGTCTTCAGAAGAAGTAGGGCTCCAGATAAGTTCAGAATAGACTACAGCCTGTTATGTGTATTGTAATAAACAAAGGCAAAGGAAAAGTTCATTTTTATATCAATGTTTGCTGTACCAATCTCAGTCAGTGGAGTCTGAGGACGCAGTTCTTTCAGCATGTCCGCCATAGTCATCCATGGATGTGTTGTTGATTTCTTATTTCCTCTTATCTTAAATTTATGTCATGACCTAGTGTTTGAGCAGTGATGTCTCAAAGTCAATGAAAGAGACAGTAGTTTCCTGGGAATGGGCTTTTTCTGGCCCACTTTACTCTTAATGGGAGCAAGGTGGAAGCTAAAAAAGCCTTCACGGCCTGCTTGGATGACGTGCTTCTGTCTGGTGAGATTATGGATCAAAATCTATTTATTCCATAAATGTACCCTGTACACAGGACTCTGTCTTGTCAAATTAGAGCAAGCGAATTCAATGAGCACCTATATTACAACCTATATTCAACCTATACAACAATGTACAACATACACCCTGTACATACAGTACTGTGCAATTTTAGGTAGAGCTACAGAAATTCTGTAAAGTGAGTATTCCTTCAAAGATAATAAAATTGCATGACTTTTCAAGCTTCCAAGTATCCGAATAATTACTTGAGTCATCAATATAGCGAACAGTGAAACAACCAGTAAAAATGTAGTCTTTGCATTTAAAACAGAATAAGTTCTCTTAGATGCACTCTTGTGCAGTTTTCTAAGGAAACTGGCTTGGTGGTTGTTCCAGGCTTCTTGGTAGCAGGATGATATGAAGAACCGATTTTGCATAGCCCAGGTGGGAGATTCATTCAGCCTATCAGTGACTGTCATGTCAAGATAGTAGATTTAATTTCCACCATTTTTAATTTTTTTTTTTTTTTAAGGAGAAACTGAAAGTAGTTATATTAAACACACATTGTCCAATCAAAGTACAAATTCCACAAAAGGACAGACGACCGAACCATAGGTTTAGTGCTTTTTGGTTTGAATGAAAGTGTTACAATTTTCTGTTCACCATGTTTGGTATTCAGAGGAAACGTGGGATGAAGCACAATAGCATTGAGAGCTTGAAACACTCGCACTAGCGGGTAGTATCTTCCTTTGTGTGTGTGTGTGTGTGTGTGTGTGTGTGTGTGTGTGTGTGTGTGTGTGTGTGTGTGTGTGTGTGTGTGTGTGTGTGTGTGTGTGTGTGTGTGTGTGTGTGTGTGTGTGTGTGTGTGTGTGTGTGTGTGTGTGTGTAATAGTTTTCCTCACATCATTCCTAATATGCAATCGATGAGACATCATGATATAATGCATTGCTCAAACCTAATAGTTTAATTGAACATCTCTTGTCTGATCAGTTAATATCATGACCAGCTACCACTGAAATACTGTTATCGAGTACATATTAATATTTATTCCTGGCCCACATCAAGATTTTCCCCGAAGATGTTTACAATCAAGGGCAACATCAGTGTATTAGGTAGGACTATACAAGTTCTAAGTGTTTCCTTGGCTATGTATATTTGTATCATTTTGGGGGACTGGGGCAAGATTTTGGAAAGCTCATAATATGGAAATGTCTAGGAACCAAGTTAGCCTGCAGCATGTATGGTTTACAATGGATTGATTGTAATGTTGTACAGAAAGATGGCTGTATGTAAAATGGAGCCCACAATCTTGATTCTGTTTCAGTCTTCTAGCTGCCGTTTTTGTTTACCACTGGGAGGAAATCAACTCTTCTGTGACAGGTTTATATTCACATTTCTCTTAACGTTTCACGTCTCCTCTAGGGACGTTCAGGTCTCTGTTTAAGTGACTCTGGACAAGATAAATAAATTACTCTTAAGCAGTCAGCCATGTAGGAAGGGCAGAGGACTTGCTTTCAAAGCACAAATCAGGAAGCAGGTACATGTTCTCCAGTCCAGACAAGTCCAAATCTCAAAGGGCTTTCTAGACCCAAGGATCTATAAATTCTTCTACTGATCTACGTATTTTTCGATTTCTTATTATAGCTGACTGGGAAATTCTTTAAGTTATGCACCAAATGTCATGCGTTGTTGATGCAACATGACACAAAATGCAGAGAGTGAATTTATAGTGCCGTATGAAGTTGATTTAAGTCCTGCTTAGAGGAAATGTTGGCAGCAGATCAGAATTTTATTTATTTATTTATTTATTTATTTATTTAGAGCTGAAATAAGCCTTTGGCACCTAGCAGCATAAAGCAAACATATAGTGGAAATAGACAGAAAAAATTAAATGACCTCAATTTTTGTATGGTTTGTTTCAATATTCACATTTTAATGGTTTGTATTCTATAAAAAATGTCTTTGTAGCACTTTATACTTTTTAGGGGTTTTTTTTGTCCATGCAGAGGAATTCACCCATTATTCAGACTTTACTTATGTGTAGAGTTTTAGGTTGGTTAACGTGGTAAAAACACCAGGCTCATGCTAGTCTCTTATTAGTTCAGGGCCACTCTCTGAATGGGAGCCTTATTTTAACACTGCTTTGGGCTACAGGCTTTGCCAGTCGTCCAGCCTCCTTTTTTTCTTTGCCCATGAGAATTGAGAACTGAGCTTTCAGAGCACAGGGAACTGTGTCACAAACTAAACGAGGTTGCACAGACTGGGCAGTTAGAAATGTTATACTGCAGCTACAATGCAAATACATAATCTAGGTAATAGCAACGATTTCACTGATCAGTCATAACACGGATAGGATAAACAATTCAACACCTGTTCAGACATAATACAAAGACCTAAACCTTTTGCTTGTAGCTTTAGCAGAAATAAATCTATATGATCTGAGCAAGAGAGCACTCTGCTAACAAAACATTTTCTTTTCATCTGAAAAGAAATGAATGTATTGTACTGTACATTGGGATACTTGTGGGAGATGCTTGTTATGTATATGTTGATCTCTAGGGGTTGTTTTGTGTGGGAAGTTTCACATCCCGACCAGGTTCCACTTTGTAGGCGGATGCTGTCGTGTTGGAATTTCGCCAGTGGGAAGGCTGGGTCGGATGATTGCTGGTTGTCTGAGACGAGATTAATCAGACTACCTAGTGGCCCATGCTGCCTATGTGACATCTCCATCAACAAGCGCATCTCCTGGGAGGAGAAAGAGGCACAGGCATGCTGTGATACAGGGTTGCCAACTCTGCAGATTTCCCATGGAATTGGGATACTTTGAACTTGCTGCTGCAGGTTTTTGTTTTTGTCTGAAATTTTGTGCATCAGTATGTAGACCTCACTCGTGACTACGGACTTAAAGGTGCAATAGTCAATATTTCTAATTTCTTACTAGTAGGAATAATGTGGAAAATTGTGTAAAAAGCTTTTTTTTTAATTAATAGTTTAAGTCATTGTCTCAGAACAAGTGTATTACGAAGCTGAAAAAATAACCCAGCTTGGAAACCTGCTTTCTGAGAAGGTCCGGATGGTTTGTTTACATGTGCGTTGGTCTCTTGTCAGTCATTATAGACGACACCCCCCTAACGCCCTTCACATGAGAGATGGGTGATATCTTATTGTCTGGTACAGGAGTTATAACGTCCACTCTTCTGGGAAGCCTTTCCACTAGATGTTGGAGTGTGGCTGTGAGGATTTGCCCATTCAGTCACAAGGACATTAGTGAGGCCAGGTCACTGATTTTGGGTGCGGAGACCTGGTGCACATTTGTGTTCTAGTTCATGAGGTCAGGGCTGTGTTAAGGCCATCCAAGTTCTTCATGCCAACCTTGGCAAACTATGTCTTAATGGAGCTCGCTTTGTGCACAGGGGCATTGTCATGCTGGAAAAGTTTGGGTCTTAGTTTCAGCGAAGGGAAATTGTAATGTACAGCCTACAAAGACATCCTATACGATTTTGTCCTTCAAAGTTTGTAGCAACAGTTTAGGAAAGGCCCAGATATGGCTGTGATGGTCAAGTGTTCACATACTTGGCCATATAGTATGTGCAGGCCATATAGTGTAGACTTCAATGGATGTTGGGCTAGTTTTGTCACATAGATCTGGCAACATTGCTGGGAAATCTTTAAATCTTTCTTTCTTAAAAAAAAAATGTAGAGAATAATTTTGTTTATCATATAATCACTTTGTGTATGCTTTTTGCTTCAAGCACAAGATGGTACCACCACTGTGGGAAGGCAAGGATGTTGTATGTTATTTTTGCCTACAAGTTGTTCTGACACAGCCTTCTGCAACCACAATTATTTGCAAGGCATCCATCTGGGAAGCAAATTGAGTCATTACATTTCACAGTGCAAGATAAGAGCATGTCCCATTCAGTGCATCTCCTTCCCAAAGGAAATATGACCCCCACCCCCCCTTTTATGGCAAATTGCACCATTCGGATTGTGTATGAAGCAAAGGGTGCAGAGCAAAGAAGCTAATTATTGTTATTGCCGCGCGGTTATTTGTGTTTCGCTAATATGTCACACAATCGGCAATTATCTCTCTCAAATCCGGACCCATCTTTATCTTTCTCATTTTCTCACAAATATATGGATCCTAGCACACTCTGAGAACCCCCATGTTTCCTTTCATATTTACAGAAAGCAGTCCCACTGCATTTCTGCTTTTATACTGTTTTGCTCTTACTCGTTCATCGCCTCTCTTTTCCTCCATCATTCCTCCTGTTTCTTTGGCTATCGTTCGATCGTTCATCACTCTGATGAGGAGGGGGCCATTAGGGAGAGGGCACAGAGGAATCACTTTATGAACATGAATTATGTATGGCTGATAAGGAGGAGGCAAAAGCGAATATGAATGCAATACTTCTTTCTTTTCATATCTCTCCCAGTAGCGGAAGATATTGCGAATGAAAAGCAAATGCAACGGCCTGCTAGATGGTACATACCTGCAGTGTGACGCATTTCTGAAATCCCACTCCAGTCATCGAGAGAGCTGAGTGGAAAAACTGTGTGACTTGTGGCCCACAGGGGGTAGATTACAGTCCCAGAGCACAGTGTGTGTCTGAGAGTCTATCAGGATGTTGGTCTTCCTGTGTTGCTGTCAACCCAAACAAGCCATTTTTAGCTTAACTGCAAATCAGCAAGGATTGTTGTTTAAATGATGTATGCAAATCTCCTCAGGGATTACTTCCTTCTCAGTGCCATGTGGCTTTTTAACATGCAAGAATACAAATCCTTGTATTTAAAGCATGTGATATTCAGATGTAGCTTGAATTAAAAAACAAAAAAACATACCTAGTCTCCATAACTAGTGGACAAATTTATAAGTTGGGATGTAAATACAGAAAAAACTATGGAAGTCCATATAAAGGTGTTTTTTGTTTGTTTGTTTTTTGTACATAGGACCTTTTTAATAAGAGCATAAAGGATCTTAATTTGAGATATTGCTTATCTCGAGGACTAAATGTTTCATGAATAAAATTATGACCTGATGAGTGCTTGGTTAGCTTATCCTTTTAAAAAAATTATGTTTTTGTGTAGATCTCATACTAAATAGCATTAGATCTTCAAACGAAATACAATATAAAGCAAATGCAACCTGAATAAACGCAAACTATTTATTTATTTATTTATTTATTTATTTATTTTTTAAAAGTTGAAAAAAGTTCTCAAACACCTGTCACTCATGTGAAAAACTAATTGCCCCTTAAACTTATATTCTGGTTGTGCCACCTTTAGCAGCAATAACTGCAACCAAACACTTCCTGGAGATCAGCCTTCCACTTACTTACAGGACTAGGACTTAACTCCTGTGCTTTGGATCATTGTCTTGCTGCATAACCCAGTTGCACTTGAGGTTCAACTTACAGACTGAAGACCGGAGATTCTCATTTAGGATTTTCTGGTAGAGAGCAGAATTCATGTCCTCAATTATATGCCCAGGCCCTGAAGCAGCAAAGCATCCCCACACCATATGTCTTGTCTTTTTTTTTTTTTTTTTTTTTTTTTTTTTAAAAACATTAATGTGATTTAATTCTTCAGTACATAGCTGAAAAAGTAACTGATGGCTGGACCTGGAAAACTGTGAGTGGGCCCCTATGTTGTGTAATTGAGCAACAGTATGAAGGAAGCTATTAGCACTCTCTTAAGCCTTCTTATCTTAAAATACGTATATAGTGTAGAATTGATCACAACTAGTCTTTAAGCTTTCAACAGTAGGGTATCATTTAAAAGGGACATATATCAGCATCTACAAACACAAACGGAAAGAAGAGGTGTATATGTATGCAAATTTTTTTTAGAGAGATTGTAATACAAATTGTAGAATACAGACAAAACTGAAGGAAGATCCGCAAACAAGCAGCAACTGATGGCGGCTGCAGTAAACTCCTGGGGCAAAGCATCTCAAGGGAAGAAACACAGCATTTGCTGATGTCTCTGGGTTCTAGATTTCAGGCAGTCATTGACCACAAAGGACTTAGATATAAGTATTAAAAATAATCTATAAAATAATTGTTAAACCCCTTGAATTAAAGCTGAAAGTCTACACTTCTTGAATGCTTCATTTCAAATCCATTGTGGTGGTGTACAGAGGCAAAATTTAAAAAAAAAAAATGGTGTCACTGTCAAAATACTTATGGAGCTGACTGCAACATTATCAGCATTTGGTTTAAAAGGAATGTGTTAATTGGCTAAAGTAGACATCAGACCATCAGTATAATCATATGTTTATTTAAAATATAAGCAAAATATATAAATCAGTATGCTTTGGTTAGAAATCAACCATCTTACCTGGGTGGTCCTAAACATCACCTTAAAGGCCCACCTGTCCTGAGCATCATTCTGGTATGCGGCTTGTAGCCCATTTTATCCTCTGCCAAATGATATAAGTAAGCCATCTTAACATTTTAACCCTGGTAGTTTAACACACTTTCATCCATCCAGAGTGTTGCTATTAATCATGTGACCATAATAAGTTTGTTTCATATTTATGAATCAAAGAGATTCCGTTTAGCCTTGTCTCAGCTGACAGTTAACACAAAGTGTCTGACATTTTTACACTTTCCTGGTCACAAGCTTCAGAACCTTGAAGATTGCAGTCTGATTGACGAACAGAATCTAGTGACTGTGCTAGGCTTCATGCTCTGTGTCTGAGTTTGGCCAGTGTTAAAGGGCAGCGGCACACTAGTTTATCAAAATGTAGGAGCCTCAATAAAAGACTTCCAAAAACTTGTTTTTGGATGTATACAGTCATGTGAAAAAAATAAGTACACCCCATGGGGGAAAAAAATGTATGTATGTATGTATGTATAATTTTACATATTTGGACAAGCAAACAGTTGATCCTCTTTGAAACAGTGCCTATTAATAAAGTCGATACATTCTATGAAATGACAAAATTGACATTTTGTAGTAATTTTCACAATTTAAATGAATAAAAAAACAGATCAGTCATATGGAAACAGTAATTTCACCCCTACGTTTATCACAACTTCTAATCCATAAAATTAAAATCAGGTGATCAAGATTGGGTACCAGTGATCAAAACCTGCTAAGGGAGTGCAGGTGGAAAGGGTCTTGATTATACCCCTCTCATATGTAGTGTCTGGTGTTCCCTTTCCTATTGATGTTTGTGCTGTCGTCTTGCCAAGATCTTAAGAGTTCTGTAAGGCCTTCAGAAAAAAGGTTGTGGATGCCTATGAGTCTGGCAATGGATTTAAAAAGCTCTCCCAATTATTTGAAATGCGTCATTCCACTGTAAGGAAAATAATCTACAAGTGGCGCAGATTTCAAACGACTGCCGATTTATGCAGGTCTGGCCGTCTCAGTAAATTCAGCCTAATTCAGACCACCTGATTCGAAAAAGTCTCCAAGAATCCCACAATTTCATCACAGGATCTGCTAGTAAGTCTTGCAACTGTTGGTGTCAAAGTTCAGTATTCAAATATGAATGCTGAGGGTAGTGCATTTCTTGTTAATTGAGGGGGGAAAATATGTTTGTTGTAAATGGAGAGAAATAAAATCTTTCAGTGCCAATGTAGGATTACAGTTTGCCAAGCAATGCCAATGTATTATTAGTTGTGCTGCTGGAGTACAATTAAAATGACGAGTAAATCCTATAGAACCCCAAAGTCTGTAGGCTTGGCATTTGGTCAGTAGATGTCCTCTAAATCTTTCACACAGTTTCATTAAAAGTGATGGATATAAGCCTTTGAGGTGCAGTGAGGTCTGGAAGTATCTGTGCCGTTACAGCCTCGCCTCTTCTCTCTTGCTTCTATTAATGAAAAGCAGAATGAACAACCTCAGATCAATAACCTGTCATTGATTAGCTCTTCTTCAGTCTTGAACACCACTACCCTAAAGATAAACAATCCACATTAGCAGGGATGAAGTTAAATTCTCCACACATTAATGGAATAGGTCACGTAGCCTATGTATTGCTTTTGTGCACTATTTTTGTAATGTTACACCTATAATGGTCTGGAGATGGATGCTGCTTGATTGACCACTCAAGGATCGATATAGTGTGGGAAGTATTTACGCCATGACAGCATGTCCTTAGAGTTTAACACCACCGATCATTATTTTAAAAAATATTTTTTTAAATAGTGTTCGTGAGATTTCATTACTGGCAAATGCATGCCTGCAAATTGTTTCTTGAAGACTTATCACAAATAAAATTTTTTTTTTTTTTTTAAATTTAATCATAACGTTTAAGTTGAACACAGTTGCAGTGTTCACACCACTGAATAAGGATCTTGGGAAGCAGCAGTGCTCTAAAAATAACAAGGTATTTATCCCATAATGTTAATGCCAGCACACAATATGTTTTACATGTTGAAAATTATTGTAAAGACTTAAAGCAATGGCCAAGGCAAGATCTGTTGCTTCTGTTCATGTTCAGAATGCAAGGTATTCAACAAAGTTGCATCATTATTATTAAACCATGGTGGCACAGTATCACCATCTCTCAGCTCCAGGGTGTCTGGTTTAATACTGGGTTTGGGTTACTGTTTGCATGGAGTTTCGCATGTTCTCCCAATGTTTGTGTGGATTTTCTCTCGGTTCTCCGGTTCACTCTAGGTTTACATAGAGAAAGCTACAGTAAATTAGCCCTAGGTGTGAATAAGTGTGTGTATGTATGTGTATGGTGCTATCTAATGGACTGACATCTCATCCAGGGTTGCAGTTCTCTTGCCTTGTGCCCAGTGTTCCTGGGATAGGTTTCTTCTAAATATGAATAAAATAATTGTATTAAACCAGCTTATCTAATGCTATAAAAAAAATTCATCAGATATACTGTATGTTAAAATCTAAAAAAAATAAACCTATTTGCATTTGGCAGTGGAAAAATGGAATAGGAAAAATTCACAGTATGAATGCAACCTTTACATTACAGTTTTTGGTATATCAGGGTATCTGCTTACATTTTCAAAGAGGACAATATTGAATTTTGTAACATTTGAACATTGAAGTTTAGCATTTAACAGTTTTATTATGGAAAAATTCTCTTATTTTCTATATATTATTAAATATATGGAACATTTTTTTAAAAAGCTTGTTTCCTCGTTAGTCAGTTTGTGTCATTATGGTATAGATATCAATTTCGTGTATATATAAACCATATAAATCTGACTAACTAGAGTGTAAATGCATCAAACTACATTGGTATTTTTAAAACCATTTTCTCAAAATAAATATTTTTAATATTCTGAACCAAAAACCTCTGTATCTAGACCACATGCATTCATGAAATTTTACATGTTCGTTCTCCTCCATATTTAGAAGGATATTGCAGAGGATTTTCCTAAAATGTTGGTTATTGTTGATTTACTAAATTTAACTAAATTTTTATTAAAATATTTTTTAACATTGCATGCTATTCTATTGATTAACCAGTACAAAATGATATTGATGGATTGATCTTTCCTCTCTGTAAAACACTTTTTCTTGAGTGTCTTCACAGTGAAATAAACATTTTTATTCTAACAACATAAAATAACTAGATTTTTGGAAATATGTGTATTTACTTAGTCAGTACCTAAAAAATGCTTGTAGAAATACCAGAAATTGACAGATAAAGAATTTACTATACAGTTTTAAAAAACTTACCCAATTCACCTGTAGTGTATTTCCTCAACTGTAAAACTGTCAGATATCCTTGGCATTGTATACCCTGTTCCTGTCGTGTCCAAATTATTTGAAGCTTAATGTAATAACCTTTCTTAATGACTTGAAAATGTGTATGCATTTCCTCTGAATCAAACTCTTGAGCCACTTTCTGTAAAATACTGGAAATCTAGTACTAACGGCTTTGAGTGTCTAGAAAAGTGCTATATAAATGTAAGGAATTACAGGGTTGAGTGAAGTTAATTCAGTTTTATCTACAGTTTGTGTATTTCCATCTAAATGTCCCAGCAGAGCATCATCTGAAAGAGCTTGATGGAGGTTTTTGTGTTGTTGAAGTTGTAATACAAAGTGTGCTTGGCTCAAATTCACTTACACTCTACTATACTTCCAGCACTATTATGAATGTTTTTTTGCTTTTCTCTATTTGGCCCTGGCTTTTACAATTAATAGAAAAAAATCTGCCCAACAGTGTTTTTTTTCTTTTCTTTTTTTTTTCCTCTCAGTGTGGCCGCGGTAAATACTCTGCAGCGGGAGAGCAGCACTTTCGATACACATTTATTCACTGACCAGCAAGAACACAACATGGAACAGAGAACTTATTCCTCTAATTAAGTGAGCGTTGCCATGGTAACACTCAAAACACCAGAGAGCAATCAGTCAACCCAAGTGGCTTAAAGCTATTAAGGTTAACCTCCTGTAGTTTGGTTTTTGGTCTAACTATGTTTGGTACCGTGATTAAGGACATCCAGTGTGGCTAATTTTGTACTGTTACAAGGGCTTAACTGGGATATATGTATGAATCTACATGATCTAGCCCATAATATTAAAGTTGGTGCAGACATAAACATACTTTGCAAAACTGATTTACAAATTTTTACAAAAATTTACCTTTTTTTCTTGTAAATAATACATAATTAACCCCTATAGGTGTGAAAACTCAAAATTAGCTCTGTTGCAATTAGTTGCCTTTAGATATCTTGTAATTAGTTGAATGGAGTGCACATGTGGCAATTAGTGTCAAGTGTCACTTGACCTATTTTTCAGCAGGGACTGGTAAACTGATTATAGCTGAATACAGGACAATCCTTGAAGAAAACCTTTTGCAGAGACATGGGCCTGGGGTAGAGGTTCACCTTCCAACAGGACAATGGCTTTAATCATGCTGCCAATGCTACACTGGAGTGGTTCAAAAGCAAGAACCTGAATATGTTCGAATGGCCCAGTCAAAGCCCAAATCTCAGTCTGATTGAGAATCTATTGTAAGACTTGACACTTGCTGTTAACCATTGGTCTCCATCCTGTATAACAGAGCTTGAGCAATTTTGCCAAAAAGAATGGGGGAAAAAATACACTGTGTGGCTAAAAGTAAGTGGACACCTGACTATCACACCTGTAAGTGCCCATTCCAAAACCATGCCGTTAACACGGAGTTGGTGCCCCCCTTTGCTGTTATAATAACCGCCACTCATCTGGGAATGCTTTCTACTAGATCATTGTCATGATGAAACCGGTTTGGATCTCTTAGTTCCGGTAAAGGGAAATCCTAACGCTAACTTTGTGGGAACAGTTTGGAGTTGGTCAGCATATGGGTGTAATGGTCAGGTGTCCACATACTTTTGGCCATATAGTGTATCAGAATCCAGGTGTGGAAAGCTGATGGAGGCATATCCCATTAGACTTGGGCTGTAATTATAGCCAAATCGCTGTATTGCTATGCCCAATCCTTGTGCAATGACTCAATTTTCTCTCTTTTCTCAGCTTCAACATGGCTTGCTTTTCCTCTCATAGACCACTCTCTGTTCTTCATTTTTGTTTTATCCTTTTTAACAACAAATGCAGTCTTCACAGATGAAACCTAGGTCTCAAACCAATAAAAGACTTTCAGAACTATGAATTCTTTAAACAATCAATCTAACAGGACACACCTTGGCAGCAAGAAACGCCTATCAGTCGCATGTTCCAATATTTTTGATCACGGGGGGCTGGGTTCAAACAAAAGGTAGCCATGTTCCAAGTTGTTTCGCAGCTATATGTACATATCAGGAAATGAAAACTGAAATATTGATCTATTGTCTCATTCAACATTTGATCTCAAACCCAAATGTCTTCAGTGTATAGCAAAAACAATAGAATTGACTTAGGTGTTCCAATACTTTCAGAGGGGGCTGTACTTCAGGAAAATTTTTTGCATTTTATTTTCTTGAAGAAAATGACTATTTTATTGTATTGCACATTTTATGTAGCACACTTGTTCTTTTAAATGTGCTTTATGAATATATGTTGCTTGATTTTTATTTTTTTTTTAAATTATTGTTCATGTTCATTAAACAAATTAAGCTAAGCACAAAAAGATTGAGTATTTTTACACTTTTAGCTTCACCAGAACACTGGTATTTGTATACAGGGTAAGGCCACGCTTCATAGAAATGTCACAGGATAGTAGTTTATCGGGTCGAATTACTATGTGCAATCTAAAAGCAATGGGGATTTTTTTTTTTTTTTTTTTTTTTTTTCCAGTTATTTTGACCTTTTCAAGGCCACTGCGAATCTCTCTGATAAACAGAGCTGGAAGATCTCCTCCTCTTTCAAACCGTCACACTAATACCTCATGTTTACCAGACAGTGTGGTATGTCACAGTATGGAAACAAATCTGTGGTATCCTGCTTTGTTGTTACTTTTATTGCCAAGATATCCAAGTTGAATTCGGTTGCCCTTCTTGCCAGGAGAGTACTGAACAAAGACATATGGGTGAAACTAGAAATAGTGTACACCACTGATTGTTCAAGGACGGTCACCACAAACTCGTCACAGGCCATTACTTCAGTAAACAACAGTATAGTGGTGCTGCAGGTAGTGTTGCCACCTCATAACTCCAGTGTTATGGTTCTAGCCTGAGCTCGGATTACTGTCTGTGTACTCCCCGTGTGCATGTGAGTTTCCACTGGGCTCCCAGTTTCCTTCCACTTTCCAATATGATGCCAGGGGATTGGTGACTCTAAATTGCCCCTAGATGTGTACGAGTATGGAGCACTGTAATGGGCTGGCGTCCCATAAAGGGTGTATAGTCCTAGCCTGTACCCTGTGTTCCTGGAATAGGCTCAAAGACTAGGAAAAATGGTTACTGAAAATGAATGAATTAATTAATGAAAGTGGGTGGTGCTATGACAATTTCACCTTTGGAGGTTTCCCAGTTGAAAGGTGGTAATTGTGATTATTTTCCCTTTGTGTTAACAATAGTGTCGTGTGGGAAATGATGTCACCACCCTGCCATTTTCAGAGAACGCTAACTACTTTCATCTTTCATGGGCATGCACTACACTAGGGTATGGATAATTCTGGACTTGGATTGGTAACTGTACTATGTCGTACCGTCTGGTGAAAAGTTCTGCAACACTCTCCCACACGTTAATCCTGTAGTGACAAGTACACTGGATTATGTGGGAGAATGAAGGAGAGCAGAGGATGCCAGACCACCCATATCTGTCAGCATGCCTAAGTGATTCAGAGAGAGAGAAGTGGGGGGAAGCAGAAAGATACTTAATGGGGGTTTAGGTGAATGAGCAGAAGGGGAAAGTAAGATGGAATAGTGATGGCTACATTAGCATCTCTCTGAGTGCTCAGGGGAGACAGGAAGCAATGGCCTGTCATTAGTGGAGCCACAAGGGGAAGAAAAAGGGAGGGAGATTAGATTAAATTAACAGACTGACGGACTGAATCTGACTGCTAGATCTATTCTGCCAGTGAAGGAAACGAGGAAGGACGATACACTGTGTATTTATTCTCAGCCCTCCTAATTACATGCATCAAGTCTTGTCTCTGTCCTGGCACTCAGGTGTTGGAATGAATCTTCCCCCTCTGTCTTTGTCTTCAAACTTCAACCCTCCATTTGTACGTTTTTTTGTTGCCACACTAACTTCTCTCCAACATGGCATTATCACAATGATATTCTTAAACCATCTCCTATTTGTAATAGCATGAAGCGATGTTTTTAATAGAGACTTGAACACTTCTGTAATGGCATCGTAGTGCCTTAATTAAAACACAAATCAGCCAACTTCCCATTGGCATGTTCAATTATAATGCTTGAGCATCATTCAAGAACATGAACGGAGACTCTCCAGTCTCCAAGATAAGTTCATTATCAAGTAGTGGCAGTTCAATCACAACCTCTTAAAACAGAGGGCCGATTAAAATGTTTAAAAGATTTTTCTGCGGATACATTATCAACATGTTTTAAGAAGCTGGAGGCCTGATTTACAACCTCTTTGCATACGGCTAAGACAAGCAAAAAGCACAAGCGTGGAGACCTACATCACTGTCAAACCCGGGACAGATAATCATTAACTAATGAATGAAAGAGGCTCCTTCAAGTCTGTGATTTGTCTGCTAATCCTCTGCTGTAAGCATAATTTAATGTGTCGTCGGTGATGATGTATGTTTGTATATGCTGAGATCATTTACAGTGTGCAATCATTTTAGTGCAGCTGTAATAATAACAAATGTTTGCCCTGGACTTGAGTCAAAGTGCTTAAACCAAATAGAAAGGCCTAGAATCAATTGTGCTGTGCATTTATGGTGTATTTTTGATGTGAAGATCTTAACACACCTGATCTACTCCGAGTCCAGTTTTAAAAACATGTTCAGTATTTCTGACTCCTCACCCTGTAGTGTGGGTAGAACACTGACGTCTCGTGAAAACACAACCTTGACGTTGTGTGAAGTAGCCGAACTATTTTACACCATGTTTGTTTTGATCTGCAGTTACATTTGCTTATTCTGTGACAATTATTTTTTATTTATTTATTTTAAGTTAAGCTTAAGTTAAGCTTATTAAGTGGACAAATCTTCTTCTAGTATGAGGGTTTTGATGACTGGATGATGAACCAGGACCAAAAAAAAATCTGTCCTGATATTTTAGGTCTCTCATCTTTAACAGCTGTAACTGAAGAAAGAATAAGCAAGTGTTTAATGGAAACCATTAAGCCAACGATCGATCTTTTTTCCCCGCACCCTCCTTTAATATGAATTTTCTATAAATAATAAATTTACTATAGCTGCATGCTGATGTGTATATAATCTGAAATGTGAAAAGTAATTTTTCGTTCATTTCAGTAACCTCTTTATGGCTGGTTCACGGTCGTGGTGGATCTCGAACCTGTCCCGGGAACACTGAGACGGAGACAGGAATACTCCCCGGAAAGGATCCCATTTCATAGCATTTTTAAAATAATGATCGATCCTACTGCAGTCTTAAGTACTTAATGTGCAGCTTTCTTGTTGCACGAGGCAGGTTTTAATATTCAGTTTTTTCTAAGAATTAGAGGTGTCCATTCAGAAAGGCATTGATGTTAATAATTTATTCCCCTTTATAAATATTGCAATAACGCTAACATCATTGAGGCCTTAGATTTCTGTGGCATATGGCACACTATAATAGGAATATAGCCTTCTGCTTTCGCATCATGTTGAGTGTTATCACCTTCACATCTGTTGGTAACAGCCCGACTCTCACCTCCTCAGTACAACTTGTTCTGTCTCTCATCTGTTATCCTGTCTATTCAATATGCTGTCGGAAAACACTGTCACCTTTATTAGGTTGTTCGCTGCTGTTTTCTGCTCTTGCTGCAGGCGAGTGCTTTTATGCCAAGAACTGTTTTATTGTGCAGGCATGGCTCACAGGTGGCGAAGATTAAGTACAGTAACAACTGGAGTAGAGACCTACCTCTTACTCCTCCAAACCACTCGATTTCTGTCAGGAAATAACTCTCTCTCTGTGCGTGTGTGTGTGTGTGTGTGTGTGTGTGTGTGTGTGTGTGTGTGTGTGTGTGTGTGTGTGTGTGTGTGTGTGGCACTTATATAGCGCTGTTATCCAAAGCGCTTTACACTGTGTCTCATTCTCACACACATTTGCACACCAATGGTAGCATTACTGCCATGCAAGGCACTAACTTGCCATCGGGAGCAACTTGGGGTTCAGTGTCTTGCCCAAGGACACTTCAGTATGTGGAGTCATGCGGGCCGGGAACCGAACCTCCAACCCTAAGATTAGTGGACAACCCGCTCTACCACCGCTCTTACACACACACTCATTCTCTCTCTCACTCACTTCTCTCTCTCTCTCTCTCTCTCTCTCACACTCTCACTTCTCACTTCTCTCTCTCTCTCTCTCTCTCTCTCTCTCTCTCTCTCAATAATACTTAATAATAGTCATCAGTGCTGGAAGCTGTTGTGCTGCACTACAAGGCCCCTTTTCCACTTGTCAGTGCCGGAGGAGCGATAATGTCGGATCTGGTTTTTCAGACAGGAACGTGTCAGGTCACTGAAGACAGAGATGTCTTCAAGGAAATGTGCTCCCAAATGTTCAGTGCTTTGTCTCACCAGCTTCTCGTTTGTATTCGGCTTTCTAAAATGCTTCTCACTGCAGTGTTGTAAACTGAGGGCTCAATAGTTAGAGCAGAGAAACACTTCATAACCGGTTTCCTCACAATCAAATCTGGACTTGACGTCCAAGAATAACAAATGAATCTCGGTTCTGTTTTTCTTCTGTCAGTAGGGTACAACGCACTTGCTGTTCTTTGTATAGTTGTTTATTTTTTTCCTGCAGAAATCCGACTTGGAGTTTAATTTCTGTTACACAGCATTTTAGGTGAGATCCGAGTAAAAATTTCATGGCACATTTTCACTGGTGCTATCTATAGCAATAATGTACCCAGAAATATGACTATAAAATGTGCTTATTTTTCAATTATGTCTTAATATTTATGCGTCTGCTTGCTGGGTGTCTCACTGTGTTTATGCAGCTACTACTGATTAGGCTTTGAAGGAAAACTCCATCCTGAAACCTGAATTAAATACATTTCTATTGAAATATTTGATATATTTAGTGATTTCTGGTGCTAATTAGTTGATTGAAGCTGCTTTTTTTTTTTTTTTTTTTTTTTAAATAAATTATTCATATGAGAAGTTGTCTGCCACTGATGTCACAGGGGGACAATTGCAAAATTTTCCAACTTGTGATGGCTGTCAGTTTTTCTTACTCTTCCCGATTGCCAGCAGGTTAAACGTCATATTAATGAGGAAATAAGAGAAAGAAATTCATTTGAGAAGTTGCGGAGACAGCAAACTCTAGACTCTGAACATTCTGAGATGACGAGCACGATGGTGTTGACCATGTTATTAGCAGGAACGTTGACGCTTTTGAGCTTTATCTGTTTGCGCAGAGTGTACAAATGAGGTAGTGCGAGACAGATGGAGCAAGTCCTAATTCGCACTGGCATCACTATCAGCAGGTACTCAAATGGCATTGTGGGTAATTCAGGAAACTGTTACCAAAGACAAAGTAGACCAACATGTCAAAGAAAGTTTAAATTTAAAAAAAAAAAAAATAAATAAATCAACTCTGACATTACATTACAAAATAAATATTGGATGCCAGTGAAAATCATCTGTTCATTTTAAACGATATATATTCTAATCATTCAGGGTGGATTTATTATTTTATTTATTCATTTCTTTTCTTTACTGAAAATGGCAGTTTAGTATGACCATCTCATAGTATTCTCTGCTCTTTCTTTCTGTCTTGTGCCTAGGCTCGGTTCTCTTACTTGCACATGAAGTACCTGTTCTTCTCCTGGCTGGCCGTGTTTGTAGGAAGCTGGGTGATATATGTCCAGTACTCCTCCTATACAGAGCTGTGCCGTGGACATGAGTGCAAAAACTCTATTGTGAGTTCAGCCCCAACATTTCACACCCAAGGCCAGCATATCTGAGCTCCTCCGAGAGGCGATAATCGTGACGAGGGAGCCATCTGCTGGAACATGACTACACAGTTTAACCTGTCAGAATATACAGTGCAGAGGCAGAACAGTGGTGTTTCTCTGATGTGAAGTGTAAGTGTGTGTGTGTGTGTGTGTGTGTGTGTGTGTGTGTGTGTGTGTTTATTTCAGTGTGATAAGTTCCAGAAGGGGGTGATCGATGGTACAGCCTGCAGCAGCTTATGTGAGAAGGAGACTCTGTATTTTGGGAAATGCCTGTCTGCCAAATCCAGTAACCAGGTCAGAATATCTAATTGGTACTTATTTCCACACACACACATGCTTTTAGTCTGAATCATTCAACCATCTTGTATGTTAAAAACCTTAAGACAAAGGCAGGAAGGCATCGTTATTGAGATTCAAATATTTGCACATAATACAACCTCCTGAGTTACCTTCATCTGGCAACATTTTGATGCCATCCTTTGCATTCCTACATATCCCATAATCCTGTGAACAATCCAGTGTGTAAAAAAACCCCCAGCTGAACAGTGGGAAGAGGGGGAGAAGTTTGTGGACAAGTAAGTTATTTGTAATATTAGATTTTACAGGTGGCATGTGGGTTTGCTCCAGGTTCTCTGGTTTCCTCCCACTCTCTATAAACTTGCTGATAGGTGGATTGGCTATACTAAATTGCTTCTGAATGTGAATGTATGTGTGCATGTGGCATCCCATCCTGGTGAAATACCCCTTGTGCCCAGCGTTTCCTTGACCACCATAAAGCAGTTACTGAACAATTAATGACTTAAAGTTTCATTTCAAGCACCGAATATCTGTTCTGTCCCCAATGACGCGTTATTCCGTCACGTCTAACGAACTTTAGACTTGGTGACCTTTAGCATACTGTATGTAGCCTAGCAACATAGTGGTGCCTGTCTCAAAACATTTTCTTGCAGGTACCTTCATACAGTAGCTGTCAAAGCTTAAAGACAACTGACTTATGAGACAGCAAAGCATTGAGGTAGCCTATTGCCTCCTGTTTTGGACACATCTAATTTCAGAGTAACAGAACAGCCTGTCCTTTTGAAATTTTCTCCACGACTGCTGTTCTATCTAATGACTGCATGAAAGAATCCTAGTAGATCTGTAGGGCTGTAATAGATTGTGTGTGTACGTTCCAGGTGTATTCTGGTAGCTGGGGAGATTTGGAGGGCATCATTAAATGCCACATGGAGGACGTTCCTCACTATGACCTGGAAGCAGAGCTGGAACCACGGAGAGAATCTGCAGCCTTTAATAGGCCCACTAAAGGCACATCAGTGGAGAAGTTCAGAGAGATGGTCCTGAGCCATCTAAAGGTGAGAGCAAAGTACTTTAAAATTCTAATGGAGGAATCACAAGTACTCCTAGAGAGTCCAAAAGAGCATAATTAGCCATGCTTGGGAAGAATGGCATTAATATCTCCTTTGTCATTCAGAGAGACATTAGCCAGTCACAGGCATCTATGAGCCCATGTCTTGTTGCTCTCCTCTAAGTGTGTTTAGATGCCCTTTTGATATTGTCTGAGCAGCAGTTGGTAGCGAATGTGGTGGCTTCATGCGTGTCTCAGTGGAATCACATGGTAGCCCTCACCCTCTTAGATTGATAGCTGTGATGAGATACACTTGTGGAGGGGAATTTGAGACAACTAAATACGGAACATTTCAATCCCGTCTGAACTGCAAGTTGCTTTTGATGAACACGTCAGCCAAATGGGCAAATGTAAGTGTAAATAATATACAGTATACTGCATATTTTAGTCATTCTAAAGAGATGGCCCATGCCAACAGGACATCCAATGCCAAGTAGTGAACAGAAAGTGAGGGTTAATCAAGAAGTATTCCGAAGGATTCTTTTCACTTTCTTCTGTAATGCATAACTGATTTAACGTTATCGAGCACGGGGGTTCTCAACCCCAGTCCTGTGAAGTTTTATCTACGGTCACCTCTCATATACCCACTCAAGAAAGGCTTGAAAATTTGTGATCAATTAGAGCAGGCATGTTGGGAGTAAACAACTGTCAGGAGAAACGCTTCAAACCGCACAGCGTAGAGCATCCTCGGGATTGGAGTTGAGAAGGCTTATCTAGTGTGCTTGTATGTACAGTATACACATGGCAGGTAACCATCTAGCAGTTTCCTAACCGTGGTCCTGGAGTAGCCCTTGTCCTCAGGAAGGGCTGTTAATTAGCTGATTAGCAGTGAAAACATTCAAATGTACAGGACAAGGGGTATTCCAGGACCACCGTTTGGAACCTGTGATCTAGTATAACAGCTAAACAATGTATTCATGTAACTGTGGTGTTCTACAATTATCAATATTCATAATTAACTATGCACATTACCCTGCCTTTAGGCGAAGGTGGGCGATCAGGCCAACCTGCACGACTTGGTGGGGCTCGTGCTCGGTGTGGCTGATGCCAACAAGGATGGTGAGATCTCTCTGGCAGAGGCACGCTCAACCTGGGCTCTACTGCAGCTGAACGAGTTTTTGATGGCGGTGATTCTGCAGGGGAGGGAACACACTCCAAGGCTGCTGGGCTTCTGCGGAGACCTGTATGTAGTGGAGAAGGTGCCATACACACCACTCTATGGCCTCAGCCTACCCTGGGCTGTGGAGTTATGGCTTCCAGCAGGCCTGCGCAGGAGTATGGATCAGTGGGTGACGCCGTCATGGCCTCGCAAGGCCAAAATTGCGATCGGTCTCTTGGAACTGGTGGAAGACATCTTCCACGGGCCATTTGGCAGCTTCCTTATGTGTGAAGTGAATGCAGCGTGCTTCGGTTACACCGAGCGCCACGACCTTAAGGTGCTGGACGCCAGGCGCATTGTTCCTGAAGCTGCTTTCCAGAAAGTGATGCGCGAGCAGCGGTGTGAAGTTGACACCGATTGTCTATATGGAGTAGATTGCCACACCACCTGTGACCTCACGAAGCACCGCTGCACCACCGAGGTGACTCAGCCAAACCTGGCCAAAGTGTGTGGTGCGCTGAAGGACTATCTGCTCCACGGAGCACCGCCGGACGTGAAGGAAGAGTTGGAAAAGCAGTTGTATGCATGCATGGCCCTGAGAGGAGCCACCGAGCAAATGGAGATGGAACACTCGCTCATCCTGAACAACCTGAAGACACTGCTGTGGAAGAAGATTTCGCACACAAAGGACTCCAAGTGAAAATCAAGTTACTGTAGTTATCTAGACAGGAATCAAACCACAAATGTGTCCAATCGTAAACGGGGCTTTCTAATTCAAATGTTTTCTTAAATTAAGCTACTCTGGGCTCCCAAGCGAGGTATCATGATGGTGCAGTGGGTATCATTGCTGCCTCTTGGCTCCAGGATCACGGGGTTGGTCCTGAAGTCATGTTCCTCCCTGCGCCCACGTGGGTTTCCACTGTTTTCCTCCTACCTCCAAAAAAACTTGTTGCTATTTGGATTGGCTATGCTAAATTGCCCTGTGTGTGAACGAGTACAAGTATGCGAATAGTGCCCTGCTATGAAACAGCTGAAAATCAGGTATGACTAACGTGAGAAAATTTGGGTTTCAAAAATTAAGCCAGTGATAACGATACACAATCGGAGCAAACGCACCATTCCGAGCGCTTGCCTGTATACCTTGTTATGGAAGGCACACTACAGAGAGAAACACTGAGAGAAAATAAACACACCGGGCATAATGCCAGTGCTGAGAGAAAACTGACCTGCCACTGAAACAATCTGCCCGAAGCATCCCAGTTTCTGTACTATAGAGAGGGGGTGAAATATTTTTGGAAGATTTATAAGAAAGCTTGTTCTAATACCCTGTCTATAATTTATTCCAAATGTAATTTTTGTAGAGACTGTATGTTGTTGTATAAACCATTTTCAGCAGCAGTCGAGAAAGCAGACTTGAATGCTTTTTTTCTTTTTTCTTTCCTCAGTAAATATGAGGCATGATATATTTAAGTTAGAAGCATGTGATCATTTGCAGAACTTGTAGCATACGTGTCTGTGAATGTAGTTCTGATTTGAGTTGGAAAGATCAGGATAACTAGTGGACAGAAATCAAGCTGGGGAGTGGGAACTAAACATTTGTCTAAACAAAGCCTTACCTGTTGTTTTAATCAGTAACTGCATATGCCACTGCCCATAACTCGTATACAGAACATTGTGTACTTCCAAAAATATGTATTTTAAGAAGCATATTTGTCCACAAATAAAGACTATATAAAACTGTTAATTCAGTTCTTAAATCAATCACTAAATGGCCAAGTATATTTCACACCTAACAAAGATTTGTACTTCCCTCCCAATCCGCAACCAACTAAACGGTTCCTAAATGTTGTGGCTTTATTAATAAAATAAATAAGTTACTTTAACCATTAAAATAAACATGATCCCTTAGATATATACTATGTATATTTTCAGAGCTATGAAGGTTTTAACACCTATTCCCAGTGAATTGTGATTGTTTAAAGGATTTAGAACAGGGTTCGTACAGATGCTTCATAATGAAATTAGGACTACACAAGAGATATGGTCATTCAGTCTCCATTTCTTCTTAAAGACACAATTTGGTCGTTAAATTTTATGGTGCCTTTTCTAGCCATGCTGGACTAAATTTGCATTTCCCAGGCATTGCTTTGTCTTCACCTTAACAAATATTCTCCAGGTGAATGACAGGAGCACTGTTCAAACAACTCGATGGAAAGGTTGCTAGATGATTATTCATTACGCCATCACGTTTCCTGCCTAGTGTCTTTCTTTCCTACTCTGTGCTCACATACTGTATTTTAAATACAGCTGAATTCCCAATAAAGCTGTTCATTGTTAAACAAGACACTCTGAGAAAGTTAGAAGTGAAACTGTTGCTCCTCTCTGCAACTCACTGAACACAGTAGCTGCAGAGAGGTGTGTTTGCAGGGGGGAAAGCAGGACCAGCTACTCTTCTGTGGAAAGTAGCTAAAAGGTTTGGCCAAAATGTAACTAGATTTGTCACTAGGTGCTCTTTTGAAGAAGGGAAATAAATATCCGTGAACAGGTCTGAACAGTGGACCAGAGCGGTGTGTTAAAAGAGTGAAGAGCAGGGGAAGGAGGGGCTGCAGTGGAGTGTCATTTGAAGGGAATGGACTGTATTCGTATTCTATCAAAAATAAAGCTTGTTAGTTAGCGATTTTATAGTTATTGACCTTTTTATAACTGAAGCACTTAAGTACCACTCTGTAAAATATGGATATTTAAGGTTTTCCAGTAGTTAAATTTTAAAAAGCCAAATTCAAGCACCTTGTATGAACCTGGTGGAAGTTTAGTGTCTTGGGTCTTTGACCAAATCTCCATAAGTTTCCAGGTAGGCAGAGGCCTTTAAATTCTACACTTTCCCAGACCTTGTGTGAAGCCCATACTAAAACCTTGCTTTTTATACAGTAGAAACAGAGTTGAGCTTTTCAATAGATTTATTAGAACAAAATTCTGCAAAATCATACGAGGGTGTTCTAATCCTCCTCTGCAGCCTGAGCACGGAGGAAACTGGCTTTCTTCTGAGCAACGCGGTCTTTCCTCTGGGCCAGTGTGAGCTTGGCACGGTTCCATCTGTCAGAAAAAAAAAAATTCAAGTAAGCAAAACTCAGCTTTAAAACATTTAACCAATCCATGAACAGCACCAGTTTTGAGGTAATGACCAAGATCTGCACAGTGCTTAAAGCAGAAAAGATATGTTGAATAGGTGTTGCTCCAGTTTTGAGGGGATGGATGGATGGAGTGAAAATTCAACGCATATCAGGACCTTTGCAAAGCAAAAATCTTCCCATTTGAAGTCCAAGGGAAGGTGATCATTCCAAATGTACAAAAATGTGGATGTGTAAATACACAAGATTTATGTAGGTTTTACACCAGGAGTGTCCAATCTTACCCGGAAAGGGCGAGTGTGGGTGCAGGTTTTCATTCTAACCAAGCAAAAGCCACAGGAATCCTGAGCCACATGGCTCCTGCCTGATTGGACTGAAAACCTGCACCCACACCACCCGTTTGCAGATAAGAGTGGACACCTTTGTTCTACACATTGTATAAGCAGGCACACTGAGTTTTTCTGAATTTGACAGACAACTAGCAGAGAGTATAGTCTGGAATTTCCTGAATGCTCAAATCAATATTATTCAGAAACTACAACTTGTGAAGTGATTAAATATCACTTTTTATCACGGTGTATTAATTTATTAATAAATTAATACACCGCAAACTGTATTACACGCCAAGTTCTCACCCATTAGGATGATACTGGACCAAATGCTTGTAAATACCCCAATCATAACACACCGTGCACACAACCTTAACACTGAGGAACAAAAACAGATTTTATTCCATATTCTGAGGAGGCTTTCATACTAGAGCTGCAACTACTAATCGATAAAAACGATAATCGAAATCTCTATTGACTGGGCAGCATGGGGCACCTTTACTCATCGAGTTACTTCTGTTCCAAACACACATCCGAGAGTACAGACCAGTGTCCCGAATAACATACACTTACATTAATGCACGGTGTTCTCTACAGTCTAGTGTATGACATTTAGAAAGGTACTATCATCTTGAATAGAACACTAGTGGTTTTTTACTAACCGGAAGTATAAGCCGTTTCCCAGTTGATGGCACATGATAAAACATGTAATGCGATGTAGAATACGCAGCGTCAACAACAATGACTTTCTTCCGTTTACTGTTTGTCAGTGTTACCTTTTACACCAAACATTGCTCCTCACTCGCAGTGTAGACATGGTGATAAGCCTGGGGTGTGCGATTAAGATCTGTAATGTCTAATTTAAACAGTACGATTAAACGCAAGTAAAACAATATGCCTAAAGGCAGTGAGTAACAAACCGTAAGGGGCAGTGAAAGTGAGATTTTAGTATTGAATTAGGACTGTAATTTAATTATCAGTGCTTTGTGCATCCATAATGCATAAATACTTAATTAAATTAAAACATAATCGTTATATCTCTCTCTCACACCCAAGTCCGGTTGCACTGGAACTGAGCCGCAATTCCCATGAACGCAGCTAGTGCTTAGGTCCGCACTTGTTCAGGAAGTAAAATAACTAGGGCATGTGTTTTAGCCGACGACAACATTAGTTTCCACAACACGTGTACCATGAGTGGCACGGGAACGTAGTGGGACACAGAAGATGTCCACTGCTGCACATCCCTCCACCAAAATTTAAAAAATATATATGGTGAGTCACGTTGTGTTCTCCATGCTTGTTCGTGATGACATAAGGTGAACGCAAATGCACCGGAGTTCAACTGATGGCACCAGGAACAATCACGCTGATTTGGACCTCAGCAAACATACCCAGTGTGAAAACCACCTTAAATACTAGATCATACACTCCCAGCATGCTGCTACACTACAGACTACAGCAAGCACCACTCTGATTTAGTGCCGTAATTGCTAAACATTGACAGATGCAAAACAAAGCAGTCTTGACAGGTCAATGGCAACCATGTTCTGATAGTAATAGTAAAAAAATAAATAAATAAATAAAATAAAACAAATAAGTCAAAAGACACAAGTGTGGACAATGCAGTATTATGAAACCTCTATACATTTACCTTCACCTATAATACAGCTCTCATTTCACTCAAAGGAAACGAGATTAAGAAACTCAAACATTAAATGGCTACATCAGGCAGGTTAATCTCATTAAAGTAAACACTGCGTGAGTGTAAAAATCCAATAAAATTCCAACACAGTACCATACAACACAAACTCAATACATGTAGATTCATTAAAATCAACAGTCTGAGAAGGAAGCACGAGCAGAAGCACGACAGACTTGGACTGTGTAAATCAGGAATATTGACATGCCCAAATCAGCGGTCGGGAAACGGTTGATGTGGCTGTTGGCAGTATTCGTGTTAGCTAATGCAATCATAACCAAACTTTCTTGCAGCACCAAAAAACTAGTACAATAGCCTCTGGTGTGAGCTCGAAACATTTCAAATATTTTCAAATTACTAAAATTAAGGAATTTAAGACTTCTGTGGATCATGTTTACAAACTGTGGTTATCATTCAAGACTGTAAATGTCACAAAATTCATTTCCATATATTTTAATAATCCACAGATGTCCTGTATATAAAACAATCCAACAGTCATCGCCTTAAAGAATCAAGTGTACAAATGAATAACCAATTAGTATTCTCTAGAAGTGTCCCAGGGCAGCTGATCTTGTGCGATGTTCTCAGATTTACAATAGTAATGGACCACCACACCAAAACAAGGAGAGAAAAAAAAAAAAAGAAAAGAAAAAAAAGAAAGAAAGAAAGAAAGAAAGAAAGAAAAAAAAAAAAAAAAAAAAAAAAGGTACACACCTCTTCTTCTTGACCTCCCTCTTGGGCTTCTTTTCGTGAACTGGATTTTCACGGATGGCTGCGTGGGCCTTCTTGTACATTTCCTCAATCTTACAGGGGAAGGAAAATGTTTTTAAACACTTTCATTTGCGAAACACACCTTTCATAGCTTCAATGTCAGGAAGTGACTATGTTTAAGAATCAACTACCTTAATTCTGAAAAAGTTGGGACAGTATGGAAAATGCTAATAAAAACAAGGGAGTGATTTGTAGATGTACTCTGACTTGTATATAATGAAAACAAAAACAAGGTATTTGAGGTTTTACCTAATCAACGGCATAGTATTTTGAAGAAGCATTTATTTTGAAATTGATGCATGCAACCTGTTCCAAAAAAACTGGGACAGGGACAATTTAAGACTAATAGCAATGTGACAGGTTGAACTAAGGTGGTGATGTGAAACAGGTGAAGCAATCGTCTAAACACAGCATATAAGGAGCCTACAAAAAAGGCCTAATCCTTCAAGAACAAGGATGGATTGAGGCTTGCCAATGTGCAAAAAGATAAGTCAGTGAATAATCCAACACTTTGAGAACAACATTCTCCAAAGACAAATCAGTAGGATTTTGGGCATTTCACCTTCTACAGTGCACAATACAATGAAAAGATTCAAAGAAACCGGTCAAATCTCGGTGCGCAAAAGGGCAATGTCAAAAACCACTTCTGAGTGCGCGTGATCTCCAATCCCTCAGACGTCACAGTCTTAAAAACCAGCATGAGTCTGTAATGAATATCTTGATATGGGCTCGGGAATATTTTGGTAAACCTTTGTTAGTCAACACCATTCGCCGCTGCATCCACAGATGCAAATTAAGGCTTTACTATGCAAAGCAGAAACCATACATCAACACTGTCCAGAAGCACCGCCGACTTCTCTGGGCTCGGTCTCATCCAAGATGGACAGTAGCATAGTGGAAATGTGTTTTGTGGTCTGACAAGTCAACATTTCAAATAGTTTTTGGACAAAACAGCAGTCATGTTCTCCGGGCCAAAGAAGAAAAGGACCATCCAAGCTGTTATCAGCATCGGGTCCAAAAGCCAGTGTCTGTCATGGTATGGGGGCGTGTCAGTGCCCATGGCATGGGTAACTTGCACATCTGTGAGGGCACTATTAATGCAGAAAGATACGTACACATTTTGGAGCATATGCTGCCATCCAGAGAACAACGCCAGACCACATTCTGCCCAAATTACAAGCGCATAGTTGCGTAAGCAGAGAGTGCAGGTGCTAGCATTGCCTGCAGTCCTGACCTGTCTCCGACTGAGAATGTGTGGCACATAATGAAGCGCAAAATAACGCAACGAAGGCCCTGTACAGTTGCGCAGCTGAAGAAAGGCATAATGGACGAATGGGGAAAATTCCACTTGCGAAACTTAAGTGTTTGGGCACTGAAGTTGGTTAACTGTTATTAAAAGAAAGGGTGACGTTACACAGTGGTCAACAGTCCCAACTTTTTTTCGGAGTGTACTGCAGTAAAATTTTAAACGAGTACATTTTCAAAATAAATTCTATGCACAAAGTAAAACATCAAATAATGTGTTAATATACAGTACAGGAGGAATTCCATTTTCAAATGACTTTGCATTTTCCATACTGTCCCAACTTTTTCAGAAATGGGGCTGTAGAAGTGCAGTCTAAAAACACTTACGCTGTCAGGGGTGACGCCGTTCTTGATGAAGCGAGAGAACTGTTTCTTGTATGCCTCCTCATCCTCCTCAATCAAGAGACGCATGTATTCAGCCACGTTCAGGCCCAGAATGTGTTTGCGGTGGACCTCTGCGTTGAACTCTTTGCTTTCAGAATCATAGCCAGGGAAACGCTTGGTGCTAGAAAGAAAAGGGAGAAGCATTACAGTCGATAAAGGAACCACAGCCATATTCAGTGTTTACTAACTGCTATTCGGGGGAAGAAGAGGACTAAGTTAGGAGGATCCAAGTGTCATAGCTGTTTTGCTAAAACTGAGACCACTTATGGCTCCATTTTGACAATTACTCATTTTTATGGCTTAGCCATTAAACTTTCCTTTGCCTTAAAGCTGCTTTCAGTCCCGTCTTGAAACTACATCAACTGTGCAAATGAAGGACCAACTACAGTTTGCTCAGTTTGAAAGGAATCATCATCAAGCAGCAGTAGGTCTAACAAAAGAGCCTGGGAAATAACACCATGTTAATAAAACACCAAAGCAAACACAAAAAAGTCACCACTGTTGCAGGAGAGCGGTCGAGATCATGTACCTGTGAGGAATGGACAGTCCTCCGTCTACGGCTCCCTTAAGGGCTCCGAATACTTTGTTTCCAGTGGTGGTTCTGGCAAGGCCAGCGTCCAGGTAGCACGTGAAGGCACTGGGCTTGTCATCAATGCTCTCCACGTTGAACTCGTCTCCGGTGATCTCCACCTGGCCCTCGTACACCTTATCCAACCCAAATTTGTTCAGCAGCTAAAGGAAAAAAGTTTTTTAAAAATAATAAATAAATAAATCCTCAGTGAAGTTGGTCATTTTTAGCCACAAACAGTTTGAAGTACAGGTTCTGTGAGCTAATATAAGAGCAATACATGTCAATGCATGCATGGCCTGCATCACTGCAAGTCATATTTAAGGTAAAGAATATAATTGCAGAATGGATCAAATCAGATTAGGCACAAAAACAAAAATCACTAATCTGTGCTGGTACACAAGGACCAAGTTTGTAAATGACCTGGGTAGCACTTCCACAGTCAGCAGTGAGGGAAGCCATGTCCTGTTCTCTCTCACACGTTTGTAAACAAAGAAACTCAACCACAGTTAAAGAGAAAGGTTTTAAATGTGAAGGGAATAATGAAGTCAAAGTTGTAAGAATATTGCTGCAGCAATTGCTTGAGAAGAGACCTAGCAAAGGGAGTTAAAAACGTTAGCACAGTGAAGTGGCAAGATGGAGGAGGAAAAAAACCCCAGAAAATCAAAAGCAGGATTAACACCAAATTATTGACTGTACTTTGAACAAGGTAGCAGTGGTCTAAAATTTACTCTCTTCCAGATGAACTGTTCAGATTTTGCAGATTCCTCCTCAAAGGTTAAAAAGAAATGTTTGACTTATTGCATTTAAATCTCAAAATCCAAAAGAGGGTGATGCTGCACAAATATAATTGTAAATTATACGATAATGTTTCATGTTCAAACCACTAATGCATATGAAACCACCATGTATACGGGTTCACAGGGGAAAAACACCTCCATAGTTCACTTGGCCTGCACACAGAACCACCGAGGAAATGTGAAAAAGCATTAGCACAGATGTCATGCAGAAACACTAATCCTGTGCAGGCAGGACGAAGGACAAGTCTGGAAAACTAAGCAATTCAGAAATGAAGCTGTTGGTAATCCAATTTTTAGAGTAAGGTACAGCCAAGATGTGGGTATGAGCCAATTACCCGCAGAGAGAAAACACCAGATTTCTTTTGATGCACAAACTCGAATTAAAAAGGTCAGTTACACCTCATTGTCAACAAACACTGTTCTGTCACATCCTGTGTGATGGGACTTGAGGCAAATACATGCGTCTCCCTTAAACTGTTTGAAGGCTAACGTCTGAATGACCCAAAGCCTATAACCCTAAGCAGTAATAGGAGTAGGCAGTGCATTGGAGTCTTACCCTGCGGGCGAGGAGCAGACCAGTGCAGTACGCTGCTGCGTAGTTTGTCAGACCCACAGTGACGCCATACTTGGGGAGCTCATGGGAGTACGCTGCACAGACAATCATGTCTCCCTCGATCTTGGCATAGGCAATCTGAAACAAAAACAAATTAAAAATCATTTATGTACACCACTGGACACATGTACACAATAGCAATAATCACAAAGCTCCAACACTGTAGTTAGTTTTAATGTTCTGTGTCCACAGATTGTAGGTCACACGAGACAACTGATTCTGAAAGGTCAAACGCTGCAGTGGAGGTTTCTCAAATCAATACAGAGATGAAAACTGCTAATGTTTTGACAGTTACGATGGTGAAGCGATGAAAAGACAAATTATGGAAGCTTTGTATAAAGTTGCTCAGGGAAAGTCTTGAACAAAACCATGAACTAAGAATTGAAATTTGTTTTTGCCAAATCGGATATCTTCGTCCTGAGCATGCTTACCCCACCCAAAAAAAAAATTCCCCTCACGAGGCATTTAAGGGGGGAATCCAGACTCTAAGTTCATTTCAGGCACTGACTGCGCAGAGCATGGCAGATTCCCTAACTGAAACAGAGTACCACTGCCTGATTCAAACTTCTGCCACCATCCAAGTTAAAGCAAACACCAACATGCACCATGGCTACCGAAACATCCAACTACTGAACATGCAGTACTGGAGAACAGCAAACACTTTACCACAACACTTTATGTAAATGGACATTTCTCTTCACTGGAAAGGGTGTTGAATAACAAGCAATCATGATGAGGAGTTTGAAAGTGATCATGCGGTCATTATCGGACCAATTTAGGACCCAAATAGTTTTAAGGCACCTTACTGATTTTAATGTACATTAGAAGCCTGTATTACTCATGTCCAGGTGTATGAACCTCTAAAACAAAACTAGAGGGTGTCCCAAAAGTCTCCATACATTGGGGGGAATGCAAAATGTCTTCCAAAATTTTTCATACTTAGTTGGACTTAAGATGAAGAGTTGGACATGGCAAACATCTCTCACACACACACTGACACCAACCGAGAGGTGGACGTCCACGAACATCCACTGACAAAAGGCACAACCGATGTGGTGCTGATAACCACAGTGGCCTGTGTACGGAGACTTTTGGGACACCCTGTAAACTACTCCTTAGGCATTAATTAAGGCCATCGTTTAAACACTGCACAGAAAATAAACCCATAAAAATCCACATGGTACAAAACCAAAACTGAATACATAGTTGGGGAGCTTAAGATTTAACACGTTCACATTTAGCTACTCACCCCTATATTACAGTCCATTATGTATAATGTATTACCACTGAAGAAAGCCAAAATCCTGATCATGATTAAACTGTGACAGAGCATGCAGTCCTACAAGAACCGCACATTTCTGCAACAAGCTACACCCCTTCCACAGGACCTGAGCGGGGCCTAGACAATATTAATCATATTAGACTGCTAACTGAGCACACGATTTCCTGTTGTTCTTGTAATCACTCTGACGTCTCAGAGCCTCTGGACATGTGCTGTGAGCAATTAACGAAGACACATCCCAAGTTTGCACATTATAACCCAAAGCCTATTCCAACCCCAAGGTGTGTAAACAATCACACTCTGCTATTTCTGTCTGCAACATTCATTCAAGTAATAAATTATGAGGGAATGCTGTTATGGGAAAACAATCAACAGAGAGGTGTGATGCAGGAAATCACAAAGGTGATTTCCCAATAATAACAACAACAACATGTCCAAAAATGTTTCTCTGCCTTAAAGTTACTTATTTATTAAAAGAACAGAATAATACCTTTTCAATTTATAGTTAGTATAGCACGTTTAATACTGTGGAACATCTGCAAAACAAGTTTGTTCATGTTATCACTTTTGTTATAGAAGCTATCTCCAGCCTCATTTTTCCCTTACTGACACTGGAGACTCCTTCCACTAAATTTAAACATCTCCAATTTATCATAAAACTTGCCTCAAGTGTCATCACCGTTTGCAGGACTACCAGACCAATAAAACATAAAACAAGACTAGGCTTGTGTCTAACATGAGACTAGGCTAATCTGGTGTCCCTAGCCAAAGAGGAGGAACAACTAATCTATCATTGTATGGTTTTAGCTGCTACAGTTCCATGTATAGTACGCTAGCTGTCCTTAAGCTCTGCTTATATCATGTTCACATAACTTGGAACTCATATAGGCATTTAAACACTTTGCTTTCCTGCTCAGCATCAGATGATGTTAGCATTTCAGTTTAAACCCCTCCATTGGTTTTAAAATAAATAAATAAATGAAAATAATCAGTATATCACCATTCCCCCCACTCACACTAACTGACTGAGCTAGAGACCCGTCAACCAATAACACACAGTATTTCCACGTTTTCCCGTAAACCCTGTCTGATTAGTCTTTCACTGAAAATAAAATACAACACTCTGTTCATTGAAGACACAAAATGACAACACTGCCATCTTTTCCTGATGTTCAGTTACTCACCTGACAGACGATGTCCCTGTTGGAGAAGCGGACAATCATCCTGTACTTGGGTGTGTTATATTTGTTCTTGTCTTGGATGACCAGGCGTTTGCGGGCAAAGTAGTCAGTTTTTCCCTCTGTGACAAGAAAAAAATATATACATATTTGTACACAAAAACAAGGTTTGGTTTGTTTTTTTAAAAAAGGGTTTGTTAATATAAAAACAGAGCCAGTTTACAAGTCTCACCTCTCCTCCTCCTGAACTTCACCTGGTACCTCTTGAAATAGGCCTTGTTCTTCACTACTTTTACGAATCCCTGTTAAGAAATGTTGCACCATGAGTCTGACATACACACAGAGCATCTACATCACATCATCTCACACTGCATCAAAACTTCAACATGGCAGCAACACACAGGACTGCAGTTAGCAGGGCTAGCATGTAGCCTCCAGGGGTATAAATTGTGCTGCTTTTAAATACAATTAACCCTGCGACGTGCGATTTCCTCCTAATATACGTTTACCACAAGTGTAGTTTATAAACCCATGCAGTATTAAACATACAGCTGTACATCTCGGCTCAGGAAAGGCTGGAAACATGCCACGTTAGGCCACGTTAGGAGAGAAACACCGGGATTTGCAAAACAAAATCTAACTCCATCCGCCATGTGTTTGAGATTTAATCATAACAATGACCTTTAACACAAACATGCGACAGTTGAGAAATCTTATAAGAACCGTATTTAGTGTTTTTACCAACCATTTTGCAGACTTTTTAGTCTCCGAAGCCGGAGCCAGGAGTCAAACACCACAAGGGATTGACTCCGCTGCACTGGAAAAAGGAAGAATAATCTGCGCATGCGCAGTAAATACCATACGCGCAGGGTATATGAAGGAGACGAGAGCGTTCATTCAGAGACAAATGTTGTAGATCGCCTCCTATTGGACTGGGGGAAATAATTACCACGTTTATGGTTCACACAAGGGACGTTTACATTTCCTTCCTACAGTACATTATTATCTGCAACACATTTTCTCTCTTTTTTATTATTTCATTTTCTCTTCCTGCAGAAGAGATCCTGTAGATAATCTTTTCCAGCAATCATACCCCCAGCACTGCACATTTTGTCCCCCTCATCTAACAAACGTGATTCATCTCAACAGCTCATTAGTACGACCTGCACGACCTGAATTGGATAAGGGAGATAAGGGAAACATCCAAAATGTGCAGTGCTGGGTGTCCTCCAGGACAGGTTTGAGAACCCCTGCTCTAGACCATCTCTCTAGACCAGGCGTGTCCTATCTTATCTGCAAAGGGCCAGGGTGTGGGAAAAGGTTTTTATTCTAATCAAGCTGAAGCCAGTGCAATATATTTTTTCCACTGCAAGGGCTTTGAAAAAATATATTATGACTTTCATTTATCAGGCCAGAAAATAACTGCTAAATTAAACTATATCATTTTAAATTTAATGCTAATCAGGTTGTGTGCAATACGCAGTTCCGGTGCTAAAGATACAAGTGGGAGAGGGTACCAATATTTGATGGTGACGGTGCTCAGGCCCCAGCAATCACTGGATGGCTGAAGACCTGATTTCTTTTACACGAAGAAGAATCCAGTGGCTGCCAGAGACCTTGAAGGATGGTGCCTCAAAGGTAATGTACGTTTCCCAATTCAGTTAACCAAACACACTGTTACATTTAACCATATACACTGTTACATTTAACCATACACACTGTTACATTTAAACATACACGCTGTTACATTTAGCCGTGCCCACAGTTACATTTAAACATATACACTGTTACATTTATCCATACACACTGTTACACTTAACCATACACGCTGTTACATTTAACCATACACGCTGTTACATTTAGCCGTGCCCACAGTTACATTTAAACATACAGACTGTTACATTAAAACATGTACTCATGTACGTTATATTTATCTATGCACACAAGTTTTATATTTAATTATTTAATTTAATTATGGATACTACTTCATTAATGAAACCACAGAATATACATACATACAGTATATCAGTTTATGTGTAAAATAATAGAGGAACATTTTGATTATGATGTTTATGTAATTTTTTTTTTTATTCCATTATCTTTACCTTTATCATAAATGGGATCTTAAAGCACATTTCTGATAAGAGAGTTTTGGTTTCATATTTGGCAATCTATGCTTGCTAATCTTGCTTCTTTTTTTCTGAGTAGGAATTACTTACCAAAAGCTAGACCAGTGCGTCACTGTTCTAATATTAGGGCTTGAAAAGTATTGTGCATAACTTCTCAAAATCTCTTATACTGCAGTGAGCTCACAGACATATTGTGGGAAAACATTTATTACATTACATGGACAAATATACAAAAATAGAAGATTATAATTTTGTTATAGTTTTTCTGTTTATTTCTGATCCTTGGATTATTTTGGTTACACAATCATTATACACCCAGGCATAAAGCATACAGCCTAGAGCAGACAAATATGCAAAAAGCTTCCTTCTTTACTTGTTTCTGAGCTTGAAATAGCAGCCACGCAAAATGAACATACAGTGTCATAAGGCTGTGTCACTAATTCTTCTTTAGAAAAGAGAGGGTGTGTCTATCATCATAACCACCAATAGACCAACGTCAGCACTTCCATGAAAAACCAGAAAAGTTGGTTTCCTAAGTCACCAAAACTAAATCACAGCTGTCACTGATCATACGTTTGTAAGAGGTATCGACAAGTAGCAGATCTAAAGGAATGTTTACCTTTTTATGGTAAGCTGTTTTATTCATTTTTACTAATAGTTCAGAAAAAAATACACTAAGTAGAATTATCTTGCTTTTATTCTAGAAACTAAGTAACAGGAAACATGTCTTAGGACATTCAGGCTGTCTCAAGATTTACCTGAATCTTTTTCCTGATGACATTCCCCTCTATATATTTATCAGTACTGCTTACAGGGGTGCAATCCTTAATCATTTAGTATAAATATATCGTAAGATCCTCCCTCACCCTCCACCATGTCCCGTAATTAGACTTGATAGTCTTGTATTTGATATGCTTGTAACCTAGTATGTAGTAATCACCCCAGTATGTAGTAGTAATCACCCCAGTATGTAGGTTTTGATTCCTTAAAGAAAGTGGATTTCTAATCTAATTTTTCTACATTTTACACCATAATCCTGATACACCTTATAACATGTATAAATATAAATGGTCAATATGCTATGCTATATTCTACTTTTTTCGTCCACTATCTAAAGTGTGAGGCATAGAGAAGGATAATAGCAATATATTAATGCCAGTTTAACGTAGTATTGAAGTCTAAGCTTAAAAAAATAATTAAACCCAGGTTGAACACAACTGTTAAGTTAGACAGAGAACTGAAGCTAAGGTTGATGAAGGACAACCTCTAAAGTGCATCCTCACGGCATTTGAAATAGGTGGGAATGAACATCATAAAGTGATTGAATCTGCTGGATAGTTCCTTGCTAAGTATCTAGTGTGGAGGAGCTCAACTGTCATTGTCTTTGTCCTCACTGCAGCATAGATTAGTCATTTCCGCTCTTTAACACATGATGCAACACATCAATTAAAGTGTAGGTTTAACAGTTGTAGGGAAAACTAAATTACAAGGGAAGCAGCTTCTGACCCTACAGCACCAAATGTTTTATAGCTAGGCATGGGTTGCAGAAGGATTAGGTTAAAGCCTGAAGCATACATTTTAAAGGATTTATTATATAAATCTTCTTTTCTATCTATAGGTTCTATATAATTCTATATAAAATGTATATAATGTTGCTCTTATTAATTGCTGTCAATACTTAATTTTGTCCATTTTTAGTGAAATTAGCATAGACACTTTCATTTGAGGAACTTTTTCCATTTTCTCAATTAACATAATGTGTATGCTTAAATTTTGGAATTCTAAGCCACTGTCTGTTTGGAGTTTCACATGTTTTCTCCATGTCCAAATGGGTTTCCTCCAGGTTCTCTGGTTTCCTCCCACTGTCCATAAACATGCCAGTATGTAGATTGGCTACTCTAAATTGCCCCTACATGTAAATGTGTGTGTTCATGGTGCCCATTACTCGCTTACACCCAGTGTTTCTGGGATAGGCTCCAGATCCAGTGCAACCCTGAACAGAACTTCAGTTACTGAAGATATTGAATATTACATTGACTACCCCGAAGAATGAATGAATGAAAAAAAATGATCTTTAAAGATGAAAAACGAAAAGGTGAATTCATTCATTCATTCATTTATTCATTCATTCAACATTTATTCATTTATCTTCAGTAACTGCTTTATCTAAGTCAGGATCCTGGTGATTCCGGAGCCACTACTGGGAACACTGGTCATGAGGCGGGAATACACCCTGGAAGGGACACCAGTACACTGCAGGGCACCATGCACACACACATTCACATGCTCAATCACACCTAGGGGAACATTTAGTGTAGCCAATTCACTTACTGGTATGTTTTTGGAGGTGGGAGGAAACCAGAGAACCCAGAAAAAAACCCCACATAGACAAAGGAATAACATACCAAACTCCCTATAGACAGCAAACTGAACTCAGGATCAAAACAGGGATCTTGGAGCTGTGAGGCCACGATGATAAATTAATGATAAGTCAGTGTGTGTTAATGTTAAAAGATAATTTTTTATGTAATTCAGTTGAAAATATTGGAGCTACCCAGTCCAGGGTTTCTACCCTTCTATATTCGTCTAGATTTTAGCATACATGCTCATGTAACACCTAATTCATCACATGAGTTTAATATCTATTATACTAAAGTGGACCTGGGATGTGAAGAGGGACAAATATAATGTTTGAGGCGTATATAAGGACAACAGCAATGTACAACCCCAATTCCAAAAAAGTTGGGATGTTGTGTCAAATGTAAATTATAACAGAATCCAGTGATTTGCAAATCTCATAAACCCATATGTTATTCACAACAGAACATAGAAAACATCAGATGTTTAAACTGAGAAAACGCACCATTTTAAGAAAAAAAATGATTAAATCATTTTGAATTTGATGGCTGCAACACGTCTCAAAAAAGTTGGGACGGGTGGGGGGCAACAAAAGGCTGGAAAAGTTGTGTTCTGCTTTTGTTTACATTTTACACAGGGTCCCAACTTTTTAGGAATTGGGGTTGTACAATATTAATACCAGTTTGAGGTTACATTGAAGTCAAAGTTGTATTTTTAAAAAAGAATTAAACCCAACCTTCAACCCAAGGCAAGATCAACAATCTGTGCATGTATATGGCTGTTGTTGTTTTTTTTTTGTTGTTGTTGTTGTTTTTTAACGGAATCTTTGTTTACTGTAACTGTGTACAATAATTTTCCTCAGCTCTTTAATCACCCAGCAGATGGCAGCATTAGTCTTGAATGTAACATGATGCGCATGCGCGGTCAGCTCCAGCGTAGTGACGTGTGTCTGGCCCATTTGTCGGCGCAGTGTGTGCATGTACGCATACATACACACTCCGGTTCCTGCCTAGCAAGCTTGCTTGAACTCCATGGATATTGTTGAAACCGTGCCCGGTGTGAAACGCGCTCGTTGACGTTGTTTTGGACGGTGCAATCCCACACGGTCCGACCGCCTGCGTGAGATAATGCCAGTGCACTTCGCTCCACGGGAAGTTAATGTTTAGCTAAAGGACAGGATTGACCAAAAAGCTTCCAAGGTAAAACTGCTGGAGCTGGATTTTTCCCCTAGCAAGGCTGTGCTGTTGTAGCTCAGAGGGAGGTGCATGGCTGCCTGTTGTTGCACGGAGGAGCTCCTTTATTTTTATTTTAAACTTGCTCTTTAAAGCTGATGCAGCGTCGCTTTGCTTTGCTTCGCTTCATCCTTAGTTAACGCGTGTTTACATCTCACGTGCTGTGTTTATCCACAGTGTTTTCATGTACTGTCTCTGAACTACCCATTCACTACATTATTATTTAGTGTTGTTTTTTTTCCTGCTTTAACACACCCATTTAACCTCATATGTTGTTTTTCCAGGACTTGCTGCATTGAATAAGGTGTGTTAAAGCCGGAAAACACACTAACATGGTGAGGACACAGGGATAATAACAACAGAGCAGGACTGGGGAACGTTATCTAAAGCCTAAAAGAGACTGCTGAAGGTCTTGAAGTAACTTGCTGGTTAGGTTTAATACTTATATTACTGACTAACTCCACTTAATTCCAGCGTTTGACAATGTAAAGTGTTTTGTGTGTTGCTGTTGCCATACACACATTCGTCCTTGGGGTATACCAATGCAGTGTATACTGTATCTGTCTTATCTGACTGTATGTAGATCTGCTGGTTAGCTCGTCTGTGCCTGTTTACTGTCTTCTATACAAACTGTTGGATATCTATATATTTTCTTCACTAACCACTTTACAACCTGGTCAGGTGTATCAAGAGCCTGTCCTAGGAACACTGAGGCAGGCAGAAGTGAGGCAGGAATTCACCCTGAATGGGATACCAGACCATCACAGAACACAGTTCACACACTCATTCACACACACAAGGGCAATTTAGCGGAGCCGGTCCATCGATCAGCATGTTTTTGGGATTTGGGAAGAAAACTCTGAACCTGGGGAGAATTTCGCAAAAAAAATCCACACAGACACTAACCTGGCCTCAAGATCGAACCGGGGACTCTGGAACCACCACCTAATGAGGTTTATTATTATTATTATTATTTTTTTACTTGTAAGCTTGTGTTCTTGAACTTGTAGATTAGAGCAGCTCTCTGAAAACACACTGTTCTCATTAGTCTCTTGAAAGTTAGATGGCGAAGCTGATGGAAAAGTTGATTGGGCTCAGTTCTAGGACTGAAGTAAACCTTGATCCTTTAAATCCGTGGCTCTGAAGGTACAGTCTGGGGATAACCAGGTGTCTGTTCAACTTTGCCAGGGGCTCTGTGATTTAAATTTTTTTTATTGCAGTGGTTGAAATCACAAGCAGACACCATGAAAGTTGTTATTTATTATTGAGTTCTTATACTTCTTAGCCTGCTTGAATGGTCTCTTCAGTTGAAAAACAAGTAAGCCTAAAATATGTGGGGCTCGGTGATGGTGGCTTAGTGGTTAGCACGTTTGCTTCACACCTCCGTGGTTTGGGGTTGCCTTTGCTATGTGTGGCACAGAGTTTGCATGTTCTCCCTGTGCTTTGGGGGTTTCCTCTAGGTACTCTAGTTTCTTCCAAAATTCCAAAGACATGCATTGTGGGCTGATTGGCATTTCCAAATTGTCTGTAATGTATGAATGTATGTGCGATTGTTCCCTGCGATGGGTACGCACCCCGTCCAGGGCGTCCCCCACCTTGTGCCCCAAGTTTCCGGGGATAGGCTTCAGGCTCCCCCGTGCGACCCTGTGTAGGATAAGCGGTATGGAAGATGGATGGATGTACCGACTGACCTAACGTGTTCTGTTGGTGTGAAAACTCGGGAATAGAATAGAAAGAGAGGTGATTTTCCACATCTTGAATCCAAGCTCTGGTGTGATTTTGCAGATCATGTCTGCTTTGAGGGCTCATCCTCTTTAGTGCAGAGTTAATCCCTTGTCAATTTGAGCATTTGTCATCATATAAAGTGTGTGCATAGTGGTTATATGTGGAATAGAGAGGAAACAGACTTGTCTTATTCAGCCAAGCAGGGAAAGAAGAGTTGGCAGAGATTAAACATATTGATCTGTGTGTCTGTCTCGGTGTGTGTGTGTTAGAAGTTTGGCTCTGATGTGTTAGTGGTCTGAAGGAGAGCAGTTGGAGACCACACAGAAAAGTTTGGCTTGTCTGTACTTGTCTAGTCAAATGCCTTTGAGTGTGTGTTTTAAACAAGACCCACTACCAGGCATCTTAATGCGAATCCTTAATGCGAATAGAAGCAGCACCTGGAATCAATTTGTGTCTCTTATCTGTGTGGTTAAAGCACGTGTCCATGTGCTCATAGTCATTTAATCTCTCTCTCTCACTATTTCTCTCTTATTTCTGTGTATATCGGTGTGAATTCTTTGTTGGTCTCCTTCTCACCCTCTCTCGCTCTTCTGCAATGCAAGTTGAATGTGTGCCTGGCAGGGCGAGCTGATTGAAATTCTCTTGCACACCTCCTTGCCATGTGACCATGAAATGCGAAGGCAAATTCATTCATTCATGCCAGATGAGGAAAAGAGCAACACCGCTTTGTCGGAACAAATTTATAGAAGTGGTGATGTATGTATCTAAAATTTCAGCACTAGCCAGAATTATGCACGAATACCATGTAAATCGGTGGTTTTAGTGCCGTTCTGCTGGTTATTGTCCATTGCCAGTCTTGGCTTCCCTTAAAACAAATGCCTTGGCCATTCTCACGTTGTTCATTCCACTGTCCTAGTGCTGTACTTTGCCTTTCATTGGAAATGGCTTCATATTCACCATGCTCCCTCATTTAGTATTCTGCCGGTGTCTTTGCTTCACTCTTAAACCAATGCAGGGAGACTTGTCTGTGCACCCTGGATTTCTGCTCCATGCTGAGGATTTTGGTTAAGACTCCACTTGTGATGGAGGGCATTGCTGCATCCAGCAGATTTGAACAGAGGACAGTGTTAACAAACGCAGCATGATAGAAGACTCGCTCATTCTGTAACAAAGAGTGCAGCTGCAAATCAGAGCTTTAGTCACACATAATCGTGGCGCAAATGCCATCTGGCCTTGTGGGAAGACCCTTTGTTTTGAATCCAAGCTCTGGAGAAAATGTTTGTTTCATTTGCTTGGTTAAGTGTGTGTAGGTGTGTGTGTATGTATGAGCAGGGTGAGGTTAACCTAGTTGAACGGGGATACAACATACAGTGTTGTGGAAGTGTTGGAGGCCCTTGACCGTAAGGCAAGGAGAGACGGCAAGAGAGATGACAGGCTGAGCTGCTCCCTGATTGTACAGAAGGCTGTCCTGCTGTGCATCTGAACTCGGGGAACACATTGCACCTCTGTGCTTTCTGTGATAACTGCAGACAGTTTTTTTTTTTCTGTCAGTTAGCTGGGTTAGACATGGCACATCGGGCCACGTCGATCAAAGCACCCTATTTCCAGCAAACCTCCTTCATCAAGGTGTCACACGTGTTTTTCGACTGAAATAAATTATTGGCATGAGCAGTGCCGCTTCAGAATGTGAAAATTCACATAATTTAAGTGAGGAATAAAACAAGACAAGGTGTGTTACAGGAAAAAATAATCAGACCTTCCAGGATTTTGTGATCGCAGAAATGAACGCAAAATCGTTCCAACGCCGCAGTATTCGGAGGAGCTTGCAATTTTTCAGAAATTACTGTGCATTTGGGCCAAGATGTGTCATGTGACATTATCACAATGCACATTCAGTCAAAGCCCCCGTCAATTCACGTGTCGAACGCAATTTTCATGAAGACATGAGAATTTTGTGCAATTGCAATTTCGCCAATTCATGTAAAAAAAAAAAAAAAAAAAACACAAAGAAAAACAACTCCATAAATTGTGAAATCCTGTACGGGACTGAATAATCCACAGTGTGTGAGTGGGATGTGGTCTGAGACAAAGTAGAGTCATTCGCCGTTACCACCCCAAATATATTATTTTCCTATGACCGCACGTCCCAGGGCTCGATCGAGTATTTCAGAATTAAGGAACTTCTGATTTCCTGCTGAGTTTTATGCACAACAGTCTGTAGAGTTTAAATAGAAAGGTGTGAAAAACAAAAAGCCTTCATTGCGCACTAGTTTTGCTTGCAAAAACACCTGTGAGCAGTCAGAGGAGGATGGCCAGGCAGGTTAGAGCTGACAGGAAGGTCACGAAACTCAAAGAACGACTTTTCACATCAGCGGTCATCAGAAAAGCATCTCTGAACGCACAATACATCAAACCTACAACATCAAGTTCCATCCCTCTCAGCCAAGACCAGGCGTCTGATGCTAGAATGTACAGGCAGTGCTTCAGGTACTAGAGTGTACTATGCTGATTATGTTTCAGGAAATATTTATAAAGCGCATGAGATGTTTTTGGTCAGCATTCTCAGAGCACATATTTAACTCTCATTAGAGGCCTGTCAGCTAAATTTATTCATTTGCCAGACATTTTTATCCAAACTGACTTATAAGTGAGCCGGAATGCAATCCAAGAATGTTAAGTGGAGGATTAAAGGGCTTGCTCGAGTGCCTAACGAAGACAGACTGGAATTGGGACTTGCATTTTTCCTCTGTCGTGCCACTACCCTGTAACACATCCACTGCTAAACTGATATGGCAGATTTGTAACGATGAAAATGCATGTCCTTTAGTAAATCAACCTCCAGTTTGTTTTCCTGGCACGGTGCCAAGTTGTAAGATGAGCCGGGCATCGTATTGATTAATTTAGCTGGTGTCAGATGGCTAAACCTTCCTACTGCAGTGTTATCTCACATATTAGCCTCATTTACTTCAGGGGTGATGGTTTGGACGAACATTACTCTTGAAACATAGACTGTCAAACTTGTATAGTGTAGTTTTTTCTGTGTTCATGTCTGGGAAAGTTCACTAGACTGTTCTTGTGTATATCGATCTGTTGAAAGGTGTATGTTCTGAGGCAGCAGCTTTTCCATTGTCGAGCTTATTTGGACAGCTGGAGCAAAATCCATAACAGCCAGCAGGGGGATTTTTTTATTTTTTATTTTTTTATACCAGTGCAACAGCCAAAAAAAATTCCCTAATCACCTGGCATGACTTTGCCCAAATATCCCTGTAGTCTGTTTGTAATCCATCCTGACTGAACATTGGCATAAAATAAAAATCCCCTGAATGACTTTCATCATTCAGTAATGATGACATTTGTTTCTGAATAAAACATTTTTTCTTTAAATTTCTGTGATAATCATCTCTATGTAAAGAGCGTTATTCAGCAGCGTTTTAGTCCTTCAGCCTGTTCAAATCAGTCACCTCGGCTGCGTCCAAATATCCCTACTCCCCTACTATACAGTAGGCGGAAAGCAGTACGCCGAAAGAGAAGTATGTCCGAATTCTCAGTAATCGTTAAACAGTAGGCGAGAAATACCCGGATGACCTACCGCCTCGATTCTGCGGTGTGGAAGCAATGGACACTGCACTATCCCATAAGGCAATCTGCACTTATAAAGTTGTAGGTCACATGACAGTGCCAACATGGCGGATGCAATATATCCGGATTGTATTCATACTACACACACACTGATCAGTACGTACTGTATCTCATCATAATGTCACAGTATGCGATTTTGGATGCAGCCCGTCTCGTCTGTACTCTCTACTCAAACAGATCAGGTTCTAAAGCTTCACATTTCGTGCTAATACCGTCATCGACGCTTTTGTGCTCATCATCTCATAGATCACTAACTAGACAAGCGGAGTCTCTGCTGTAACTTTGTTCTGACTGTATTGTGTAGTGCATTGCATTACGGACCTTTTGAGTCCATGTAGAGAGAAATTTATACAGATTTCTATAAAGCTGCCGTGTGAAAATGTCCATTGTTAAAAGTGCTATAAATCGAATTGAATTGAATTGAGTGTTTGCTGTCTCCACTGCATCTGCGTTGCCTTTCCAATTAATATGACCTTGAACGTTGTTGGAAATCGGTGACCGAGAAGAGAAGCACTTGCTCTTTTGTTTTTCCGAGCGAACAGTGAAACCTGACTTTCTTGATGTTTAATAGGAATGCACTAGCAGTATCCTCCTGCTAACATCAACGGTAGACGACTGCTGACTTCTCACGGGAATAGTGAACATTCAGCGCTAACTGACAATCTACCACCTACACATCCCAAATATTTTAATCTAAACATAGTTAATGTGTTTCAGGGTGGAGTTTTCCTTTAAACCTTCTATGAATGTAGGACTTGTTTATCCTCTTTGAACCTACAGTGTTAGATTGTACTGCATTAATGATGGACTTCTTCATGCACACGTCTTTGTCTAAAGTTTCAGTAACCGCAGCGGCTGTTGTTTTATTGTCTTGGTCAATGTTTTGCACTCGGCTCAATCGAAATCACTTTATCTCCCTACTACAGCAAAAGCATGCTGTGATTGCTTATCAGAACTGGAAAATATCTCACAATGCCCTTGGCTTTGGAAACAGGGTCAGGCTCAGCGTGTATTTCTAATAACTTCAGCTAGGTTTCCTGTTTTTTTTCTGTACAGGGCTGGATGTGTAGGTGTGGGTCCCTGCAGAGCGATAAACTGCCTATCTTTAATCACAGGCTTTGTTCATGTGATCATTTGCTGAAGCGCAGTGGCATCTGTCTGTAATTATGCTTCAGTGTTGCCTTGGTCGCTTACCTGCTGAGTTTCCGAATGTCTCACTCACAGCTAAATGCATCAGCACCAGGTGGCTTATTACTGTAGCATCAAACCTCATAATAGTGACCGCTCTGCTCTGTAGGACTGTTCCTCCACCCAGGAGCTCCAGCAGGGACCATGGAAAATTGCAACACACACCTACGTAAGACCTAAGCAGCCATGCATTATTAATTAATTTTTTTCGAGATCTCAACTTTATTTCCCTTTGTATTGGACATCCATCGTCCCAAAGTCAATTGTGTTTTTTGTTTTTTTTTAAATAGGTTTTTTGGTTAAATGCCTGAAATAAGGTCTGTGGTTAACACAAGCTCAAGATATGTTCCCGTTTTATACTACGCCATAACATACATCAGTAATAATCCACTCAAGATTTTTAAAAAAGCTTTTGCGTGTCTTGACAAAGACGGTTGCTAACAAGTGGCTAAATGGGACTACGGTGGTTGTCGGGGACATTAAACGTCATCATGCCAAACACGAAAACTCATCTGCTACAGGCTTGTGTTTTTATTCCCGCTCTTGCAACTTGTAGATTTATCAATTTATAGAACTTTCCAATTGTATTTTTTTTTTAAAATAAAGATTGAAAGAGTTGTCAGAAGCGTGGAGGTGGTGGTTATTTTGACATAACCAAAAGCTGTTTACTCACAATGTAATTTTATCCTGAGAAAATCTGCCGCTTTGTGAATGGGACTGGTGTTACATGCACGTTGGTATCTTCGCCATCATAAATGTTCAGTGTAGAGCTGGACCCTATCTCCACATTAAGAGAGAGAGCGGCGTACCCTTCTCAACTGTTTGGTCAGCGTTCTAGAATTAACGAATGAGTATGTCTGTGTGTTGACGAATCTAAAGCTAATACTTGTACGTACAGTACAGCTCATTTAAAGGTAGGAAGTTTCTTTGTTTCTGATGCTGTGAGCATTCACGTTGATTTGACGTCATTCTGTAAACGCGGAAGGAATTCTGAATCGAGAAGAATACCCCAAGTTGATTTCTGGGTCGCGGTGGCATTTCATGTCATGAAAGACATGGTCCTCATTTCCTCTGCTGAGAAAGAAGGGTTCACGAAGTTGTGCAAAAATTGTAACAGTGCCATCTATAGCAAATAGTGCAATAAATGTTTTTTTTTTTTTTTTAAATATCCATTCTTTAAATTATTCAAACAAAATACTGACTACGTATACATGCACACCAAATTCTGTTTAAGGTCTATATTTGTGTTGCAGCCATATTCCGAATACGATGTTTATATGCATACAGGCATCAGAATATTCCTGTATACATGGTTGTTGTAAGTATTGCTGAGTTGCCATTCCTTAATAGCTAGCCTACAGCTAAGCATCTGTTCACACCCACAAGTCCCTGCAAACTGAGCATGTGCATATATCTCCTTTCAGTGGATTTTCCGAATAAGGTGTTTACATGCAACAAATTTCCGATTAAAACAGGCATATTCCAGGATGGGAATCAGAATATTATCCTAATCTGGAAATTGGATTGCGGTATTTACATGACTCAATACTAATTTGAATATTAATTCATAAATATCCTTAAAATATCATTAATGTAAAATAATACAATTTCTAAAATGTAATTTTTAAATATTAAATTATTATAAAATTAACTAATTAGTAAGTTAATTAATATGGAGGTGCATGCAGAAGTAGTCACTGTTGTTATTTGCACTGTTAACTTTTGGTTCAGTTTGGATAGTATATTTTTATTTACTTTGATATTTAATAATCGTTTATATATTGATATTTATTTCATTTAAAAAAGTATCGTACTCTTTTAGGTTACAGTCAGTACTGTTTATTTTTGTAATCAAGTTCAGCAATATTTTTACTTTGAGTGTTGTTTTCATTCAGTATCAATTTTAAAAACTATCGGTTATCAGTAAAATCCACGATCAGTCGACCTCTAAATCTGCAGTAGTGTTTTCTTGTGCACCATCCACCATTTTCAACACGCAGTAGTGCAGTATTGAATGGCATGTGAGGTTGAGTCAGGAGCAACAGTCACTCCAATAACTACATATTTGAAACTGTTGAATAGTTACATGCAAAATAACTTAAATGCGTTAATCGAGAGCCATTTTTTTTTTAATCAGGTGATGGGATTTCCTTAAATCTAAATGTTTAGGAAATGTTTGTTTTGATAGACTTAAGTAAGATGAGTAAATGGAATAATAAACGTTCAAGGTTTTTTTGTTTTTGTATAGATAAATTTGAATAGCATCATCTCGGTGAAACAGTGAAGTTCTGACGAGCGTAACTGTTGGCCTTCTCTCAAAAAATCTTAGAACCAATGAAGGAAATGAGAGGAAATGATGCAGCTTCATTTCTCACCACTGTGTCTGTATGAAACGGATAGTTCCCATAAGAGTGTGTGGAGCCCTTGTTTATCATGCCAGCCATGTTTTAAGAAGTGCTGAGCTAAGCTTAGTTTCCCCTGTCATGTCCTGTGTTAGTGTTAAAGCCAGGTTACAAGATCATTTATACATAATGTTGTCTGTTGGATTATGGAAAGAGATATAATACCTATGTGTGCACCTAGTTAAATAATGAAAAGTGTTTAGACTAGTTCAGCTTGGTATTTTTAATCTGCAATGCCACCATGGGTTTATTTATTTATTTTTACACAAGAAACCGTACTCCTGGTTTATAAAGCATTAAGTGTACTATTGAAGTCCTGCTGCGTGTGTGTGTGTGCGCGTGTGTGCGAGCACGCACTTCCAAAACAGCTGTGTAAATGCACTCCAGACTAGCTCTGGCACAGCTGTGGTGTTGAGGCCTTGAGGGTTATAAAGAGGGCAGGAAGACATAAACATTCCCTTTACACTGTGGTACTGATCCAGCATAACTTCTTATTTACTTCACTCTGATTCACATGCATATGTTCCTTTTAACCTAATTGCTTTTGCTGAAGTATTTGCAATTGTACATGTGTCCTCTTCAAAATTTGGGCTTACTCTGAAATCATCATGAGTCATTTTTCCTTCCACCCCACCCACAAAAATGCTAAAACTAAGTATGCATCATGGTAAACTGCTGATACTGTTCTGTAATCATTAGAGGCATATTGAAGAGTATTTCAAGGAATTAAAATTCTTGTTTTCCCGTCATGTTAACTGCATAATCTGCATGGAAGTTCAGGAATCTCTCTTCACCCCCGAGTTCAGCGTATGATGTCATGTCGCTTGGCTGCTCACGCCATCAACAGTAAATTATAATAATCAGTTCATGACTTTAAAAGTGTTGCTGGTACTATTTACTTTCAATAATCAACACAGACATATTAGTTATATTAGCCACTGGTCACCAAACGATTATGATTGGAGCTAAAGTTTTCAGGAAGGTAGATCTCCAGGAACAGGGTTGGTGACCATACTGTCATTTCACTGTTTTGAAAATGTTTGACAAAAGTCAGCTGGCGAACAAAACAAAACACTTTCATGGATGCGTTTTTTTTTTCTTTTTCTTTTCCCATATGTTGTAGCTGAAACACGCCAAGATAAAAAATGACGTCATTCCGAGTTCAGATGTCCTGAATGTAACATTGATTTCACACTGAAAATGAGTGAAATCAATTTTACCTGGATTTTTTTGGCCAGTTACAACCCACCCACTCTAACATAAAACGGCTACCAATCCGGAGGCTGAAGACTGTCACTTGCACGACAACCACATCTCTTTGAACTGCTGCTCATGCTGTGTCGAGGGAACACACTAAGAGGAATGTGCTATCCGCCCATTTCAGTGCCTATGATTGGCAAGCGGTTCTGTGATTCATAAGGGTGAGAGAGTATGCCACCCCTACCTCCCCGACAGCACTCTTGAACTCCCAGCCACAGCTGGCTTTGGAATTGTCATGATTCGAATTTGCGATCTCCGGACAATAGGGCAAACACTTTTGTTGCACCACTTGGGAGCCAGTAAGATTTTTTTTTTAATGCTAAAGCAGGGAAAAATCAATATCTCACAAGCCTGTTGGATTCTCCTCTATAGCTCAGTCCACATGATTTCAATGGGGTTTAGGTCAGGGGACTGGTATGACCAAATCAGAAGCTTGATTCTGTGGTCATTGAATCATTTTTGTGTTAATTTGGATGTATGATCGTTGTAATGCTGGAAGATGCAACCCTGACCCATTTGCAACTTCTTGGCAAAGGCAGCCAGAAATCAGGTACTTCATGGATATGCCATATACGCTATTGTGTATTGTGATACTGTATGTATTTCGTCAGTTGGCTGACAACACAGATGAGCTGGTGCCTAAAAAAATTTAACCGTTATATGCAAGTGTTGTATGGGTTTTACATAATGGACGCGGGGAAGAAAACAGTTGGCAAGATCGGTACGTTTGAGGAAACAGACGAATTTGTTTAACCACCAAGAAAGCACCCCAAAGAGTGTGCTGAAATCCAGATAACACAGGGAGCACATGTGAACAGCGCTACATCCAGAAACAACACTGAAGTAAACAAATACATTTGAATTAGCACTCGTTATGAGAAAAACCAGCAGGTGCTGGAGAAACATGACTGAGACCATGGCATTTTATTGGTCAAGGATATAATACCCATCAAAACAGGGTTTTAAGCGACTTCTTAAAATAGTTGTTCCTCATAATGGCTTCGTGAGTCACAAATATTTTACTAACTAGCTGTACTCTGAATGCCAAGAGAAGTGCAATAAATCCCAAAACAATGAAACATGAATTGTGTTTGTAAATTGTTAAATAAAATGTAAATCAACTCAACTAATGTGTTCAGTATGTGGTCTCTGTTAGTCTTTTTCTTTGAGGTTATGTTTCCTTATAGAGCTAGAGCTATAGGGGAATTACTTTTGGTTGCTATGTTCATTTACTTGCAAAATAGTCCTAAATACCAACATGAAAATTAAATGTGATTAAGATTGTGAATTGTGAGTCAGCCTGAGGAAAAAAAAAATCGTGATACGATATATTTTTGCCAGCTCGCCCACCCGTAGTTTCTTTTCTGTATTCCGGAGGTGGGATCTAATTTTAGATTAGTAGGTTTAGTGACATGAAAATGCTCCCTTCTTCTGCAGACCTCAAATTGAGATCTTTGGCAATAATTCTGCAGCTAATTATATATAGGTTTGCTAACAAGCAAAAGTGTTGCATTCGATAAAACTGTGGAAAACTTTGACAGCTGCGTGCGGTCCAAGTTTTAAAAACGCTGACAATAGCCACGAAAGCTCAGACAAAACCGAATTGTGTGTTGCCATCGTTGAAAACCAGGATTATTTTACAAGTCTTGCTAATTACTTAACGCATCTTCCTTTCCTTTACTTCTCTTTCTAACTGTACTTTGCTCTGTCTGTTTTGCTTCCTGTCCATGCCCCACCTCTCGTACTTTTTTTCTCCCTCTCTCTTTCGCTCTCCATCGTCAGCAGCATGCAGGGAGCGGTAAATCCCACTCTAGAAAAGGGCCATTGTTTCTCGGGATTGAATACTCGTCTCATCAGTGGGGTTTTACAACCACAAAGCTCAGTGTTTGTAGTTTTCACTAGCAGTCCGGAAATGAAAGCTGCTTCACTCTGGATTCGCAGAAGTGCTTCTTGCAAATGAGAAAGTGGCTGTGATCTGAAGAGAGACACTTCCCCTGGGGTTACCGGCATGATGTGTGCTTTAACTGGTAATACACCAGACGTCACACGGGACTTTCTTCTGCCGGGTTAATTCCAGCTTCAAAGTCGCTTCAGCTGCAATGCCAAGGCTGATGGTCGCACACATCGTCTAATCGACTCAGTCTGTCTCAAGTCGCTCGTTTCGTGTGCACTTTGATCCCTGTGACACCGTGACAATCAGGTGCCTGTGAAATGGCTCCAACCTCAGCTTAAAGGCAGTAAGATGTTTGATGGGCTGAATAGTCACTGTGTAGGTCCTGGATTGAACATGGCTTGTTGAAAACTGTTCAGACCCATTTTATTTTATACGACTCTTTGCTCTTCAGCTTTGATGGAATTACTGTTTAAGAGTGACCTACTGAAGAAGGAGGTGCTCTTTAGGTAAGCATGCAATTCTTTTGTAAGGACTAAAACTAGTTTGGAGAATATGCTGGAGTTTTAAAATAATTTTTAAAAAATTTATTGCATGTAATAGTTGACAAGTATTTGGGAGCCATTTAGATTGGAGTTATTAAAAGGAATACAAGAGATGAGCGAATTTTATGTCTTCATCAGAGGAAGTCGATATATTTTATATGATGGTTGTTTCCTGAGCCAGTGGCTGAAGGGTACATGTCCAGCTGACTTCCAGCTGTCTTTGTTTTGTAACTTGCTGTGCTTGCTTTTGTGTCAATAGACACAGGGTCCTGATGAAGTCAGCAACTATTCTTGAAGAAGAAATGCCCAGCCCCAAAACATGTATACGCTATATGCATACGCTAAATGTTGACTGTATTTTTCTTTTTATTTTCAACATCACTGTGGGATAACTGATGAGTCTTCGTGGAATAATAATTTATTGTTTTGTTTTTGTATTTGTTTTTGTATGTATTTATTTATTTATGGCTATATTTCGTTGGAGTTATGCACCCATTATATTTACATTTATTCATTTAGCAGACGCTTTTATCCAAAGCGACTTATAAATGAGGAAATACAAGCAAAGCGATATATCAAGCGAGAACAATACAAGTAGTGCTACCATACAAGATTTATAATTGAGTTCTGGAGAAGCAAAGTGCGTAGAGTAGAGGTGTAAGAGCCAGGGTAATTTTTTTAATTAATTGATTTATTTTTTTATTTAATTTAATTAATTTTTTAAAAATAATGTGAGGTTGACATTTTAGGGGCTAGTTAAGTACTCATGGAAGAGGTGGGTCTTTAGCTGTTTTTGAAGATAGTGACCAATTCTGTGGTCCAGATTGAGGTTGGCAGTTCATTCCACCACTGAGGAACAGTTAGTGTGAAGGTTCTGGAAAGGGGCCTTGAGGTACACTGAGTATGAATTACTAAGCATCGGAATTACTAAGCATTTTTTTTTGTGTTAGGTTTTTAAGGCCATTGTGCTAGTGTTAAGTAAACAAGTGACTTTCAGAACAATAGTTCAAAAACATTACTGATATTGTTAAGCAGTTATTAAAAATAAGTACATGTAATGGTGCATAGTTGTATGTGCAAAATTATTCAAAGTTACATTCAGTGTTCTATACATTATCTATTCATAAATATGTGACCGAGTGCATTCAGCACCTGACCAGGAAGCGTGTTTAGAACCCAGGAGGACAAAAACCCCTGTAGGCTAGTTCAAACACAATTCAGCAGAACTTCATTCTTTCAATTTGCATTATTTTCCTGTGACATGCACATGCACACATCAGTGTGGGTCATTTCAAGCAGTGCGAGATGATCATTCACACAGTCTTCTTCTTGAAACATCTGCTGTACAAGCTTGTATCCTGCCCTGCTGTGTCTGAATATCTATATCCCTTCATTTATTTCAAGTTCTAATAGAGGATATTTTTAGCCCAGTATTTGTATACAGCTGGCGATACGGAGTCGGAAGACTCTTATTAATGACTGTACAGCTTTAAAGAAACCAAAGAAACTTAACATGTGACAAACTTTTGTCTGTTCATGAAGCGGTGCTCTCAGGCTTTTTTTTGATTAGGTAGAAGGATATCTGCTTTCATATCCTCTTAATATCTGATCGTACTTAAGTGTACGTACTGCCAAAAAGTCACATTCAGCAACTGCAAGTGCTTTACTTGCAGTCCTGTTAACATTTATGTAGATGCTAAAAATGATTTAAGCAACTAGAGTTGCAGTGTAGCAGAAAGCCAAGTTTCATTTTCGGCATGTTTTAATGTCAGGCCTGTCTGTTGAAGATTGAGAAGCTCAGCTCTAGGCTTGAGCACAGTATTCTGCTTTGGCATCGATGTACCAGCTCAATGAGTATTACATGTCCAAGCTGAATCAGGATTATTTGGATGAACAAATTTATCTGGGCTCGGGGTAATAAGTTAGCTAATCCACTGGGCAGTGTGCGGCCCTGTCCCATGTTTTGGTTTGCCTGATTTAGTCTTATTCTGGCTACTGAAATTTTCTTTTCTGCTCGAAAATAATAGCCCAGACATGAAATCTAGGTCCCTGAGTTCCTGATTTTTCCACCTCAGGGGAGTTCATAAGCTTATCCTGCGCCCTCTTACATAGCTATGAACGATGTGATTGCTCATAACAATGTTATTGACTACAGTTTGCACCCAGACAATTGAAGTGTGTAACCATCTATTTTCCTCAGGTGGCGACGGACAAAGTAGCCGGCAAGCTGAGTTCGACTCTTTCATGGGTGAAGAACTCAGTGTCGCACACGGTCAGTCAGATGGCTAGCCAGGTGGCCGCTCCGTCCTCACTGCACACGGTGGTGGGATCGTCCACCATCTCCCTGTCCTCGCCAGGCCTCTCTCCCTCAACTCCTTCCTCCACCCAGCTGAGCCCGGATGAAGTGGAGCTACTCGCCAAGCTTGAGGAGCAGAACAGGTGAGAGATTGTGTTCTGCTTCTGTGTATTTGTCCTTTTCCCTATTTATCAAGCCTAGTTGTTTATAGAGATGCAGCTGCTAATGTTCATCTGGAAGAACGGGTGATAGTGAGAGAAGAATAGTCCCTCAGGTTTGCGTACTTGCGTGTAGCATCATAGCCCAGTAAGGGTATTTTTGTTATGTCTCCAAAATCTTTTTCTTCAGATCTCCTTGGTGGTCTGAAGCAGGGGTGTCCAATCTTATCCACAAAGGGCCGGTGTGGGTGCAGGTTTTCATTCCAATCAAGCCGGAGCCACATTTGATTCCACGTGTATAATCAGTCGAGCTTGGCTTACAATAGACTCCAGTGTGGCTTCTGCTTGGTTAGAACGAAAACCTGCACCCACACTCGCCCTTTCCGGATAAGATTGGACATCCCTGGTCTGAAGCTTAAAAGCAAGTGTGAAGAAGATTTTAAATTGTTGGGGCAAATTTAGAAGGACCCTTCACTGTCATTCTATAATATTTTGCTTTTCCCCAGTAACAGAAAATACGCAATCACTTTCGACAAGTTGCTAAAGAAATGTCCCTGCCAATCACTGTCTAGTGTGTATCAGCCAAATTATAGGAGTTTTACAGCCTTTAACTGTAATTAAATTGTACCAGGAATAGACAAATCAGTAGCCTGTGTGCCCTGAAAGCAGATTTCATGTCCATGAAGTTAGGCTTCTATTTATAGTTGCCCGTTTAAGTAGATTTAACAACCAGAAAAAGAAAAAACCCAGCTTCCTATTGACCTTTCCGAGTTTTCATCTAGTGTATAGATATGTTTAAACTTTACAGCGATTAGACACACACCAATATGCTGTAACTAAAGTGCAAGTAACTCGTTTTAAATCCACCCACTGAACTACAAACATCAACCTGGCAGATGATGGGATGATTTTTATTAGGTGGATTAATTAGCATGCATAGGTGACAGACAGTCTCTTCACAATCAGGATCACGTAGGTATGTGGAAACTGAGCAAAATGAAATCTAGCACAAAGCTCTCAAATAACGTGGAGAGAAAGTGAAGATGCTAGCCAGACTCAAATAATATCTTTTAAGTGCGGCTGAAACGACTTACTGACTTTTTATCGATGGTGCAAACTTTGTTAGAAAGAACAGTGATCATGTAGACTTTCATATGCATTAGTTTGGATTAATAAACTTAACTAGCAAACTAGCTTGCCATATGTTGTTGTATTAAGTTACCATGTTTTTGTCTAGTTTCTGGGCAACCGAAACATAAGACTGGCCGCACACTGGAGCTTTTACTTCCCTGTTGTGCTAGCTAATGAATTTATGAGCTGTCCTCCCCTGTGTAATCACGGATGTACAGTACACTATAAGGCTAAATGTTTGTTGACCTGTGACTATCGCACCCATATGTAAGCCTTCCTTAAACTGTTCCACAAAGTTGGAAGCACACAATTGTTTAGGATGTCTTTTGTATGCTGTAGCATTACAATTTCCCTTCACTGAAATTAAGAGGCCCAAACCTGTTCCAGCATGACAGTGCTCCTGTACACAAAGCGAGGTCCATGAAGACATGGTTTGCCAAGGTTGGAATGGAGGAACTTGAGTGGCCTACACAGAGCCCTGACCTCAACCCCACTGAACAGCTGGAAAGCTGAGTGCAGCCCCAGGCCTCCTCATCCTACTTCAGTGTCTGACCTTACTAATGCTCTTGTGGCTGAATGTGCACAAATCCCCACAGCCACGCCCCAAAAGCTAGTGGAAAGCCTTCCAAGAAGAGTGGAAATCATTATAAACAGTAAAGGGGGACTAAATCTGGAATAGGTGTTCAACAAGCACATATGGGTGTGATGGTCAGGTGTCCACAAACTTTTGATCATATAGTGTGTTGTGTGTGTGGTGTTTTTGTTGTTTTTTTTTTTTGTTTTTTTTAAACATATTTGGACAAGCAAACATTTTGATCACATTTGAAACGGTGCTTGTTATTGAAGTTGATATACTTGAACAAAACTACAAGGAAATATAGCTGCAAGCAGCAATGACGGATTCCTCCTCAAGATTGCGGACCATTTCAGAATTGACATGGCAGAGAAACGTATCTCCTGTATTCAACATTTCAACACATTTGGATCAATGGCAGGTTTTAAGTTCATCTTTGTAGCTTTCCACAAATGATCATTATAGAGAAAAATCCATCATGCGGACATTATGGGTTCTTGAGACCTTTTTGTTCACCATGAGCAACAAGGCATGCATACCAACTTTCAGACATTTTGGCCTGGACCATTATGATTTGAGTAGTGTGTATTTGACTTCCTGTACATTGTGTTGCATGTGTAAAGTGACGCCTCTAATCGTGTCAGCTAAATTTAGAGTGAGCTCTCCTTGATGTTCACTGTGAGCATTGATAGAGTGAGAGTAGTGACATGGTGTTAACATGGTGGAGCGTCCACTGTGTGACAGCTTTGTGTAGGTCTGTGTCAGTAAGAACAGCACAGCACTGTCTACAAGAGGGATCTATAGCTGCCCCGCTTTCCCTTTTGTCCCTTTTCTCCAGTATTCAACCTAAAGCCTCTTTGTGTGTTCATGAGAAAACAGGCTTAGGAGCTTCTGTACAAGGCTTTGTGTGTACATACATGTGGTATATCCGGTATGCATGAGCATGGCAGACATACACAAGGCCTCTGTGTACTGTGTGTGGATATACGTACAATACGTGTATGAGAGTTCAGATGGTAGTAGAGGGCATCTGGCAGTGTGAAGGATTTGAGGTAACTGTTAGGTAGGAGTGGGTGTCAGTGTTGTCAGAAATTAATTTGAATGTCTAAAAGCAGACAAATGACAATCAGTGGGTTATGGAAGAACAATAGAGTACCAGTGGCTTTAATGTGTGCACACTCCAGTGCTGTAGTAGTGTGTTGAATGCTAAGTGTATCGATCACTCATGTGTAATAAAATTCTTTTTAGTCTTCCCCTATACTTTAGGAAAACTAGCATTTTACCAAATCAATGTAAAATGTTTTAATTTAGGGTATTTTTCTAATCTTGGCTGATGGACTGCAAAGATCATATTAGGTAAGGTTTAACAGAATTGAACAAACGCTCCGGTAAAACCTTGAATGCTTAACTGCTTTTCTCATCGATTTGACCATTTTGGGATAGCTACACGTCACAGTGAAACACACACAGTCCTATTCACTTCTGTTTTTATATATATATATATATATATATATATATATATATATATATATATATATATATATATATATATATATATATATATAGCTGTCACACTGATGAGACCACAGAGCAGTTTTGTCCCAATCCTGTAATTTCTCGTTGCATTGTACATGTGGAAATGCCCTTACGTTCACTATTAAACATAGCCACGAGTCCTACTGTCGATTGTTTACGATGTGACTTCACCAAGCGTTTTAAAGTTCTCCGATCACGATCATTCATGATTTTGAACATTCATTTTTCCGACCACATTTCATCCTCAAAATGGACAGTTCACCACTCTCCTTCCAGGTTTTAATAATTTGTTGGACAGTTCTTAACCAAATTCCAGTGATTTCAGCAGTCTCCTTGATGCAGGCCAATAATCTTCCCCTTCTGAAACCCAGTAACACAGTATCTTTTCCAGTTAAGGTGAAAAGAATTGTCAAACTCTGACTATAATGTGATGTGACAACTAAAGCATGAACAACCTGATTTTCTGTTCTGGTGTCCGCACTGGCTCAGTGCCTGTAAATCTGTCTCTATTTCCTACTCACACCTCCAAAGTAATCACTAATAATCAATAATCAGTCTTGTTCTATGGCTGCTCCGAACTCTTACCTACAGCAGCTACCGTTACAACCATTAACTTAATCACTTTTAACAATCATTAGAACATTTTGATGTCTTTGAATATCCACAAAATAACAGGTAAATAACATTTGTGTTTTTCAAAACATATTATTAGTCTATAAACAGTGTGTTTTTTTTGTTGTTGTTTTTTTGTTTTTGTTTTTTTAGCTTAGATGCTCATTTTCTTTCAGAAATGGATAAAATGCTGCATTAGAGCTGCTCACGGTGTCGTGAATGGATTGAGCATTGCTTTTGATTTTTTTTTACATACTCATCTGAAACTTTCATTGGTAATACAACAAAGAGCATGCAGCAATTTCATCTTGTGAAATAATGTTGAGAATAATTCTGAAATACAAGAGGTCACGAGTTCTTGTTAGAATGGAAGTGGTGGCTCAGTGGTTAAAGGCTCTGGGTTACTGATCAGAAGGTCAGGAGTTCAAGCCCCAGTACTGCCAAGCTACCACTGTTGGGCCCTTGGGCGAGGCCCTTAACCCTCAAATGTTCAGTTCTATAAAAGAGATAAACGTAAGTCGCTCTGGATAAGGGCATCTGCCAAATGGCATAAATGTAAACCCCAATTTTATTCTGAAGGAAAGGTTATAGGACAGGGTTAGGGGAAGGGTAAGCATGGAGACTAGAGATGACTGCAGAATAGTGGCATCAGAAATAGAAATGGGTGAAGTGTTAACGAGGTGACAGGAGCTGATTGGAAAAACACTTCCTAAGAAGTGACATAACAGCAGAATCAGGCTGGCAGGTAAATTAATCAGATTTGAGTATGTTTACTAAGGAAAGTGGAAAAGGCAGCAGACTTGCACAACGCACAGTGTGTTTCCTGTTCTAATACAAGAAAGAAAAAAATTATAGTCACACCCATGCACGTGTGTGTTTGGTGTACATATTTGTGGATCCTACATTTGCACTCCTGCAGCCATTGTATAAAACGGTGTGCTAAAGTTCCGTCTTATTTATCGTGACCAATCACTAGACATTGTACCACATGACCTCATGCTCGAAGACAAGCAGAGGGGAAAAGCAATGTGAGGAAAGCTACAAGTGTATTTTAAAGTGACTTGTAGTGCGACGTAGCAAATTTGTCCTTAACCAATATTTGAATGTATATACTGCGTAGTAAATTCCCAATTACTAAAGAAACGATAAATAAATGAATGAAAGGGGAAGTTTAGTCATGGCTTCATGTACCGTCTTGCTCAAAACTTGCGAGTGACACTTTACAAATAGAGCACATTTGATCAAGATTTCACTCTCAAGTGCCATGAGATGCTATCAGCAGAAGAGCCGAAACACATTTTACTGCCTGTTTTCTCACAATTTGGCAATTTGCCAGTTTCCACCCACTAGCTAGCTCTCCACTATCACATGACTGCTACCAACTAGGGAGGACGATGGCTGGCAGGTGAGACATGTCGAGCCGCTGGATGTTTTGAACCTGTTACTTATGCTACATCACAGGGCAGCTGAACACACTCAAAAGAAAATGCTAACCTACTTTTCTACAATATACATTCGAATATATTGATAATGCAGCGGTTTGATTTGTTGTCATTACAAAATAAACATTCATATATTATTTGTGTCAGTATCATCCCATGTCAGTATTGTCTCATGAAGCCTGTATTGGGATGTGTCTCATGTCATGGCTTTAGTGTATCGTCTCCTACCTATCTAATAATTTTTAATAATGTTTACAATATGTCCATTATGTACATATTGTTCCTTACAAAACTGGCCAAAGAATTGATTTTGATTCTGATATAAACAATTCCGACTCCTATTTCATCAAGAATTGTGTTAAATTCATACTGAATGGGCAGTGGGTTGAAGCTGCTCTACAGTTAACTATATGACTATATAGTCATTTCTTTAATAAGAAAATCTTTCTTATCAAGCTGCCAGGGAATTTCAGAAAATAGGCCTCTAAGGTGGTGTGTTTTAAGGAACGACACTCTTCCCCAGGCAGCATAAAGATAACACAATGTCATAATGAGTGAGCATTATATATGTATGTATGTATGTATGTATGTATGTATGTATGTATGTATGTATGTGTGTGTGTGTGTGTGTGTGTGTATAATATATATATATATATATATATATATATATATATATATATATATATATATATATATATATATATATATATAATTTTTATTTATTTATTCTTTTTCATAATGTAGCCTAATGTTAAAGCAGAATGACCTCTATTCCCCTTTGGGCTATCTGCTATCTTAATGTTGATTCTTACAAATGTTTACAGAGCAGTGTGAAGAAATGTAAAATGGTGTTCTTTATCAGATGAAAACCAGAAACTTTCTGAGATGGCAATAGTCCCTCTTCTCAGGGAAACCGACTCATCTCATAAAAGATAACGTTCTGTGTTGCTCGGTCTCTTTGTGTGTCCAATTGGGTTTGGCCTCTTGACCTTACTTGACCTTTGTTTTTGTTTTTTGTTTGTTTGTTTTTTTTTCTTCTTTTTTCTCTTCTTTTCAACCTGTTGTTTCTGTAGGCATGGTGTTCAGGCAATCTGCCCTCCGACCCCAGCTACACGGAGGCAGCCCTGGCCACAGCTGGGTCCTTTTCATGTGGCAGTAACTCCATGATTAACACTGTTCTATCCACCTGCTGCTCTCATACAGCTGTAGTGCAATCTTTTCTCAGTATAACACACGCGTCAGCACTGAGACTTCTCTTTATACCCTGCCGTACCTGCACCTGCTGAGGGTGTTGAACTGCATTCCTGCCACATGTAGTTTTCTCTCTGAATTAACACACCCGAGTCAGTTTGACATCTAATCAACACCATCCTGATTTTAGAAGGATTTAGTAAAGTGTCTTTTTGTTTGTTTTTTTTGGTGTTCGGTCATTTTAGAAAGTAATACAACACCGCGCTGATGAATTCTCGAATCACAAGGTGTGGATAAATTTTCCGTAACAGCACGTAGTTCTGTCTATAACACAAATGATCGATTTACAGTATATTCATGCGCTTGTTCTAATATGTTATTGTTTTTATGCTAACAGCTCATTCGCAGGGAATTTATGCTCCATATAATTTAAGTGTCCTAAACAGATTAAGAAAATTGATTTTACAAAGATAAACCTATAACTGTGGATCGGGTGGAAAGGAGAGGTTTATTAAACATTTATGGAAGGAGTCTTGGGTGTCAGTGCTTTGTAACAGTCATGGGAGTGGCTTCAGGACCAAGGAGTTTGCTCTTTCCAGTTTCTTGGAAACATGATGAGCTGTACTTTTGGTCTTATTAACTTCATGAGCGTGAAACAAAGAGAGGCTGGTGAAGGAATGACTGTTTATAGCGTCTCTAAATTAAGTGATAACAGGAACTAACTTGCGGACGTAAATGATTTAAAAGCATGATGCGTCATTGATTCTCAATTAAAAATAACAATTGTTTGGAAATCACTGTGGTACAAGAGGAATAAAACACTTCAGGTCATTGTAGGAAAATAATCAGCTTTGGGATGGTAACAGGAACTCTGCTTCATCACAGGCCCTATCGCACCTCCCCAGTTAACTGAAATGTTTTGAGTATTAAAAAAAAAAAAAGACTACCTTGTATCAGTGTGACAGTCACAGTACCTGAATAACAGGCAGTTCGTGATTACTGTGACCGCCTGATCAGTCAGCACTGCCAACCTGGTGTAACTGTGTCATGCTTCGATATCATAAACACCATATATCCTACAGAAGGAACGAGTCAACCCACATTGACTAGCTAAAATTTAAGCTCTGATTCAGGGGAAAAGGATTGAAAGCTGAATGTAGGGGAAGAAGACATAGCCAAGATGTACAGTATACATCTCTAGGATTGTTAGAAGCAGATACCCTGCTACTTCTAGCTACCTAGCTAAAATATAACGTAGATCACAAAGGTATAGAACTGGGTCATTTCTGATGTTCCTGTGCATTTTGTTCTCCATCCTATCCAAAAAACACCCCCCAAAAAACATTTGGCATGATCTGGATAGTGTTAGTGCACTAGCTATAACCCACACCAGAGGTTAAAAAGACATGTGTACATATGACAATATAACCGAGGAGAAACCCACTAGGAACTGGGTAATAATACAAATTCCAATTGTTTAGCATGAAAAAAGCCCAAATTCCATCCATTTTTCTTATTAGTATAGCATTCTCTTTTATCTGTTTGTTTACTCTTTCTTCCAATTGGCTGTGTCTCTAAATTTTATGCCAAGTCTGACCTTACACATTTATTATTACAGGATTGTCTGGGTGACTCAGCCGCTCAGGAACATCATATTATAGAGGATCTTTTGTCCTCTGACTCAGTAATCATTTTTTAAAAATTATTATTATTATTTCTAACAAAGAAATCCTTTGCACTGTAGCTTTAAATCAATGTGAAATCCCTGGGAAGTACACAGAGTGTATTGGGGGAAACCCTGAACCACAGATGAGTCATACAGTGGTCTGCTTTCTCTTTACCGTTGCTAGCTTGATAGTGCTGACGTAGTGCTGTTATCTAAAGTTATGTGTTAGTCATAGCTGTTACTGCTTAGCAACCTGAAACCAATGGATTAAGTAGCAGTTAGACAGTTAGACCTACCTGTTTGATACAGTAAACAGACGTAAACAAAGCCTTCACTGGGCCAAGAGTACTGGAGTGGCATTGTTCAATGCTCTGAGCAGTATGGGAAGCAGTTATACGCTGTAGTGCCTGAGCCTCGCTGTGTATGAGTACGCAGACAACTTGCTAATAAAGGAGTTTGGTTAAGAAATTTCATTTGAACAAGCGATTTGTTTAAAATTTTTTTTTTTTTTTTTTTTTTTTTTTTTTTTTTTTTTTTGGCATATGTGTGGGCTTACTCTGTATTTGAACCGCAGTACTTCTCTTATTAGTCCTTAATTGTCTAAATTAAAATTTATTAAAGCACTAATGAGGGTTTTTAGACTCTCCAGGCTCTATCACTTATACAGGAGGACATCATGTGCCTAGTGTGTTCTGTGTCTCCTCTGATGATGGAACATAGGATCAGTGATTATGGTAAATTAGATACACTGAGTAAAGCACCCACACACAGCTATAAGTACACATTTGCGCTCTCTCTCGCTCTCTCTCTCTCTCTTTCTCTCTCTCTCTCTCTCTCTCTTGTGAAAGTAGGGCACTAGCTCTGGAGAGCTAAAACATGAAAAACAAAGAAAGACTTTACATATTGGACATGGATATGGGGTGCACAGAGATGCACATATACATACACACACATGCGCACACACACACCTGTGATCAACGCGCTGCTCTTCTGCCCCACAGGTTGAAGGTCTTTTCACTTTTAGATAAGAGAGAGAGAGATTGAATTAAGAGAGATAGACACTGATGCACCTTTTCTCTTGGCATTAAAAGCAACGGTACAGCGGCATGAGAATCTAAAGGACCTGGTGAGAACCTGAATAACTCCAAATATTATGTTAATACAAGTTTCATAGATAACCCATGAAATTACCTGGCTGTTTGACTGATTGATGATATTTAGTGTCAATATACAGTGAAGTAATTGGTTCATTTTCTCACGAAATGTCTACGATATATTATAACAGTCGAACTTGTTTTTTTTTTTTTTTTTTTTACACAGTGCTGTTTTACCATGATGACATGATCGCGCTATCAAAATGGCACTGAGACACGACAGCCACTACACTGATATCGACAATCCAGTACAAGGGTTTGTTTGTGTTTTTGTGTAATTGCAGTACTGGCTACATGGAACATACACTGCCGTGGATCATACACTGACTTGATACGATGTGGTCACGTAATAATTATTTTATTTTTTTTTTAAGCCATGGTCAAACAAAATCCTGGATATCAGTCGATTATTATCTGTTCTTTTTGCCTTATTTGTTTGGTGTCTGCTTCCTTTCTACTTGGACAAATCATTCTTTCCTGCTGATAAAACACAACGTATTTGTGTTAAGATAGATCTTTAGCCAATTGGTTTTGACTCTCAGTGAAAACACACATTTTACTTTGTTTAACCAGAGGTGAATCATTTGTAGAGACAAGTCACATTTAATGCACTCTGGACTCGCTGAAACGGTCAGAAATGCAAATTTATTGTAACAAACTAGAAGTATATCTCTGATCATAGATGCTACTGTCAAATAAGTGAAATGTCCACTGGGTTTCTTATTTCATCTTATATATTTCTATTGGATGCTGTCAGCTTTAAAGCCGGGTTTAATATAAAACGCAGTCTGATTAAAATTTTTTATTTTTTTTGCACCTCTGACTTGACGATTACATGACAATTTCATGTATTTGGCTATACTGTATCAACAGAGAGGGCTTTTCAAATTGGAAGACTGTTAACTGATTGGCTAAACGTGACAAAGTAGATTGTATCACACAGCAACCGTCATGCAGCAGAGCTCTTCATAGAAATGAACAGCATTCAGAAGTAGCTGTTGCAGATTCCAGATGTGTTGTAGTTTAGCTAGTAGGAGAAATAGCTGAAGTGTGCTGGCTGTCAGCATTTAAAACCTACCAATTTCTTCTTGTGCAACAAACATATACATATTTATGCCTCCGTCACTACGTGGTGTTTTCGGTGTTGTCCGTGTGTATGTCTGAGATTCTTGTTAGTGCGATATCTCAATAAAGTGTGGCTGAATATTTAAAGGATTTATATGGAATTATTAAAGTAACCAACTGATTTTGGAATCGATCTAATCAGGGTCAAAGTCACAGCAAGGTCCAGTTCCTGTGCTATGTATATTTTATGGGTATATAAGGCATACAAATGAGTAATAAGAAGGACTAGACTTTTTGAGTGCGGAGGAATCCCCATTGACGCCACTGGCGTATCGAGTTCGACTTGTTGGTATTTTAAGGAATTTTACAGGAGAATGAAATATAAGTCCAAATGCTGCTACTTATAGCAAAGTATAAGTGGATTAAAAGTACTACGATAAACTGCTACTCTGGTGAAATCTCATTTAAACAGTATTCAGGCTAAAATAAGCCTAAATGGGAAAAAATATATGGCTTTTTGCTGGCTTATCGTTATGAAAGTGTGCGTTCTGTCATCCATCAAATATGCATTCCAAAATGTATATTTATGCCCTTGGATTTTTATAATACTGTGTGTATGTATTTTTATGAATATTTGTTTTTTTCCTCATTGTCCTGATAAAGCACATTGCTTTCAGCAGTTAGTCTGATTTAGACCTTTTACATAGTTTTTAGTTCACATTTACATCCATTTTAAGTTTACCGATTGAGTCCGATCAACCCCAGTCGGAGTACTTTTAGTGGCTTTCATAGGCCAGCTGTTATTGCTAAATAAATGCAGCCAAATGCATTTATTAAGATAAAACAGACACATGAATTGTTTTGAGTGTAGGCTTCAATAACTTGACGTTAGCTTTAATGTGCATGTTTAATTTGTCGTCTGTTGTTTTTGCGAAGGAATAAAACATTGAACACGGTTAGATCATTAATATCTTAACTCGGATGTTACATATGACTGTTATTGTAGTGCAATATGCAACAGCCTGTCAAAGACTAGCATGAGCTCAGTCTATGAGATCACTGCAATACTCCCAACGTGCAATGGTTCCTTCAGTTCTGTCGCCCTCAGTGCCTCTCATCAAATCTGTAACCAGACTCACAGTGCTAGCTGGCCCCCGCTTTTTTTTCCAAGATCAGATTTCAATGGTGTGTGTGTGTGTGTGTGTGTGTGTGTGTGTGTGTGTGTGTGTGTGTGTGTGTGTGTGCTCTCTGAACCTGTGGGGACTGAGCTAATTCAGCTGCATGCGGATAGCCTGCGTGTTTATAAGGTCAGCCTGCTGCCTGCCTGTGTGGCCTTTTAAACATCAGTTCTTTTAAATGATCTGCAATTTAAGCTTCAGCTGTTTCAGTTCAGTTTTTGTTATTTGCATGCAAGTCATGCAAGCCAGACCTGTATTGTCTTCTGTATTGTTTCCTGTATTGTTTCATCAATATACGTGGTTAAGAACCACATGCTTTTACAGAAAGAGGCTGTTTGACTGACGTGGCTGACAGTGTTCCAGCAGGACAATGCCTAGATTTATAAAGACATGGTTTGGCAATGTTGGTGTGGAAGAACATATGTGAACTGCACAGATCGCGCCAGGCCTTCTTGTCCAACATCAGCGCCCAAACTCACTAATGCTCTTGTGGGTGAATGAGCACAAATCCCCACAGCCACGCTCCAAAATCTAGTGGAAAGCCTTCCCAGAAGAGTTGAGTTTATTATAAAAGCAACGGGAGGACTAGCTCCATATTAATTCCCATGTTTTTGCAAAGGGACGTTCAGCAAGCATGTTTGGTTGTGATGTTCATGTGTCCACATTCAGTGCCCTCTACTAATATTGGCACCCTTGGTAAATATGAGCAAAGAAGGCTGTGAAAAATTGTCTTTATTGTTTAACTTTTTCATCTTTTGTTCAAAGAATTCACAAAAATACTCTGCTCTCATGGATATCAAACTATTGCAAACACAACATATGTTTATCAAAAAGAAATCTTTGGTAAATATAGGTGTGCAATAATTATTGGCATCCTTTAAGTCAATACTTTGTGCTACCTCACTTCGCCAAGGAAACAGCTCTGAGTTTTCTCCTACAATTCATGATGAGGTTAGAGAATACATGGCAAGGGATCTGAGACCATTCGTCGATACAGAATCTCTCCAGATCCTTCAAATTCACCCCACGGATTTTCATTTCAAGTCAGGGGACTGGGATGGCCATGGCTGGACCTTCATTTTGTGGTCAGTAAACCATATTTACCAAGGGTGCCAATATTAGTGGATAGCACTGTACATTTGGCTATATAGTGTATATCTTATTTCTAAAAGCTCATTACATCAGTTGTTCAGAGCTTTGTTTTCCTGCTGAAAACTGGTGCACAGACATGTGGAATGCAAATCAGACTGCAGCCTTGAACAGGGTGTGGCAAATGTTCAGAGCTTCTGAGGCCAAGACTCCTTTTTTTTTATCTTATAAATTGTTAATGTTATCAGTGTTATGTCTCTGTCTCATATCTGCCTTTTTGTATCTATTTATTGCAAGACGCTTGGGGCCTGTTAGATGTATTGTCCATTCATATTCACATTTCCCTGCACTAGCCTGTTCTATAGTTGATAGGAGTACAAGAGTGTGTTTGCAATTTTACCAGCATGGTATGTGGCTTTGGGAATTGTGAACTTGGACCTAGCTATAAATACTGTTTACCTGCAGTTTTGAGTGATTGTAAGCTGGCTCACCCCAGGTTGTCAAACAAGCTCTATTTTCAAACATTCAGCTGTTTATATCTGAAATATTAATGTATATACACTCATGACGTAGTACTCGATCATGTCTAATGGGCTGTAATGTCATGTTCAGGGGTATACTGGTGTTCATAAGTGCAAATATTTGTGTCAGTTCGTAAAAGGAGATATTCAGCTATGAATAAAAAATATTATAGCCCCAGCATGAAATGTGCTTGTCCCAGGTGCCTGGGCTATAAAATTCTTTTTCACCTCTCCCTAAAGTAAACTCTTATTCTCTTCCTGCAAATGAGAGTTGAAATGACATATTATAAAGATGCATGCAAGTACCACGTCAACTGATCTAATTTTGACTAATTTCTTCATCACGTATTTCTTTTTCAAAGCAACAAAGTAGTGCTGGTTTTCAAAAGGCATTAATGTCGAGTAAATGCACTTTGAAAGAACTAGAATTGTATCAGCTCATGTTTTGTCTGTCAGTTGTTTGTATATTTTTTTTTCAAAAGGTCAGAATAGTGATTCTCTGGAGAAAACTCGCGGAAGTCAGTGCCAAGTTTTTCAGTAAAAACACGAGCATAAAAAATAACCAGAAAAATAAAGGAACTGTATATAAATGCTTGATTTTGCTGTGGTTTTTTTCCCCAAAATTTGCAATGCAACTCGCAGAGGTTTTGTGTGTGGTTTTTAAATTATTAATGATTATTATTTTTTCTAAACATGGAAAACTACTTAAATTGGCAAAATTGCAGATGCACAAAATTTTTTTCCCCAGTGATGTTTGTTGGTAAATGAGACCTTTTAGCTGGAAGAGGGCTTTGGCTGAATGCACGATGTGATGACATCATATGGATCAAATCTGCAGAAAATCTGTGGTAATTGTACAAAAAATTGCAAGCTCCTCCGAATAAATGCGGCATGTGCTTGATTTTGCGTTAATTTCTGCAATCGCAAAATCATGAAATCCCTGAAGGACTGATTAACTGCTACTTCAGTGGAGTGATCATTTATGGTACAAATGAGCTCCTTCCAAATTTTGCAATTGTTTAGATGATTCTTTGTTTTCTGAAAAACATTTTTTTGCCAGCAAAGCAGACTTCAGTCTGCTAAATGAAAGCCACTGAACATGTAGGGGGTTCATCATGTTCACTACAGCTAGATAGCTCCTGCAGTCTTGCTTGTCGTTTATGTCCCTGTTATCATGTTGGGAAATCAATTACTCAACAGACAAGGAAACGCGATTGCACTTTTCTGCAGAAGAAGCCTGATGTTTTCCCTTCATGCTGGTGCTTTGTTCTGCAGGTTGTTGGAGACGGACAGTAAATCCCTGCGCTCGGTGAACGGCTCTCGGAGGAACAGCGGCTCCTCGCTGGTGTCCAGCTCCTCTGCCTCTTCCAACCTCTCGCACCTGGAGGAGGACACGTGGATCTTATGGGGGCGCATCGTCAACGAGTGGGAGGAGGTGCGCAAGAAAAAGGAGAAACAGCTGAAGGTAAAACCTCAAAAAGCCCAAATATAGTACATTACTAACTAAATTTTAAGAATCAGTGTACATCAACAAAATGTTTTTGTGCCACATATTAAATTAGTGGTAATACTTACCTTATTTCTTTGGCTTAATTTTGTAAAGATTCTTGTAAAAAGTCTTGTAAAATGCTTTGCATAAACCCAGCACAGTTGAATGTGTATGTTCTCATCAATGTTCGTTTGTGTGTCTGCACCTATATGTGTGTGTGTGTGTGTGTGTGTGTGTGTGCGTGCGCGTGCCTGAAAGTGCATGAAAGTGCATTATCATGAAAGAGACACAGTGCTCTTGGCAAAAAGCAGTATGCAGATGCACTTCCACAATTATTATTAATGAGTGTAAAACATGCATTCATACCGGGAGCGTTTTTAAATTTAATAACCAAGTTTCATGTATCATCTGAATCACGTCTCCAACTTGAGACAAGTTTACTGCTTGTTGCCATGGTTTCAGTTGTTCTGCCTAGCTAACGAAATGGTTTTCTTTCTCACGTGCATCTTTTTTCACAATGGGGATTGTTGTATGTCATCAATTTATTGAGCAACCCTAAATAAAGCAGATATACGATCAAAGCAGCTAGTATTTACTAACAAAATAAAATAGTTTATTGTAATTAAGTGTTCACATGGCAAGTTAAGCTAACTGTGCAATTGGTTACATCCTGGTAATGCACGAACATCAAAATCACCCAAGATCCTTACCGCGTTAAAGATGTTTCTCCAAGCATCAGTTTTTATTTTGCATATAGATATATATAAAGCAATAAACTGCAACATCAGTTTCTCCTGCAGCTTGAGTAGGAATTGATGTTTGAAACCAGGAATTGCGTCCCACAGTTTTTCACTGGCTCGGGTTGTCGTTTCTCATTTACATAAACTTTATCATGTGCAATCTTCACTAGTTATAGCCACAGTGTCATAGATGTCTTTTCGTCGCACCTCTGTACAGGAACTGGTCAGGAAGGGCATCCCGCATCACTTCCGGGCGATAGTGTGGCAGCTTCTCTGTAGTGCCCAGAATCTACCCATAAAGGACCAATACTCAGAGCTGCTGAAGATGACGTCACCCTGCGAGAAGCTGATCCGCAGAGACATCGCCCGCACATACCCCGAGCACGAGTTCTTCAAAGAAAAGGACAGCCTGGGCCAGGAGGTGCTCTTTAACGTCATGAAGGTACACTCTCTTCGACTCTTCTGATTTTTGATTACAGTTCACCGATTCAGACCTTCATTGCTGTAGTCCCAGCTGCTTCTTGCTGTCACTCTTGGCAACAGATGTCGATCATTATACCAGAATTAGCCAAATAACGACATGTAAATGAGGTTGCTGTCAACGGAAAGTGTAGCGATCTCACAAGACATCAGTATAATGTAATGCCATTGTAACTGCACTAGCAATGAAACCCCCGTGACCCCAGCAAGCAGATGTCCCTTAACTTATCGCAGAAATCATGGAATACAGCACCAACAAACAAATTGCTAAACACATCACAGATATTTCAATATAAACATATTTAATGTGTTCTGTGATCGTAAATAATGTCCAAAACCACACCTGAGCATATCCTGGTCCTGTAATACAAGCTTTAAAGTTTGTAGAGGTATTCATTAGACAGGCAGACTTAGTGTTTCTTGTTGATCTGTATTTCCACCCCTATACTACTCCACCTGCTTTTCCAAACCAGTTTGGCTCCTTAACAATAACAGGAACCTAATGCCTGGGAAAAATGCTGGACCCGTGGACATGATGGTTCTTGACCTATTTAGCTAAAGAGTCCTTATTAGAGCTAATGCTGCATTTTAGCAAGCTCAAAGAATGACTCTTCTTACAGACCACACAACTCCTGTTGTCATCATCTTTTCTTTGTTTTGTTGACTGAAGCGATGCTGTCTGCTGACAGTGTCTTGCTTAGTTCCTGTCTTAATTTCCCGTCTATTCCAGCTGATTCAGGATAAACACACTTTCAGTTCTTGACTCCTCGCACTGCAATTGTTGAATAAACCTGTGGCGTTTATTCAAGAAAAAAAGTCCATCCAAGGGCGAGTTTCAGTAACGCTGATTTTCTTTGTACTTTGTGTCCTGGATTGTTTCCTTTCAAGACATCACACGAAACGACTACGTTTCACTAATTGTTTGTGTACCTTTGAAATAAATAAGCTATTTAAATGTGTTAACATAATATATTGTGTATAAGAAAAAATCATTGATTTACAGCAGTTATACAATTTGAAAGCGATCTGTTAAGGTTCACCTTAGGGAGTCTTTTTTTTATTATTATTTTATTATTTTTTTATGTAAGGGATCATCCATGGCTATATATGACATGGAGGCAGAGGACCGTGGTTACCTCTGCAGAGTGCATTAAAATCGTGTAATGCACACGTAGCTGTGGATTATCCCGTGTTTTTACTTGCCAGCAAGTTAAAGTTATCATTGATGTTTGCAGTACAAAAGTTGACAGAAAGGATAAAAATAACAGTTAAAATTTGGTAGCTATTTTATATACTAGAATTCTGCCTACTCTAAATCATACACAGAGATAAAGTAGTGCAATAAGATTACATTTATTCGAATGACTTCAAATAGTTATTGTTAGAGAGAGAGAAATGTGATGTGTGCGAGTGTGAATTACCTGCGTCTGTGCCGCATCTCTGCTAATAATGAAGCTATGAGTTCACCTACTTCAGAAATAATGCTAATTCCTTGCGTCATTTCTCGTTACATTTCTCATTTAACGTTATCTCCAGTTCGTCAACTTCATCTTGTTCCTCGGCCCATTTCTCAAAATTTCCATATTCACCGCGTAAGTTCAATGACGACACGCAAAATCATCTATTTATCCAAGTAAGGTAATTAGGTAATGTTTTCAGTAGCTGTCTCACTCGATGTGCGACTGTAACTGTACATTACTATGGTTACAGTTGTTTATAGGCAGCACATTCATTTGGAACGGTCATTAAACTAACTGGGACTACCTGTGCATTCATGGGTTTGAACACACACCTCCCAGCCAATCAGAATCGAGTATTCAGACAGAACTTTTCCCCCGATCTAACTAGATTTTCATGAATGCCACATTTTTCATATAAATGCTTGTGCAAACGATTTATGAATGAATTTGTTCGTATCCAGTTTGATAAATAAGGCCCATTGTGTGTAAAATTACAAGTGACCATGAGAACATTGTAATTTGTAAAAACACGCTCTGTATATTGCGAGTGAGATTTCTCATTTAGTTAACAAACACAATGACATTTTCTGTTATTTGATTAGGATATTCTGTCTAATAATTTGATTCTGATGCTAACGTATATTTGGCTTTTAATTTACTGCACAGTTTAGGTGATTGTGCAGATGTACGTGCCAAGCATAATGAAGTTGCGCAGTCTTTCCTCTTAAAATTCTTGAGTCAGAGACTCTCTTTTTTTATTTTTATTTTTTTAAAAAGCTGTTAAGAGTGAATTGCTGTATGACTTACACCCTCATTTGGGCTCACTTCCTGTTGTTGCAGGCCTACTCACTGGTGGACAGGGAAGTGGGATACTGCCAGGGGAGTGCGTTCATCGTCGGCTTGCTGCTCATGCAGGTGACCACAATTGTACAACTGTATATAATAAACTAAGAGTTAATGTCTGGATTAAACTATGTAAGTTAACCTGTTCAGCTGGTGTGTCTTGTACGTTGACCTTTTCTGTAAATTTATCCAAACACACAGATTTGATGACGTACAGGGTGTTGTATAATCTAGAGACAGTTTTATAATAACTGCTGTTTTAAGGGGATTTTGTGTTTTGTTTTTTTTTATGTTAGATGCCAGAAGAGGAGGCATTCTGTGTGTTTGTAAAGCTCATGCAGGATTACCGTCTGAGGGAACTGTTCAAACCCAGCATGGCGGAATTGGGTCTCTGCATGTACCAGTTTGAATATATGATTCAGGTAAGTACTGAAAGCATCTTATGTCCTCTACAGATTCCATACAAAGACACATCTGTGTTTGGTGCTAATGTTCAGAAACTCCTAAGAGCTAGATTTAGTAGTGTCAGGGGAGGAGCTGCAGGGTGTTGGAGTAGAAATAGGCAGATAGACTATAATTTGAGTCTATAGAGAGCTAGATTTTATGATCATTATGCCAAGTAGACCCAAACAGAACGTGGAGCCAAAACAGGTGTTTCATTTGAATTTACATCGTTCTGAATAAGTATTCAGCCTCGAGGAATGCCTAGAGGAAGACAGTGAGCGTGTAAGGAGAACAATAATCAGAGAAGCAGCCAAGAGGCCACCTCAGAAGAAGCTTGAGGGGAGCCACAGCTCAGATATAACAAGCTGTTTACTGGACATCCATAGCATGGAAATTTTTTTACAAAGTATGGTGTTGGTAGCATGATTGTGTGGGGATGCTTTTCATCAGCATGGGACTGGGAAACTGGTCAAGGTTGAGTGTAAGATGGATGGAGCGAAATACAAGGCAATCCAAGAACATTCAGTATACTAGGGACTGGGGCAGAGCTTCACCGTCTAAAAGGACAATGACCCTAAGCATACTGCCAAAGCTATGATACAGTGGTTTCAAATCAAGAAACTCATTGTATTCTGGTGGGCCAGTCAAAGCTCAGACTTCAGTCTGATTGAGAATCTGTGGCAAATGGTGTATAGGTGTTGCATGTAGGAGTATAGTTTTAATATCTTCACCAAATACTCTGTACACTTCTACAAATACAGCTGGTCTGCAGCAGCACTTTCTCTGTAGAACAAAATGTTGCTACAGTTACATATAAGCATTTCCATGAGAGCGAGAGAGAGAAAGGGAAATGATTGCTCTGCTTTCTCTTCTCGCACTGACTCTCATCTTCTTTCCCTCCCATCAGGAGCAGCTGCCTGAGCTGCACATTCATTTCCAGGCCCAGAGTTTCCACACCTCCATGTACGCGTCATCCTGGTTCCTCACCATCTTTCTCACCTCCTTTCCTCTCCCCGTCGCTACAAGGATTTTCGATATATTTATGTGTGAGGTGAGGAAATCTGTTCGCATGGTACAGGCTGGTTTTAAAGATGAATATATAATATAAATAATTTAATATACATTATTAATATTCCAGTGCTCCTCCATACCTACTTTTTCTTTTTTTTTCTTTTGCATGTTAATTGAACGGGCTGTTGAAATATTAGCAAAGTGTGCCCCCTGTTGGGTGGAAGGGTGTATTGCAGACACTTTATTGAAGATTTTCCTCTCCTCATGTGGTGGTAGGGTTTGGAGATAGTGTTCCGTGTCGGTCTGGCCATCCTTCAGATGAATCAAGCAGAGCTCATCCAGTTGGACATGGAGGGCATGTTACAGGTTTGATGCACTTGGTTTATTTTTAACTTTTTGTTATTGTACATTTAGTCCCCTGTTTAGTATGATCCCAAATTACATGCGCTAGTTTAAGGAGATAAGTTGTGGACACAAAAGTGGGCTTGTTGTGAGTGATTTAGAAAGAACAATTGTGTGCTTTTTTTTTTCTTTTTTTTTTTTTTCTTAATAGCTGTGGTAAGTCTCCGGGAAGGGTCAAAGGGAAATTAGAGTAATTGTAATTGCAGCATTGATTAAACGCTGTGAAATGCACATCACAAACTGTTCAAAATACAATATGAACTGAAAGTATATGAGCACATTTCCACTCATAAGATACAGTGAATGAAAACCTTTTTATTGTGTATATGTATGTGTATATATTTGAGATGCACCGATACTAAATTTCTCAGCCGATACCGATAACCGATTATTCAGAGTGATATCGGAAGAAACCGATACTGATAGTTCTGCCTTTTATGCCTTCTTATAAATTAATAATAATTAATTTAAAAGAATTCTGAAAGAAATGCAAATAAAAACTTTATTCTCTCCATTTCAACAAGTTGTTTCACAGTAACTGGATCTCAAACAGAAAACAACGAAGCTCCTGCTTAACTGCTGCTCACTTCTGGTGTAAAATGTTAGAAGTGCAGAGGTTATAGAGATTACAGACTGCAGTTTTGTCATCATTCCACACGAGACATCTTTACACACAGTACAAAATCAATGTGTTTTCCCGCCCTCTTTTGACTGACAGGATATAATCGGCTTTGATCATCGGATGTTTGTAAACTATCAGCCGATAGCCCATAGCGGGAAAAATAGCCTTTATCGACCAATACATCGGTGCATCTCTAGTGTGTGTGTGTGTGTGTGTGTGTGTGTGTGTGTATGTATATATATATATATATGTATATGTGTGTGTGTGTATATGTGTGTGTATGTGTATATGTATGTATGTGTGTGTGTGTGTGTGTGTGTGTATGTGTGTGTGTGTGTGTGTATATGTATGTATATATATATATATATATACATACACATACATTTACATATATACATATGTATGTGTGTATGTATGTGTATATATATATATGTGTGTGTATATATGTATGTGTGTGTGTGTGTGTGTGTGTATGCTGTCGGAATCAGAGGTGCACAAGGGCAATGAAAGTCTAACATGGAACTAACTTTTCCGAGGTAATAATGTCATCACTTTAGGACATTTTGATCGTTTTGAGATATTGAGGCATAATCTTCATAAACCTTGTCAAGTAAATGTTATAATTACATCTTTATCCGGCCGAAACCAACTTGAGCAAAGTTAATACATGCTTTCCAGATGTATTAATTTGCACATTACTAAAACTAAAAGTCCCTTTGTTTATTCAAACAACAATGCAGGTGCTAAATTAATCTGTTTGCATGGACATTTTGCATGGATATTTTTCCCTTTTAGATAGAAACACCCCAAATGGCATATTCATTAAGTCAAATACTCAAAATCTAAATTATTTTCTCGGCTTTGAAAGATGCAACCTGTAAAAGGATTGTAAAACCTGTTAGTCAGCTCATGTTACTTGGTGTTAGCTAGTTTGCATGTGCTTGCAAAGGCACGTGTTACATTTCATCATCTTGGTCACAGACATTTGCTCAAGGCAAGGGTGAAGGCTTGATTTTGATGTTGGTGGGGACAGAAAAGCAGTCCGCCAAGACGTGCCTATTCAAAGCTTTCATTTCAAACACACATGGATGAACCATACAGAACTAACATTTGTCATAATACTGAATCTCACTACTAACATATCACCATGTCGTTGTTCAACCACACATGTGACCCTGCCTGTCCACATGCCTCACTTCCTGCTCTGTCGGAGGTTCACTACTAACATATCACCATGTCGTTGTTCAACCACACATGTGACCCTGCCTGTCCACATGCCTCACTTCCTGCTCTGTCGGAGGTTCACTACTAACATATCACTATGTCATTGTTCAACCACACCTGTGACCCTGCCTGTTCACATGCCTCACTTCCTGCTCTGTCGGAGGTTCACTACTAACATATCACTATGTCGTTGTTCAACCACACCTGTGACCCTGCCTGTCCACATGCCTCACTTCCTGCTCTGTCGGAGGTTCACTACTAACATATCACTGTCGTTGTTCAACCACACCTGTGACCCTGCCTGTCCACATGCCTCACTTCCTGCTCTGTCGGAGGTACTACCTGGCAGGACTGTTTGTCACCTGATATGACAAAATAACACATTGATTCATGCCACATGAACATTGAGGAAAAACATTTATGGCTTAATTAAGTATTATTATTATTACAATTATTGTTGACTTTACACATTAGAAATTGAGAAAATATTTTAAGTGATTTACACTTTGACTTGTTGTAAAGTAGCTCCTAATGTGTGCGTGTGTTTGGCAGTTAGGCTAATTTGATGAGATGCTGAGTCAGAATGGTGAGCATTAGGAGCTAGTTTACAAGTCAAAGTATACACACACACACACACACACACACACACACACACACACACACACACACACACACACACACACACACACAAACTAACGTTTAGGCTTGCCACTCATCCCGATAATACAGGATTGTCACACATTGAAAAAAATGTATTGTCCCTGAATCAGTGCGAGACACGATTGATTTGTCCTGTATTTTTGTGCACAGAACAGAGTTGTTGATATAAGGATGGTGTCTTCCTCACAGACCGGTAGCCTGCATGATGCACATCTAGTTGACGGATCTTTGGCACTAAATACGACCGGATGTACAGTTGCAATCAGAATTATTTAACCCCCAATGCAAATCAGGTTTATTGTCAAAATTTATAGGCTTTCAGCCGTTTGCAATGAACAAATCAAACTAAAACAATTGAAATAGTGAAACACTTCAATGCTTCAAGTGGTTTCCCCAGATTCAACTGAAAATGCAACTTATAATGACTTCTCAATGATTTGAGTAATTTTGATTACAACTGTAACTACAGCCTCTCACACGTTAGTAAGAAATGGCAAAGCCAATCCTGTTAGTGACGTGGGTTAGGAACGCGGGACTCGTAGTAGAGAACAAGGCCTGTTTAACTGTTTGTGTACCACAAATTGTCCTGCTGTCTGTCTTGGCCAGGAGGCTCTTGTAAAAGACATTCTTAATGTCAATGAGACTTTTCCTGGTTGCGTAACATTTTTAAAATAAAAAGCACAAGACACCGACGGACAACAGTGGTTATATATAAATGTATTTTAATTGTTTGATCAAAATTATTGCTAGATAAAATTCAGTAGTCACTGGATATTGGTAGGGACATGTCCATAGCGTCCCTACTAAATTCAATGCTCCTGGCTCAGGCTAGCCGTAGATAGCCATAATATATATATTTTTTGCACTTTCACCATTCTTGTTTTATTCTGTGTCCCTGCAGTAATTTGTCTGTAAAAGTATAATTGTGTAAATGTAAAAAAAAAAAAAAAAAAAAAAGTGAATATATAAATGTTTCTTGCTTTATCTGTAGTGAAATGTTTAGTTTTGCTTATAGAAAGTAAAATAAAAAAAGCTAAAAGCTGCACACTTCCACTTCTGTTGTCCTCTAGTACTTTCAGAAAGTCATCCCTCATCAATTGGACAGCGGACCAGACAAAGTGATCCAGGTCGCCTATCAAGTCAAGTACAATGCCAAGAAGATGAAAAAGTGATTGTTCTTTCAGTGAAATATAATCTGAATCTGATTTCTCTGAGAGTAGCTGTGATTCGGTGGTTTTTTGAGAGTGGGTATTTTGTATGTTTGTAGGTTAGAGAAGGAGTACACTACTATAAAAACCAAGGAAATGGAGGAACAGGTGGAGATAAAGGTGAGACTACCTTGATCTTGTGAAGTATATTTCTGATATACATGCTATTTTTCTGATGTGTTGATTCTGATAAATAATGATGCATAAGATTCATAAAACATAATGCTTTTACATATATTGTATAGCTTCATGTATAACTATGGCTCTTTTTTCCCCCCTTGATTATGTCTAAAATGTTTCCATCAGTGTTTTGTGCAACTTTACAACAAAATAAAATCGCAAAAAAAAAAAAAAAATTTTTAGAACAGTAACCATACTGATAAATAAATATTTAATATGTAGAAAATTGTGATAGAAAATGATTAAAAAAATAAATAAATGACACCAGGCTGGAAAATGATACATTCAGCCTATTGGGAAAGCATAAGGTCCAGTGTGCTGCCGAGTTCTGTGTTTTGGTTCCCTAGAGACAAATTATTCAATTAGGCCCCCCCCCCCCCCCCCCTTCTTCAACCCAAACACGAAATCTGCTTGTCCCAGGCACCCGAGTTACTGATATTTCCACCCCTGTTACATCCCTGTCAAGTACTCATTCCAGTCTCTCCATGACTGTCTAAAACCACAAACTGCAATACTACATACTCTAGACCCCGTATTACATATTTTAGACTATGGTTGGACTCGTACCAACCATTCTTCTCTTTTTGCAGAGACTTCGGACCGAGAACAGGCTGCTGAAGCAGAGGATTGACACTCTGGAGAAAGTGAGTCACAGCTGTATGCTTAATGAAAAGGGTCGAACCAACCTCTGTCCATCAAATCATTTTTACATCTGTCAATTACAGTATATAGTCATGATTACTATCATCATCGATCCCTAATCGATCATGATCGATTCCTACATGACCTCATCTCTCACTGATGACTCATGAGTCATGCTGACCATCACATGAGCTCACGTGTACTAACTTGGCTGTGTACCTGCGAATAACCGTAGCTGCTGACTGATTTAGAGTTATCAGTGCAGATAAGTTAATGTGGATAGCAGTGAAAGATTTGTTATATGGGGCTTTTGGTATATGGTAATTGTGCTACGTGGAACAGGTAAGACTCCTCTGTCTGTATCACTAACTGTACGGCTGCACAGGAAACCTGGCGGGTTGTGTACAAACTAGTCTATGACATGGTCCGTGAATACAGCATGCACTCACACTGTTGCATGCTGGATCGTTGACTGCTCCACACGTGTATTCTGCCACGCATGGTGAAAGTGGCGACGAATCGTTCATGCTGGACCATGAGTAAAAAAGGAAATGCATAGCGCCTCAACTCCCCTTCCGTTCCTCCGAAAGTCCTGCATGAGATGCTTGTTAACCCGAGTACTGACCAAAACTACACAAAGGATGCCCCCAAACCTAATTTAATCGCTTGGATAGATTAAGCAGTCATAAAAGAGCATGGCACTCACTAGTATTCACTGCTTCTTGCTGCTTCTTTTCTGCTTGCACTGTTTTCAGCCTCACACTTTTTATTGTTTGCTGTAGGACCACGGTTTTGGGTTCGTCACCACTATCATGCTTTCACACCCATATCGCTACATCCACACTGTTGTTTTTCTATCCCGCCTTACTCGGGCTGTTTGAAACAGGCTCTAGTATCTCCCATAGATTTGCTTTGTTATATTTATTTCATAAAACTTGCGGGATGGAAAAAGAACAGTTTTCTGTGTAAAAGTACTTTTTTTTTTCTTTTTTTTTTTCTTTTTTTTTTTTTTTACCTGTTGTAATATCTTTTGGTCTTTCTCTATGCCTTTCTTTATGGATTTTCTCTTTGTAGGAAAGTGCTTCCTTGGCAGATAGATTGATCCAGGTATAATCTACACTCTTCTCACCACTGCCACTCTTCTCTCCTTTCTGACTTCTGTTTTTTAAACTGAAAATTTTCAGCCTTAATTTTTTTTATTATTATTATTATTATTTTATTTTTTTTAAAACCATTTCCACTTACTTGGACAACTGATGGGATCTGAGCGTTTGAGTCATTTGTAGAATTCTGCATGAGCTAAAATGAAAGTTAGACACAAATGAAACTATTGCATGACTTCCCAACATCCCAGTCAGTTGACGAGTCCAAGTAACGGGAAAGATAAGTTAAGCAGACCTCTTAGCATACCCTGTCCTCTATAGCTCTTCTGGCTTTGCATGTTTGAGTTTACAATAAACGTCAATTATATTAACCAAATGATACCTGCTTATATCTTGACAATTCAGAAAGAAAAGGATTGCTGGTTTGGTGGCTGATAAAGCCAGCTTACTTGCCATACGTTTTGCGAAAAAAATTTTTTTAATAAATAAATAATTAATACATGAAATCAAATTGAGATAAATCACTTATGCAAAGGTTGCTAACAGCATGATGATACTTCAGAGTTCCATATCTGGCTTAATTTAATAACCTCCCTACCGCTCCATACTTGGTTCACCTCGTCTGTTGTCCCTGATCGGTTGCGTCAGGGTCAAGTGACCCGAGCCCAGGAGGCCGAGGAGAATTACCTGGTCAAGCGGGAGCTGGCCACGGTGAAACAGCAGAGCGAGGAGGTCAGCACACAGCTCGAGCAGGCCCAAAGCACCATCAGAGAACTCCAACAGCAGCTGCAGCCCTCTGCGGTAAGGACAGTGCACAGACAGCGCCCCCTCCTGGATTGGAGGACTGCATCTGAACCTGCTGTTCACAGAAAAGCGAGGATACACTATGTGGAAATCATTCAGAGCTCATTTTTAACATGCTGTTGCATGTTACACAGCCTTATCTAGCAACTCAGTCTGGCATTGCCAGATGTAGGGATTAGGAGATTTTATTTGAGCATACCTGCTCTGCTACTGGCACCGTTAGCATACTTGGTTATGCTAAGCAGCGTCATGAATATGTATGAGCTGACAGATAACACTGCTGGCGTGAGCTGTCAGGATAAAGATCATGCATGTTTGCAGAATTATATCTCATCATTTATTTACATAACACAGTCTTACGTGGTGTTGTTGAAGTGCTGTTTTCCATCACATTGTTTATTTATTACTCGGGAATGGGTGTAAAGTACTGATCTTTTCTGCAGTTGAGGCACAAGGAATTAGAGTCTCAGTTCCTGAGCGATGTTTTTCTTGCAGCTGAATGCGGTAGTGGATATGGTTGTGTTGGTTATTGTTATACCGTCATGCAACTGTGTGTTCAGCATTGCGAAAGTGAAAATCTCTCATATAGCCCTGGGCTTTTTCTCTCTGTGCCTGTAGAAGGGGAACCCGCGCTACTCTGAAGAGACCCTCCTGCAGTTGGAGAGAGAGCTGGTCCAGGCTCGACTCAAAGAGGCCGAGTCTCAGTGCGCCCTCAAAGAGATGCAGGACAAAATCCTTGACATGGAGAAGGTTTGTTCATTTCCCAGACCACAAAGCTAGTTCATTGCTCTTCATGCCAAGACAAGCTACATACTCTTTCCCGAAGCAAGTTTATTGATGCAACTGTTTTTAATTCAACGGTATTTGCGTGCTACAGAGGAACATGTCACTGCCAGATGAGAGTAACGTGGTGCGTCTTCAGGAGGAGCTGATTGCTGTAAAGATAAGGGAGGCCGAGGCTCTGACAGGCCTCAAGGAGCTGAGACAGCAAGTCAGAGATCTGGAGGAGCATTGGCAGGTATATACACACACGCACACACACACCTACTTCCAGGTACTTTAATTTTCCACCTCAGCCAAGCCGATGTGATGTTTAAGGATTTCTTTGGTTACATGTTTTCTGTCATGATTTTGCAATGTGCAAATTTGAAATTTAGTGGAAATTGATTTATGTTATGTGGAGAAATCCTGTTTGACAGAGTGGTTTGCTCTGCAGAAGCACTTGGCACGGACAGCTGGCCGCTGGAAGGACAGTCCACGGAAAAACTCGGCAAATGAACTCCAGGATGAGCTAATGAGCGTGAGACTTCGAGAGGCAGAGGCCCAAGCTGAGCTCCGTGAGACCAGGCAGAGACTGCTGGAACTGGAGACACAGGTGTCTCTCTCTCTCTCTCTCGCTCTCTCTCTCTCTCTCTCTCTCTCTCGCTCTCTCTCTCTCTCTCTCTCTCTCTCTGTAGTTATCTTAAAATCCATTCATGCAGGCATTGTCATTCCTCTCATTAGAGAGAGATGTAATTTTAGGTATGAAATGTAATCCCTCCAGTGTAGGACAGTGTATACATTATAACAGTCTATGTGCCCGACTAGCTCAGTACAACATGCTCAGTACAACATGAGACTCTTAATCTCAGGATCGTGGGTTTGAGCCCCACACTGGGCCCCAAACCCAGCCACTGGGGTAGCACAAGCTCTAGTGCACTCTCAGTGCCGGGCCCAAGCCTTGATGGGAAAAAAAAGGTGTAAAACCTGTTCCAAATCAAATATGCTGGATCATAAACCAGATTTCCATAATGACTGTCGTGAGTGCAGACTTGGAAAATATTACGTCTCTCATGAAGAGTGTCTCGTGTGGAAAGTGACTCAGTACCGTGGGTAGACTAGGCAGGTAGCAGAGTGAAGTGATATGTAATGAAATGGCAATCAGATTGAATATCTCCTGACATTTTGTCTCGTATTAAACCAGAATAATTTTGTCATATAATTATTGAGGCCTCGGACTTGATTTGTGTGTTATAAGGGTTACAGCAAACATCTTTGTGTGGATTGAATTTTTTCAGGAAAAGGCCTTAGAAGCTTAATTACATGGCCACTAGAGGGCGAGAGAGGTCAAGCTTAATCTGAAAAGACCACACCAATTCTTCAGTCTACTCGTTAGCCACTGTATCTGTAGCAGCTTTTCACTTACCTTAGGCAAGAATTTCCCTTATACTAAGAAAAGAAAGTCTATCATGGCAATCTAATGGCTCCTGTTTGGGCTGTAGGTGCACATTTATGTGAAATGTATATATTTGTCAAGCACTTTTATAAATTCTTCAGTCAAAGACATTAATAAATGAATAAATTAATCTCTAGATCTATATAAGTCGTCCTTTTGCAGGTGTGACTCCTGTAGAATTTGTAGTTCTGCATTATGTTCTGCCTGATTATGCATGGACACCAGAAAATCTTAAAGGAAAATGAATAAGTAACTGGAATAGCTTTTTTATCGTCTTGCTCCAGTTCAGGAAACTTGACTAACAGTATATAAGGATAGCTTTAAGGAGACTTTCTCTTATGTCTGCCTCATCCTAAAACATTTGTTAGGATATTGGGTGTCATTTTTGCATTTGGTTTATATGATCACCTTTATAAAAGCCCCAACTGCTGCCCTTACACTTCCGCTGTAAGTGTGTTTTTGAGGTTTCTGTTCTTCCTTAAGTAACATCCTGACATCATGACCATGCTGATCATTATTATGCTACAGATGCAGTATAGTAGAGATGAGGTTTAAAAAGCACTGAAATTTTATGTTTTAACAGTGGTAATTGAATCACTTTGATACAAGATCAATTGGGTTTTCATTCTTTTTAATGATAGCCATAATATATAATATATTATTATATTAGATTTTACTATTGGCTCTGAAAATGATTTGGTAGTCACTTTGATGTTCTAAAAAAGATGAAAATTTTAATGGTTTATCCAGGAATGAATAATATTATAATATATTTGTAATACTGGGCATTTGTTGTGATTAATATTAAGTGAAATTTACCATTTGTCTTGACTAATCCTAGTTGTAGTAGATTCCGTATTTCTGTCTATTTCTGTTATAAAATATGTAGTCATGACTGTATGTGGTGATTCAAGTTTTCCTCTCGCAGGAGGAGCTGCCATTTGTTTTTCTGCGTCTCTCTCTGTTTAGGCGTTGATGTTACCTGGTTGCCAGTCGAGATAGCTTTGCAGAAACTAAAACGACTTAGACACGTCAGGATTATTGAAGACTCAGTCAGAATGCTTTTTTAGAAAGAAACTAAATTTTTTCCGCCCAAATAAACGTTGTATTCCTGGCAGTGTAGTTAAAAAATAGTAATGAATAGGGAAAAATCAATAACAAAAATAGTTAATACCTAAATAAACAACAATTTAGTTTTACATTGAAATCTCTTCAGAAAGACCTCAGGATGAGCTGTGAAAATGCAGTTCTAGGGCATTGTCGTCATTCAGTACTGCACTGTGTTCTTAGTACTTACTCCATCATGGTCAGAAGCTTAATATTTGAACTGATGACCTGCATCTAAACACCATCTTCAAACCTTCTATCTTTGTAGTTCCCTTTTTTCAGCTTTTAGATCCCCTCTTCATGAAGTATAACCGAATGGGGAAAGCACAAGGGACACGTCAAAGTCTACATTGACATTTTTTGTGTTTTTGTTTACCTACAGAATCAAATCCATAGCAACCAGTTGCGGCGAGCTGAGCAAGAGACGCGCAGTTTGCATGATCGTTTGCAGATTTTGAGCACACAGAATAAAATGCTCCACTCGGAGCTGCAGGAGTCCAAACGCAAGCAGGCAGAGATTGAGTGTAAGGTAAGGACAACACCCTTCAGCTTTGATCCTTCACACCATCTGAGAGATTGTGAAAATCTTGTAGTGTGATAAAGGAGAAAAAAAAAGCTAAACATATTGAGTCTTGGGGGTATTTTCTGCAGCACTCGAAACTAGTCATCAGAACTTTGTATCTGCACATTTAGCAAAAGTCATGCTATTTCATCATTTATGTTCGCGATCTTATCCACGGTCACAATCAGTAAATCCAGTCATGTAACGAGGAACTAGTGGGTTCTGTTTTCACCTTCTGTAGAAGAAAGATAATCTCCCTCCCTCTCTCATCTCTCTCTCTTTTTCTCTCTGTTTCTGTCAGAATAAAGAGGAGGTGATGGCAGTGAGATTAAGAGAGGCCGATAACATGGCTGCCATGGCTGAACTCCAGCAGCAGATCTCTGAATTGGAGATTCAGGTAAAACCTAGAGTTGCAACTCCCATCATTGTGCTGTTACAGGAAACTAATCAGTGACAGGGTGGTCTGACGCAGGCTGACACAAAGCCTGAGTTGCTTTTAACACCCTGAAGTGCTTTTTTCCTCTTGTACCACAGCAGTTTTTCATTGATTCAAATCTTAAGTTTATTAATGAATGATTTGAACCCTTTATTGTTCCATTTAATGATGTCGAATGTCCATGAGACAAGTTAGTTCCAGTTATCACTTTACCTTCATCATTCGTTCCATCTTTTTTTTCCTCTCTTATGAAATTACAAAGTAAAAAAACAAAACAATAAAAAACAAACCAAGAACATTGCGTGTCGTTTTACAGCGAAAGAGGAAAGTGCAAAGTCCTCTGTCCTCTGTTCCCATGGTGGAAAACTTACTGTTACTGAGCCTCCTTTCATGAATGCTAAATAAACATTTCCTTACAGAAACCTTCAACATAACAATGATTGATGTATCACAGACAGCATATAAATATAAACCTGTGATTTGAAGATCAGAGGACACTATTGTTAGGGCTTCTGATATAGAAAAGCACCTTCTGACCAATCAGAATTGAGAATTCAGTAGCACTGTGGCATAGATATCCACGTTTCACTCTTTATGGATTAGACAATGGTAGGGGAGAGATGGCAAAACTGTACTGCTTGTCTTCTCTAAATGCACATATTACTGTCACGTCATTACATGCATATACAGTGAAGTATAACAAGGAGGGCGGGGACAGTGGAATTTCCCCATATTTGCTTCAGATATTTTTGTGTGTGTGTGTGGGAGGGGCTAGCAGTTTCTGCCATATAGGTAAAAAAAAAAAAAAAAAAGCGTATAAAGTGTTTTTCTAATATTTTTTTCCTGAATTCTGTGCACTTGTGTACACTTATTTTACACTAACTGTTAGCATAGTATTCAGTTTGCTAGCTTGTAGGAAACCATGGATGCAGCCTGCTGTATTTATGTAACCCCTGTTATAATTATGCAGAATTGTGCTTTAGCAGGTTAAGAGTAGCAATAGGTGACAAATATTGAGACAGAAAAGACACCCACACAGTTGACCAACACAATGTTGCGAGCATGCGGCTTTACCGTTAAAGTTGTAACGCTTTTGGTTTCACGATACAGGGGAAACTTGCATATGATTAAAAAGACAAACACGTGCATATGTGGGAAATCATTATGAAGTCTGTGATTTAAATCATCGTTGTAGTTTACCTCAAATGAAAGAACGTTACAAATGTGCTGTTCTCCCCTACGTCGCTATTTATAACAGTTTCATGATTGTACGTTTACTCAGTTATTTTTAAAATGTTACTTGAGCTTCAAACCAGGGCCGTGAGAAAATTGCTTTTGAAAAGGGTTTTTTTTTTTTTTTCTTCCTTTTTCTTTTCTTCCAGTGGATTATGTCCCCTCAGTTTTGTTGTCCACAATATGACAATGCTGGTTAACATTTGAGCAAAGTTTCAATATTATATATATGGCTTTTGGTTTAGGAGATTTACATGCTGTGGTCTATATTATCTGTGTTAACTAAATGGTCACAAACTACTGATGGGTCATGAAATGAATTTTATTGTTGTAGTGAGACTATAGTATGGTTATAGTAAAATAGTAATAAAATAATAGCAATCTGAATTAAGTCACTTATAAAGAGCTCGTGTAAGCATCTGTTCTGAATTGTGAGATCGCTGCTGCTGGGTTTTTATAAAGGACCGCAAGACTTTCTGATTTTTTACACTCAATCTCTTCTGCCATTATGATTTGGCAAGTATCATTATTAGTCAAGAATGTGATGAGAGTGAGTGACGGGGTGAGGTTTTTTTTTCCTTCAGAGTCCCTACAGTTGTCACAGCAGACAAATTTGTGTTTTTGCAAGTGTATGTTTGTATGATTTAAGGACCTTACATGTGTATGTTTGCTCCGAAGCAGGTTTTGCTGAACGCTTACTACTATCCTGTTTCAGAACATGAGCTGTGGCTCTGTGGTTTTGGTTAGCCACAATTTTATGCACTCACAGTTGTGGGGGTAGGCCTATGGTTTACCAAATCTGGTAAATCTACTAACAAGCCTGGCACTGTGTGCGTGTGTGTGTGTATGTATGTGTGGCTTTAATGTAGGAGAGAGAGGGAGAACAGGAGAGCGAGGGTGTTCTTTGAGACTTCACTGTATGGTTAAACTACATTATATGTGCAACAGGTTCATGTGGTATGTGGTGCTGAGAAGAGATCAAACATTTATGGTTATTAAGTGTCCATTTATGAGATTTATCATTTCAGTGTATCATTTCACTGACATACCTAACAAACCTAACCCAACATGTTATTTATGGCTTATAGCCACAACACTCATTCCACTCAGTCTCTTACCATTTCACCCACATTTAGGCCACATATACCACCACTGGAAAAGTACTACAGACTGATATCTTTTCAAGTTGTTTGTGCATAGTTTAAATGAGTCACCTCAGGTAGCTTTCACTCTGTCTGGAAAGATTTGCTTCAGACTGGGCCTACAGGTCTGTCTGACACCAGTACACCAACTCAACATGTGACAGGTAGTTGAGGTCTAGAAAATTATTCATGCAGTATGCAAACGACTGTCTGCTTCCACTGGTTTGGTTTAATTTGAGTATTATTCTCCCCAAAGTCTTTTTTTAAAAAGAGGGTTAGGGTTTCCTGGGCAGTATTCGGCAATGTCTACTAGAAGCAGTGTCATGTGCTTGCATGTCACTTTAGCACATGTGTCACTCTGCTGCCTGAAAATGACACTATTTTTTATTTTTTTTTGCACCTCTCTTGCTGTAGGGTAGAGTTTTTGCTATTGCATGGCCGTTCTGAGACCACAGCTCAGCTATCTTCATTACCATATGCGAAACCACTTCCTATCAGGCTCAGATACTCACTGAGCTGGAATCAAAGCTGACTTTGTACTTTGCTGTTTTGCATGCACATGTTTAAACATAAGACAGAGATTTAACAGCACACTGTGGATTAAATGTAGAGGTAGAAAAGCTTGACAGACAGGGAGTGGGAGTGTTTAAAAAGAACTGTTGCATACACACATTCTTGCAATAAATGGTACGCAGTCTGTAGCTTATTGGGATGGCCCTTAAAGGTGTTGCGTGTTTCTATGACAGCAAAGGAGCTTCACAGCAACAGTACATTACACTGGGTTTTCCCCATATCTAAATAAGCTTATCAAAAAGTACCATGGCTGGTGCCAGGTAAAGCAAGATTAAAGTCTTTCTCAGAAAGATATAGATTTTTTATGTAGCAACTGGCTAGTCACTAGACAGGAAATAAGCAAATAAAAAAGTGGGATACACCAGTCAAACCACACATGTATCATTAGCAGAGACTGTAAATCTGTTCTGTTTTGATGTATCTATTAAAACATTAGCAAAATGTTATATGTTCTGTATGAACAAAGAATCCCTTTTAGTTTGCCTTAGCTATCCATCTTCCTGAGTAACAACACCTCATCCTTGTGTCTTATTAAACAGCAACTCTCTAGAGTAGGAGTTCTCAAACTTTTATAGCCAGGGACCACATTAACTGTAATGAAATAAAGCTGTACTGAGGGTCTGTGGACTTTGATTTAATGTTATGTAAATGTTTGCAGTGATATTCTGGATATTTATTTGTGCTAAGGAGCTTTCTATTCCTGAATTTTTCACTGACCGAACAGGTTAAGCCTAATTTGACATTATTTATGGGTGGAATTGTTTTTGAGTTGTTGAGGTCTGGATTAAACTCATTTGATTCAAGGGACCAGTCAAACAAGCTCATAACTGTAAAAAGTCAATAATAAATATAATAATTTGATAATGGTGGGTTGAGAGTGCCACCACTGTAACAATTTTTTTTTTTTAAATCACAGACCTCACCGCACCCTACTGTGAGAACCACTGTTTTAGAGAGTTTATCATTTGACCAAATCTTGCATACATTATCAGATTAATAAGCAGGGGGTTTTTTTCCTTCCACATTTGGTAGTCATTCTGCCTCTGCAAAACTACAAAGTTTTTATATATAAATAAGATAAATGTGTATTTATTATTCTTTAAGAAAAAAATGATACTGCTCCAGACCAGCCATGGAAACCAAAGCAAAAACCAAAGATTGTTCATAATGAGGTAGACTGAGATATCTAATGAGAAGGATGTGACAGGAGAACAAACATACAGTCAGGTGTTCGGATAAAACTACATTATGGCAATTATGATCCAAGGCCAGTGCACTGGATTATCGTTGGCCAGGTCAAGGTAAAAATAAATATGCTTACAGCTTCAGTCTTGAAGCTTGCAACAGTTTCTATTTCTAACTAAGTAGGCAGCTTGCTGTGTTGGGCATACTTCTTAAACTTCATTTTAATTTAAGAATTTAATTGGGATTAAGGGTATTTCTCTTGAGCTCAGTGGAGGCTCTCTAGTGGTCTTAGGATAGGAATTTTCACAATCTCAGGGCTTAATTTAACTGCTGAGCTACTTTTCATAGTAAAATCTTTATAAAGAGTCATGGGAACAAAGTTCCCATTGGTTTATTAATAAGTAACTGTTTATACCAGGTCTTAGAAATAATTCTGGTTCAACCCTTCAGTTTGGCATGATTATAGAAATACAGTTCCCTCCAAAAGTATTGGAACAGCAAGGACAGTTCTTTTGTTTTTGCTGTACACTGAAGACATTTATGTTTGAGATCAAAAGATTAAAATGAGACGACAGATCAGAATTTCAGCTTTCATTTCCTGCTTTTTACATCTAGATGTGGTAAACAATAGAATGTTGCATTGTTCTTGGCAGACCACCCAATTTTTAGGTGAGCGAAAGTACAAGAACAGAGTTTTGAAGTAATTTAAAGCAAGTAACACAATATTTAGTTGCATATCCCTTGCTTGCAATAACTGCATCAAGTGGGTGAACCCCCTGAAGTCACAAAGCTTTTGCGTTCTTCTTTTGTGATTATATTCCAGCCTAGTACCACAGCTTCTTTCAGTTGTTTGTTTGTTGTTGAACGGTTTCTTCCTAAAGTCTCCTCTTCAGTAGGGGAAATCCTGCTCAGTTGGGTTAAGATCTTGGCCATTCTAAACCCTTCCACTTTTTCCTCCTGATGAAGTCCTTTGTTGAGTTGGCTGTGTGTTTCGGATCATTGTCTTGCTGCTTCATGAAGATCTTCCCAATTAGATTGGATGCTTTTATCTGTAAATTGGCAGACCGAATGTTCCTGTAATCTTCTGAATTCACTCTGCTGCTACCATCATGAGTTGCATCATCAATAAAGATTAGTGAGCCTTTTGCAGAAGCAGACATGCAAGCCCAAGCCATGACACTACCTTTACCATACTTGCCCGATGATCTTGTATATTTTGGATCATGAGCAGATCCTTTCTTTCTCCACAATTTGACCTTTCTATCACTTTGGTAGAGGTTAATCTTAGTTCCAGAACTTTTGTGTCTTGTCTCTTTTCTTTGTGAATTCCAATCTGTCTTTCTGATTCTTACTGCTGATGAGTGGTTTGCATCTTGTGGTAGGCCTCTAGAGTTCTATTCTCCAAGTCTTTTTCAAACTGTGGGTTGTGATATTTTCACCCAGAGCTCAAACCAAGAGTAGACATTCAGAGTTGTTAATTGTTAAAACAATCAATCTAACAGGGTACACCTGGGCAACAAGAAACACCAGTCAGTCACATGTTCCAGTATTTTTGCTGAGGTGAGACACTAAAAAGTATTACTGTTCTCATCCCTAAGTTGATTCTTTTACAGTAATAGAGAATTTCCAAGGGTAATTCTTCATTTTAATGTCTAACACCCCATTGTGGCTGCACACTTTACAAAATGCATAATGTTCCCCTAGTTTTGACTTCTGTTCAGTCAAATGCATTGAAAACACTCATTTCATGAAATTTTGTTGCATATCTGGGATGTTTAGTTGCTGTTTGCAAATTAGCATTCATCGTTGAGGTCTGTGTGCAGAATAAGGTTAAACTCAATGGGCAGAATTGGCCAATAGATCGTTTTCCACAATTCCATGAAGGTACAGTGCTTTGCAAAATTATTTTTTGACTGATTTCCTCTGTTTTTTTGTACATCTCGTACTGAATAGTTTTATACATTAAAAACGCAATACAGTATAAACAAAGGCAACTTGAGTATATATACAATACAGGTTTTATTTATTTATTTCATTTATTGAAGCAAAAAACGTTATCGAACACCTATCACCAATGCGAAAAACTAATTGCCCCCTTAAACATAAAATCTGGTTGTGCCACCTTTAGCAGCAATAACTGCAACCAAACGCTTCCGATAACTGGAGATCAGTCTTTCATGTACTTCTAGGACTTACTCCTATGCTTTGGATCATTGTCCAGTTGTGCAGAATTCATGTTTCCCTCAATTATTGCAAGTTGCCCAGGCCCTGAAGCAGCAAAGCATCCCCACACCATCACACTTCCACCAACATGCTTAAGTGTAGGTATTTATAAGTAATAGCATATGTGTTGCCTCTTAAAATGCTTAATCCAGTGAATAGTGCACAGCCATTTCTTCCTTGCAAGCACATCAGTGGGGAATGAGGGAAAGCTCTTGTACGGATGTCTGCTTTAATTATCAGTGCTTGTGAGCTCTAATTGCTGCTTTTGTTCCAATATACAACCAAAAGCTTTGAAACACGACTATGTACGCTTCTACATTCATAGCAACACCGAATTGTGGAAAAGGTCTATTACACTGGATGAAGCTTAATAAATTACTAAGCCCAGTGTTAATTTGCAACATTCCTGTGTTCTATGAAGTAACTTTTTGTTAGTGTGAACAAAAATGTCATTTGCAAACATGACAATGAGACTGCAACAAAGGCAAAAACACATGTTTCACAGGTAAACTCATCCTCATAGACATTAACCTTTAATGTCCTATATTTCAGAGGATCCTTTAATATTAAAGGAACAGAACTCTAATCCAGTACTTTCTGGGACATTATGTGTATTAAGGTTCAAAGTTCCTTTCGAATAACAATGCAGTGACCTCAATAAAACCCGTTGGCTTGTATCAGGTTGAAACTCCAATAATTGTCACAATTGTTTTCCAGTTTGAACATTTTTAACAACGGTCTCAAAGGTTGTATTTTGGGGAGTTCTTAAGCAAGGAAGCCATTATTTAGAGCCGTTTGACGTCCCTTGCCACAGCCTGCCACCTGCTGACTTTACGCAGCTGAGTGTAAGGAAGTCTGCTAACGGCCTCTTCCTTATCATTGTCACCTGGGTTGGGGGGACGACAAACCTCAAGAAAAACACAGATTCCTAGAACACTAGCACTTCTGATCCCTCATCATCTCCAGCCTATCAGATGCCTGCAAGCCCTGCCCGTAGTGCAGACCGCAGGAATTGAAAATACCCGTCCCAACTGCAGGGGTGTATGTGTTTGGTATAGATCTGCTAGATCTCATGCCCCTACCTCAACCCTTTTGTGTTCCTCTTCCCCTTTTTTTTTACCCTTTCCCTCTCTCTCTTCTTTTTCAATGTGGCAGAAACTTTGCTGGATGAATTAAGTTTCATGAACTTCCAGTTTGTTTGGCAGGTTTTGCAGATGTGTGGAATATAAACAGCACATGTGGCGGTTTAACAGCGCAGCTAGGCGTTTCCCCAAGGCATCAGGAGTAGAGTAAACAAGCTCAGCGTGTTGCCTGCATTATTCAGTAACGCCGTGCTAGCTGAGCTCTTCCTGCTTCTGCTTCACAAGTGAACGTACCACAGATTTTCACCTTTAAATGGAAATTTGTAGTAAAGCTTGGGCAGCTTCTCATAAACGATGTAATCTACTCTGCAAATGAAACTCAACTCAAGATTAGAAAGTTGTGATCTGAAATCATTTCAGGAGCATTCGCGGCCTCAAATTGCCATGTCTTAAATGTGGATAGTTTTTTTGTTTTTGTTTTTTTGCCATTTTAGATTTTTGAATTATTTTGCAGGGACTTTATTGAGCAATAGTTGTGGTTAAGATAAAACATTAGCGATTGTGACATGAGTTATCTAAAATGTGTTCATTTCAGTAGTCACTGAGTAGATAAATAGCTAAATTAATACATTACACAGTTAGTACAATGAATGTTTTTGTTTTAGATTTCAGAACTGATCATTTAAAAACCCTGTCTTCATTTTCTCTACAGTTTTTGCTGTAAGAGAGCATACTAATGTCATGTTAGTGTCACATCATCTCAGTACATTATCCATAATAAGTCCCAACATATCCTGCTGACTTGTTTGAGGCAGTGATTTGAAAATCGGGCACGTTGCTCTTTCAGCATTTCAGACAACATGAAAGTATGGACACTGTCCTTTAGAAAAGTATGTTATATGTTGTAATTGATGCTCGTTGTGTTGTGTCTGAATCGATGTTAATTTTTCTCTGAATCCCCCTCAGAAGGAAGAAGGGAGAGTACAGGGACACCTGAACAACACGGATTCCAACCAGTACATCCGAGACCTCAAAGACCAGATCGCAGAACTCAAGGATGAGGTGAGGTTGCTCTCAGCAAGCACTATGCAAATATGAAATCAGAAGGTTTATTGGTTTACTTGCACAGATTTAACAAGGGGAAATAACCAAACGAGCTAAGCTGCATAAACTTTTTTTGTCCCTAAAGTCACTGTGGTCCAAGGTGTACTGCTTGGTAAACTGCTACAGCTTTTTTTTTTTTTTCACCGTTTGTGTGTTTTTGATCTGCCAGCTTCTTGTGTGGTTTTGCTTTTTATTTTTTCCTAGGCTTTGCGAACACTTTGAACAAATTTCTGAGCTTCTCTAGCAGTGGTGTTTAGAAGTGTTAACTACGCCCTGCAAAATGCTGTTTCCTGCACAATGGCAGTTAAATTTGCCCGCACACGCCCCACTCTTCGATTCTAAGGTTTATATGTACTTTTTTTTTTTGCATTTTGGCCGCAAGAACCGCCTCTGGAACTATTTCAGTCCTTATACTTGGTTTACTGAACTTAGTCCAGGTGTTTGAACGTGTTAACATGCTTTTCACAATGAAAAGTCGAACATTCATTCGGTGGCAATGATTATACGAGGCGTTTAGAATTCCTTCTCTTTAGATGTCTGAGATGGGAACCGGGAACTTGGAGCTCCAAGTGGTTTCATTTTTTAAAATTTGTTCATGGTGGTCATGTTCATTAAAAATAAATAAGTAAATACACAATCGCCTTAAACCTAGGGTTGTCACATTATGGGTATAAAGTGATTGTTTATTTATTCATAGAGCTTTCCACCAACAGAACCCATTAGGTCCATTTTATAGGCTACTTATTTTTGAGTTATTGAGGTTTGGATTAAACACAAGGGACCAGTCAAACAAACTATCAGAGTAATGCAATATTTCCACCTCTGTAAAATGCAAAAATCCCAGACCCCATTTTGAGAACCACAACTGTACATAATTTTATTTATTTATGTATTATTTAACTGTATGAAGGGCACACGGTGGCTTAGTGGTTAGCACGTTCACCTCACACCACCAGGGTCGGGCCCTGTGTGTGGGGAGTTTGCATGTTCTGCGGAGGTTTCTTCCAGGTACTCTGGTTTCCTCCCCCAGTCCAAAGACATGCGTGGTAGGCTAATTGGCATGTCCAAAGTGCCCGTAGTGTACGAATGGGTATGTGGATGTGTGATTGTGCCCTGCGATGGATTGGCACCCTGTCCAGGCGGTACCACGCCTTGTGCCCCATGCTCCCTGGGATAGACTCCAGGTTTCCCCGTGACCCTGAAGGAAGGATAAGTGGTATAGAAGATGGATGGATTTAACTGTATAACCACGTTTTTTATTTATTATTTTTTTTATTGTATTATTCCACATTTCTCCCCAATTTGTTTAACTGCCAATTCCCACCATTACATGCATCCTCTTAGACACATGAAGTCAGCCAAAGCATTTGTCTGAACTGATGCTCATGCAGCATCAAAGGTCAGACTCTTAATACACACTAAGGAAAGTGCTGTCTTCCCTCTTCCACACATATGAGCTCAGAGACAACCACAACTGGCTAGTATCACTGTGATTGACAAGAGATGTGATTCCTCCCAATCAGGGATGGCTTTGTGGCATTGCCAAGATTCAACCTTGTTTACCACTTTTTACTTTTAAGGCATAAAGTTAAAATATCCCACGTTTTCTACAAGAGCGTTGAATATTTTGCCGTAAAACCTACTTGGTAATTTGCTTTGCCCTGTAAGAATTATTTTGGACGTTTTACCACTTGAGCAGGACCAGCAGAAGACTGTTTTCCCTCCAATTCTAGGAGGAAACACATGCAATGTGATTTTGTACGTTTGTTGTATTTACAAAATATTTTATCTTGATATGTCCGCGCTTAGCTGGTGTATAACGTATTCATAGCATGCATGCATAGGTTATGAAAAACCTATGCTTTTACATTTCACCACCCAGTTGGTGTACGTTTTTTTTTTTTTTTTTTTTTTTTTTTCATTTTATTTTTTTATTCGTTTTTAAAATTACGTCTTGCTTCACCTTGCATGTGAACTGCTTTATTTATTTTAAAAAATCTGATTAGAGATCATCAGTAGAATCGTTTAAAAAATAAATAAATCAAGATGCATAGAAGAATCTTTTTTTTTTTTCTCCCCCCTCCTCACATGGTGTTTATAAGCGCTTCAGTTATGAAATGTGTGTTATGTAAAGGCAGGACCCCAGGAGTGTGACCCCTCTAACTCCTGGATTTGTATGCAAAATGGATTTAATGAGCAAAGCATTTATTAAGCGACATGCTGTATTTTTCTTCAGATGGGGACTTGTAACTAGAGGGGAATTTGCATAATTAAAAAGTGTAAAAACATCTTGGATGTGAGAAAGCTCAGTGGAGAACAGAAAACAGAAACTGCGTCATTGATTTACATTGTAAGGATATAGTCAGATTTTTATCCTCTTCTTGAAAAACAAAAGGTTGGTGGCTTGTGGTTAAACTGCAGCATACTAAACCATTCAGACTGTTCCTCTCGAATCCCTATCAACAAAGTGCAGAAAGGTTGCTTTAGCCCAGAAAGCTGCTTGTTTCCTCTTCATATCCACTCCTGCCTCCGCATCGGTATACTCTGTGGCTTGATACCTTAGCCAGCATGGCTGATGTGATATTTGTGGTGAGGGGGTTAAAAAGTGAAGAACGATTGAAATATGGGATATGGTTTCTTCTCTTTCAACCAGGAAAAAAAACACGACGTGGCTCACACTGTTTGTCGCAGTAATTTAAAAACGCACCCCAACAATTAGGTGGGCTAGTAGTTTGGATGCTTTCAAGAGAAGCAAAAGCTCATTAAATCTGAAAAAGGAGGCAGCTACCTCAATGCCTTTCAGTCTCACAAGTCAGTTGTCTTATGAGACAACGCTTCAGTAACTAGGAAAGTTTGAGATGGGCTTCAAAGGCATCAGTACTCTGTGTCAACACTTTGCCTGGTTATGCTCACGCTCACTAACCCTAAACTTCTTTAGACAAGATGGAAAATAGGTATTCAGATATTTCTCACTAGAAATAACAAACAAACAAATAAATAAATAATTACAAATAACATATTTGGCCATAAAACACTCCCTTATTTATTTATTTATTTATTTATTTATTCATTTATTTATTTATTTATTATTTTTTATTTTTTGTAAAAAAAATTTCTTGCCCCAGTTTTTTTTTTTTTTTGCTGCAGATTTATTTGCACTGGATTATGTGATATATAGGACAGTGAAAGGTTCATGTATGCTGTCTACAAAAATCTACTAGAAGAAGGAACTGCTGTAGGCTGCATTCAGTGTAATGCCTTCCTGCCTCTGATTATAACCTGACATTTGAACACACACTTGTATCTCATTTAATTCACTTCACAACTAATGATACCGCAGCAGTATAAAAACATTTGGCCTGTTGTGTGCTTGAAATGACTTCACCAATGCTTCTGCTATAATAATGCTTGGTTTTAATAAGGATTAAATAAGGTTTTAATACTGGAGGTAAAAAAAGAAAGATAAATTTCTTTTGTGTTGTGATTATTAAATCTGTTTTTGAGGTGCAAGCAGTATGTGGGGAAATATATGTGAAAATGATTTAATTCACCTTTTCAAATTCTCTGCAGTCCAGAAAACAGGGCCGTCTAAGATACGAAGAGTGCAAAAAGCTTTCTGCCGGTTACTATTTAAATCACGTAATTGCTAAAGAGTGAGAGGTTTCCTATCAACCATATTTGCACCGAGTGAAACTAAACACCCTCAACACAACCTCTCAACACCACTCGGCTGTCACACATCAAGTGTCTTGCTGCTGGTTTCCGGCCTATTCATAATCATCTCTCTCTCTCTCTCTCACGCTCACGCTCTCTCTCTCTCTCTCATGCTCGCGCTCTCTCTCTCTCTCTCTCTCCTCTCTCTCTCTCTCTCTCTCTCTCTCTCTCTCTCTCTCTCTCTCTCTCTCCGTGTTTCTCTTTTTCTCTTTCTTTCAATCCACTTGAACGTGAAGTTCTCGTAACTTACAAAAGAAGTTTGTTTTCTGAAAATGTAATTACACATTAAGATGTTTAATGAGAATGTGAGGTCACACATGAGGTGTTGCGGTTGCTTTGAAATACCCATGAATACCTCTCTTCCCACATGTCTGTCTTGGTGAGGCAGTGTGTTTCAGGTAAGTGAGAGAGAGAGAGAGAGAGAGAGAGTGTGTGTGTGTGTGTCTGTGTGTGTGTTAAGCGTCTCTGAATTACACCCCACAGAAAATTCAGACCCACATTTCTGTCAAGTTTCCTCATCACTTGAGTTTAATCTTGCTTTATTTCTTTCATTTATTTATTTATTTATTCTCCCCCAGGTGTGCGTGCATGTCATTTTCATTGAGCACTATTTATTTTATTTCCTGCCTTCAGTCACTTCCTTCTCTGAGCATAAATAGACTGAGGCTATGTATATCTATATGTTTAGCCCATGTAATTTTCCATGCACAAGAAATCTGCTGTAACGTAACCTACAGCAGTGTAGTAGAATGGTAGTATATGTCTCACATTTAAAAAGCCCCTGTCCTTTTACATGACGTACACATTTCCTACAAAGGCAACACTTTTTACGTGAAACACGTCCGCGAGTTTGCCAGCAAATCTCTAAACCTGAGACTGATCATTGGGATGTAGTAAAATTGTGTCAGAAGTTCTTGTGCCTAGAAAGCCCCACCTCTGAATAACAAGATGAGGATAAGAATTTAAGGGTGTTCATTCATTTCTGTAGGAAAACCATGACTTTAAGGCAACGTGAAAAGCAGCATCACTGCGACTAATTTGAGTTAGCACTTTGATGTCTGATGAAATATTTGCACACTGTTACTCAGATAAACACAGGAAGGTTTGTGACCCTGTTACCAAACAAGGTAAATAGCAGATTGATGTTTAGTCACAGTGCTTGGTGTCTAGGTATAGTTTACCCCCCATTTTAACGCCCTTTATATCCAGTAACAAGGCATTTTTGTCTTGTATTTGGTTCTAGATTTAAGACTATAATATAAATATAATCTTAGATGTATATTGTGTTCATTGTGTATCAGTAGAAAAGAGCTTGAAGTAACTTGCCACCAAACTGCACTGCAGTACATAGAAGAGAAATTATTTAGTTATTCAGTTCAATACAGGGTGTCCCAGAAGTCTTCATACATAGGGGACATGATTACATTTCAGCAAAATGTACTCCAAATTTTTTTATATTTAGTTTATATGATATTACTTTCATCTAGCTTTTAAGAATGCCTTTGACAAAAGAAGAACGTATTGAAATCATTCTCATGGATGGATCAGGAAGCTGTCGTGAGGTTGTGATGGACTTTAACAGGAAACATTGCAAGCACATCACACAAGACACTGCTGCTAAACTTATTAACAAATTCAAAAAAGACTGGATGTGTTTCGGACCAACCGAGAAGAAGTGGACGTCCACGAACATCCACTGACGAAGGCACAACATGATGAAGGTACTGGCAAACATAGTCCCCTGTTTATGTAGACTTTTTGGACACCCTGTAGTATTGTAGAATATTTTACTTTTTTTTTTGCCTTTAATGTACTTTAAAGTCGTTTTACGTTTAGACACTTCTCATTTTGTCATCTTTAGAAGCATCTTTGCTTTACTTGTTTTTTTTTTTGTTTGTTTTTTTGCCTAAGACTTGTAAAAATTCCATTAATTGAAATAGTATACTCATTTAATTGATTGACTTGAAGCATTACATCTGTACAAGTCAGTGAGACTTTTTAAAGTAATGAAGTGAAAAACACTGTGAGGCGTGCTGTTAAAATAATCGTGTAATGCGATTATAGAAGTTGATTATTTTCCAAAAGACATTTTATTCCTCTTACATCACAGCAATTTGGACAGTTTATTATTAATTAAAATATGACATACTTTTTAGCCATTTTTATTTACATTTAATGTTCATAATATTCATAAAACATGTTAGTTCCTGGTATAACGTGTATTATAACAGCTACAATCAATCACTCTCTTACCAGCATGTCATTTCTCTGTCTTGAGGTTAATAAGAAAAAAGTTGGGGCTTTACCTCTGACTGTTACAAAGCTCTGATGCTGGAGACTCCTAAAAATGTGACATAAACACTGTGTCACAGAAAACGTCAATGATTGCACGCAGGGTTTTTTTTTTTGTTTATTTTGCGCATCCTCCGCACTGTTACTGTAGAAACAATAACGTATTAATATAAATCTTGCACCCAAAACTATGAGCCCTGCTGTTAGAAATTTAATCAACACATTCTGAATAATCAGAGTTGAGCGTTCAGCAGTGCTTTCCTGTAAAACAAGCACAATATTAGCCTTAATAAACAGTGTATTTTAATTGTTTTTCAGTCAGCTGACAGCACGACAGATGTAGTACAAGATATCATGCTCTCATATATGTATGTGACTGAAAACATCTTTGTGCTTACCTAAGATGCAGATGATGTGTAGTGAAAAGGTCGAGGACCCTATTACCCATATCATGAGGCTAAAAACAAAATGTGCTTTTATTGCATAAAATGTTGGCCCCTTCTCTCTGTGAGGTGCATAAGGGTGTTGGATGTCAATCTGCATCCCATGCTAAGTGTATTATACAAAGTGTATCGCCTGATAGGGAATATAAGGTTAGTGCATAGTTAGGATTAGTGCATATTCTGTTCCCTGAAGGAGAGAAACGAAGCACAGCGCAAGCTGAGGGAGACTCTTGTGATAAGGGGTTATGGGTAAGCATCAGAGCCACCTACCTCCATCACTATGCATGATCTGCCTTACATATAAGAATAATAGTGTCATCAGGAAGAGGTAGTGGTCAGTGGTCACATGGAAGACCATGTTTCGATTCCCGGATGGGGAGACTGGTTTAGAGGGATGTGGAAAAACACTGAGTGGTTAAGGCATTGGGCTGCTGTTCGGAAGGTTGCGAGTTTAAATCTTAGCAACACCAAGCTCCCACTTAGTTGCTTTGGATAAAAGTGTCAGCCAAATGAGTAAATGTGGAAAGTAAATACCTTATTCCCCACCTTCAGCGATCAGTGGTTATGCACGCAAGCCTGAAGTTGTACAGCGCATTACTTAGACCTCACGCAGCTAAAACATAGGGGCTTTTTATAGAAACTTTTATGTTGGACACGGTCATGTTTCGGATAGCATGTGTTCTCGAGACATTTCCCAGCTCAACACGCTCATGAGGAAAGCTTCCTAGTATTTTCATACATGCTTTGCCTGAGGAAGATGTTTCTGTTCTCTAATGGCCCTCGGTCTTTGAGTGTTCTGATGTGTGTGTATATATGGTTTGTTTACAGGTCCGCTGTTTAAAAGGGCAGAGGGGCTTACTCGACCGCACCAATTTTGATAGGATCCACCTCGTCAATCACTACGGAGGGGACAACGAGTCATACCAGTCCTCGGATGAAGACGGTGTGAAGCTACCGCTTAAAGTGACCCCCTGTCAAGGTGGCGGCCGCATCAAACTCCACCCCCAGCTGGGAGATACGGACAGCGATGAAGACGGAGAGAGTCTGAGGCTTATGGTGCCTTCCAGCAGCAGCCATAAGAGCACCACTGTGTGACCACCGACACTAACACATCAGACTGCAATCTGCAGGGAAGTCGCACCTAAGAGTCCACAGTTGCATCCAGATCTGAAAATGCCATCTGCTTCTGTACAACTAGAAATCCTGAAATGTTCTGTACAAACCAAGAATTAGGATTTTTATTCACATCTGCCTTATTCATTTTGTTTTTGCCAAAATGAGCCAGATGTTTATATTGGAACTTTGCATTTTGGCAAGAGATTCATTGGCTTGTTGTGCTCTTTAAAGCCAGACTGGACAGGAACAAATACTGAAAGTCCCTAAGACTACGCAGACTCTTCTACACCACACATCGCTCTACCAGAGATGAATCGACTTGTGTGGTATAGTCTTTTATGCATTACGATAAAGCGTCATTCTTCTAATTTTAAAAAAAAAAATTCCTTCTTTCTTTTTCTTTCTTTTTTTATTTTTATTTTTTAAAAAGAGTAATCAAAATCCCACGGTATGCATTCGTGGGTGTCCGTCACGTTTAGGGGAAACACTATTGATCAGATGAAAACACAAACCTGCAAACAGAAATGGATTAGTGTCATATCAACAACAATAACAACCTTGTTTTAACCATCGCATGCAGTATATCTAATGACCTTTGTTTTTATGTTAAAGCAGCTTGTCAAAGATCTCACATCCGTGTGTATAATAATAATAATAATAATAATAATAATAATAATAATAATAATAAATATGTATGTATGTGTGTGTGTGTGTGTGTGTGTGTATGTATGTGTATATATATATATATATATATATATATATGTATATATATATATATATATATATATATATGTATATATATATATATATATATATATGTGTATGTATATATATATATATATATATATATATATATATATATATATATATATATATATATATATGTGTATGTATGTATGTATATATATATATATATATATATATATATATATATATATATGTATATGTGTATATATATATATATATATATATATGTATATGTGTATATATATATATATATATATATATATATATATTATATACACACATATATACATATACATATATATACATATGTATGTATGTATGTATGTATGTATGTATATGTACATGTTGTTTTGCATCTCCATTTTGACTTGAAAATGTGTATGTAATGAATTTCATATCCTGGATGTACAGTGTACAATTCAGTTGAAAGGGACATAATCACTGCTTTTGGGAGATGTTTGAATGCAACACCGTGCTTACTTCTATGTTCTCACTGTACTGTATCCAACTCTTGATTTAGAACATGGTTCTTACTATCAAAATATCATGTTATTTTTCTGTTGCCTGGAAAGACATTATCGGTTTCTTTATCACAATGTTTTTTAAAGCATGTTTGAAAAGAGCATGTACCACATTTTAGAGCAATTTCACAAAAGGTAAATACAAACCAAACAGAAGACTCTGTGAAGTCATCATAGGAGTGTTTCTGTTCTTGACACCTCATTCATGTTCACCACATTTGTTGCACATTTGCACAGAACGTACAGAGAGCTCCAGAAGTATTGAACACTGACGGTTGTTTTGTATCTATGCTCTATGCTCTAGCGTTTGGGATTACAGATGCCAGTAATTAAAACTGGCATGACCGTCAGTTAAAGAAACGTATAGCGTGGTTTGTGTGTTATGCCCTCCGTTTCAGACCATTTCCCCTTTTAATATTGATTGTGTACAATGAAATCCTTAATGTGTGTATAAAGAACTTTCACTTTTTAGTTCTTACGAAGCTGTTTCCCAGCCAAAAATCAAAACAGATCAGCGTCCTATATAATGAAGTGCCACCCAGTTACCGTATAGCTACTTTGCTGTACAATGTTTTCTGTTCATCTTAGAAATTGTTCTGCTGCTATTCTTGGTGAAGAAGTAAATCATATTTCCATGTTCCTGCCATAACACTAACGTCCACCATGGATGGTTCCTTTTCCTTCCTTTATTTTTTTTTTAAACTTGAGCACAGGTTTATCCATCCACACCATGTTCTAAACATGACCGCCTTCTTATAGCACTTTTCTTTAGCAACTCTTGTATTTTGGTTCTGAAGACATTTTGTGCTTTTGATAGAGTTGTTCAAACTTAGGTTCTGCAAGTGTTTTTCCTGCATGTGGTGAGTTGTCACATCACTACTTACATTAGTGGTTTGTTTTTAGTCATGCAATAAATGAATAATTCTGGCCTCTTTTATGTCTGTATTATGATAAGTTTTACTAGTACCAACAGTTTATTGGAAAAGCTGAGCCTTCATTCAATAGTGTTCAACACTGAAGATACCCAGAAACACATTACCATGTACACCTGTATCAAACTGGAAAACGAGTTCCAAAATCATTTGTAGAAGTGGTTTTTCATCACACACATTTTTTCTGTATGGACAAATGCTCTATGGTTTCCAAGTCACCAATTTAAAATGGATGAATACACAATCTAATCCTGAGGTAAATAATAGTAAACAAATTTTAAAAACCAAAATGGTGCTAGACAATAGGAATTAGGAATTCATGATCACTGTGTCATTCTAATCCTGTAGTGTCTTGTAATGCTGATCAGTTGCTCATGTCCTTCACCCTGACAGCAAGATAAACCAATAACCCATAACCATGAGAATAGCCAGCAGCTAATATTTTGGAATGAGTCATGTTTTGGCTAGGCGATCTGTGCTCTTCAAATACTTGTGATACAGTACGGGTGTTTATACCTTCAAGGAACACATCTGTCTCAAAAAGAAACTAATGCTTTAGGTGGCCACAAATAGTCTGAACTGTATATAGAATGTGCTTGTATTTCCAGCATGCAGTACATCAAATGACCTTTGACTATTTAAAAGCAGCTTGCCAAAGGTCTCAAATCTGTGTGTGGGTGGGTGGGTGTGTACACATGAAGTGAAATATTTCAAGCCTTTTTTTGTTTTAATCTGGATGCTTATGGATTACAGCTCATGGAAATTAAAAATCCAGCATCTCAAAATATTCAAATAAAGAATTTATAATACAGAAATGTTGACCTTCTGGATAGTATGTTAATTTATGCACTCAATACTTGGTTGGGGCTCCTTTTGCACAAATTACTGCATCAATGTGGTGTGACATGGAGGCAATAAGCCTGTGGCACTGCTGTGGTGTTATGGAAGCGGGGCGGCTGTGTCTGTGGTAGTAGAGCGGGTTGTCCACTAATCGTAGGGTTGGCGGTTCGATTCCCGGCCCACATGACTCCACATGTGGAAGTGTCCTTGTGCAAGACACTGAACCCCAAAGTTTGCTTCTGATAGCAAGCTAGTACCTTGCATGACAGCTCTGCTACCATTGGTGTGCAAACCAGGTTTATTGTGAAAAGACTTTCAGCTATTTGCAATGAACAAATCAAACTAAAGCAAACAAATCAAACTAAAACAGCTAAAGACCCACCTCTTCTATGAACACCTAACCAACTCATAATAAAAAATATATATATATATATATATATATATATATATATATATATATATATATATATATATATATATATATATATATATATATAAAATGCACTTACCTCTACTCTGCACTTTGCTTCTTCTGGAATTCAATTAATAGATCTTGTATGGTAGCACTTCTTGTACTGTTCTCTGCTTGATATCGCTTTGCTTGTATCTTTCTCATTTGTAAGTCGCTTTGGATAAAAGCGTCTGCTAATTGAATAAATGTAAATGTAATGTAAATGTAAAGCAATTGAAATAGTTCGACACAACGAATACTTCAAGTGGTTTCGCCAAATTCAACTGAAAATGCAATTTATAATGATTTCTCCAGTTTAAAAATTATTCAACCCCCTGAATAGAATCCCTCACAACAGTACAAATATACAAAACAGGTGTTGTCTCAAGCATACCTGATGCAACCAATCAAGGGCTTCATTAGTTGCACCAGGTGTGCTTGAGCTGGAACACATGAAATACCTGAACTGGGCAGAAAAAGGAAGCTATTGACGGCTGCAACCAGATTTCTGAGACGACAGGTTGTGAAAAACCCTTGAGTGACTGCAAAAGACCTGCAGCGAGACTTGGTAGGAACAGGCACTGAGGTTGCATTGAACACAGTAAGGTGTGTACTAAACGCAGAAGGTTTCCATGCCAGAACTCCAAGACATTCACCACTACTAACCCAAAAGCACAAGAAAAGTCGCTTCAAAATCATATAAATAAGCCTCAGAAGTTTTGGGATTGTGTTCTGTGGAACTTTTCGGCACGATGGATTAGCGGTATGTCTGGAGGAAGAAGAATGAAGAAAGAACACTCTGTCCACAGTCAAGCATGGTGGTGGCTCGGTGATGCTCTGGGTCTGCGTTGCATCCTCTGGCACTGGAAACCTGCAGCATGTGGAGGCAAGATGGATTCATTGAAGCATCAGGAAATCCTAGGAGAAAACCTCATGCTGTCTGTGAGAAAGCTGAAGCTTGGGTGTCACTGGACCTTCCAACAGGACAATGATCCCAAGCATACCTCAAATTCCACCAAGGCTTGGTTGCAGAAGAAGTCCTGGAAGATTCTACAGGGCCATCACAGTCACCTGACTTAGAAAATCTCTGGTAGGATTTGAAGAAGGCGGTTGCAGCACGCAAACCCAAGAATATTACTGAACTGGAGGACATTGCTCATGGGGAATGGTCTAAGATTCCTCAGGAACACTGCCAGAAGCTCTGCATCTCATTTGCAACAGGTCATAACAGCAAAAGGTGCTCTACTAAGTACTAAAGATGCTTACCATGAAGGGGTTGAATAAATTTGAGACTGGAGAAGTCATTATAATTTGCATTTTCAGTTGAATTTGGGGAAACCACTTGAGCCACGTTGTGTCTATTTCAAGTGCTTTTATTTGATTTCTTCATTGCAAACAGCTGAAAGTCTGTAAATTGACAATAAACTAAAATAATAAATTATATATATAAAATTTGTAGAAGTGGTTTCTATGACAACTTTTTTCAGTTTGTAAAAATGTTCTGTGATTTTCAAGTCACCCATCTAAAATGGCTGAATACACAATTACAATGCACAATATTTGTTAATAATAACAAATAAACCCAAATGGTGATAGACAATTGTATAAGAATTAGGAATTCATGCTCACTGTATCATTTTAATATTTTAATGTCTCCTAATGTTGATCAGTTGCTCATGTCTTTCACCCTGACATACCCATAAACCCATAACTTTTAGAACAACCCCTTGGGAGTTGAAGTGACTCACGTTTTGACTGGGCGATCCGTGTTATTCAAATTCTTGTGTTACAGTACGGGTGTTTAAACCTTCAAGGAACACATCTGTCTAAAAATTAAGCAAATACTTTAGGGGGCCCAAAATAGTCTGAACTGTGTCAAAATTTGCTTGAATTTCCAGGTTCTGAATCTGAAATAGGGCTGAATATACTTACAATGAAAAGCCATGTCGCATCTTTAAGAATTTTATGTTGGTGCCTCAAAGAACTGAAGAAATATTTTCCACTATAAAAAATACTATACATTTAATGTAATCATGTAATCATTGTTCATAATAGTTAAAGAACTATTTGTAATAAAAACAAAGATCATTTTCGGCATGCCTCATGTAAGGAATCGAGCACAATGGGGCATGCTGTTACAGGAAAATAATCAACGACAGGGTGGTGTGATGTCATTACCACCCCGAAGTTGATTGTTTTCTTATAATAGTGTGTGCCAAAATGCATTTTTAAAGTTTATTTATTGAAGAATGGTCAGTTGTACAATTTGTAGAATTTATTATAGAGGTTTTAACATTTAATGTGGAACATCTGAGAAAGAAGTTTGTTTCCTGTCATCACTTGCATCATAACAACTATGAACAATTGTTTCCTCACTTTTTCTTGATGTTAATAAGATAATAAAATGCACCTTGTCATGTTACCGAGAAACCACAAAGCCCTCTGCAGCAGAATTATCTATCAGAGCTGCTATTAAGTATGAAATAATGACATGAATGAATGGAAATCATTGCCACGCTATAAGAAAATAACCTGAAAAGGGGTGTTGGGATGTGGGGTGGAGTTACTGTTATTATTATTTTTTTTAAATGTTTGTAGTTACATTTAAAGCTATAGGATGTCCATGAGACAAGATAGTTCCTTTTATAACTAACATTATAGCCACAATAAAGAGTCATTGCCTGTTATCACTCACTTTAAGTTAATAAGACAACAGTACAAGTCCTTGAGAATGAGTTATTACTATAGAAACCGTATGTTATTAAAAAAAGCACATTGATATAAACCTGTGATTTGGCACACAGACGGCACTACTTTAAGGTTATACTACATATGATTAAAAGACTGAGCCGAAGAGTCTTATCTGTATTCTTAATATGACAAATTATGATATGATGTTAGATAAGGGGGTTTATTCCGCTTTGAGATTATTAATAGTTTGATATCCAGTGTGCTCAGATTTATTTTAGTGTTCTGACCTGGTATGAATGTGTAGTAGTCTGTGTCAGGTTCAAATCTCTGCTAGCCTATATAATAATGATTACATGTTCATTTATATATATATATATATATATATATATATATATATATATATATATATATATATATATATATATATATATATATATATAAACTAATAAACTAATAAACAAATAAAAAAAGAGCGCTGTTGTCATGACGACTGTGCAACCCTCGCCCGCTAAATGAAACGTGTTACAAATAACGTTTTCAGGAAGTTAAGTTGTCTCTCACAGCTCAGACTGAAACAGAGCCGGCATGGCGGAGGTGTGAAAGCACCGGGGTTAGAGACACAGCCGAGGCTCCAGGATCACAGAAACACGGGATCACAGGTAAGCATGCAGTGCAGAGTGAGAGAGTGAGAGAGTGAGAGAGAGAGAGAGTGTGTGTGTGTGTGTGTGTGTGTGTGTGTGTGTGTGTGTGTGTGTGTGTGTGTGTGTGTGTGTGTGTGTGTAAGTTGGAAAAATCGGCTGAAGGAATCAGGCTGGGTTTCTGAAAGTAATCGCTAATATCCTTTTTACCTTACAATCAAAGCTTCAAGATCAGCAAATCACGACTCGATTCAGAGTTCGCGTTTAGATGAACTCACCTGCCTTAATGCTTCAAACGCGCACTTTAAAAATGTATTTAATAAATGTGTGATGCTCGTGTGTGTGTGCATCTATCTATCTATCTATCTATCTATCTATCTATCTATATACATACATTCATACATACATTCATACATACATACATACATACATACATACATACATACATACATACATACATATATACATACATATATATATAAAGCCTATGTATAAGAAGCAGAAAATAATCTGTATAAAAGAAGCTACTTATGTGATTATTATTATTATTATTATTATTTTTATTATTATTATTATTATTATTATTATTATTATTATTATTATTATTAATGTATGATCTGGAAAAAGTGCATATCTCTGTACTTACATCTCTCTCCTCACACAGTCCTCACATGTTGCACAGCTTGCTTGAAGCTGTTATTTAGGGTTATAAAAAAGAGAAGAATTATGTGGTTGAGAATGTTGCTTGTGACTGTTGCTTCAAACGAGAAATGGTAGCAAAGTTAATGCAAAAATTCAAATACAGTCAATTCTAATTTCGTGTATGAGATTTGATGACATATGTTTTGTTCATGTTGCAGGAATAAATAAAATCTGAATTACTGAACTGTGCGCATTATCGTGTCCGGATGCCCTGCGGTTGCACGCGCGCGCGTGTGTCTAATCAACGGAGAGCACATTGCGCTTTGATTTCCTGCGCCGTGATGTTAGACATTTCCAAATCCACAATCTAAAACCTCTCTGCAAGGTCCAAGATTGAGTTCGAGATTAAATGTCTCAGATTTTGACTTCAGTTCACTGTTGTCCGTGTCGCGCTGATAAAGCCCAGAGCTACTAAAGATATCGTTAGTTAATTGTCGGTGCAATGTTTTGCGATAAGCAGACTAGGCCTCTAACCATCCATCCATCCATCTTCATCCGCTTACTCCTTTTCAGGGTCACGAGGGAACCTGGAGCCTATCCCAGGGAGCGTCGGGCACAAGGCAGGGTACACCCTGGACAGGGTGCCAGTTAGGCCTCTAACCATCATGGTGTTTTAGCCTGAGTAGTCTTTGGGTCACTGCGCGTGTTCCGATGGGGGTTTGATGACTCGAAAAAAATTGGCTAATGCAACCTAATTTAGCCCATATATATATATATATATATAGTTGCAAGGAATGTATTACACTGTGTGCAAAATATAAAGTCAGTGTGCTACCCCGTCCTCATAGTGCGAACTTAAGCTTTCTTTAAATTAATCATGCAGTTATCAGACATAGAACCGATAATCTGCTTTTTCCTTTTAGTCTTTTACTCTACAAAAAATTGTAGGATCAATGAATCAGTGTTGCGCCCATAACAACTCTATTACAACGAGACAATGCATAAAACCCCCCTATGCTACAGAGATTCATTTTATGAGACTTCAGTGAAAGGAAAGTACACAGAAGTTTACTGAGGGGCTTCACGCGGTGAATGGCACGAGCCGACGTACAGCAGGTGAGAGAGCGCGTGCGCATCAGCTGGGTACCTGCGGTCCGTCTGTTCAATGCGGGGTTCTGTTCCTACTATTCCACCAGCCAGGAGGATGTAAAGGGATGAGGGGGGATGAGGAGGTGGAGGGGGTATGAGGAGGAGGGGGGGGTGAGGAGGAAGGGGGATGGGGTGTTCACGACAGCAGATCACCGGCGTCCCGATTCTGCACTCAGAGGGAACAAGGCGTCTCTGTTCCACCTACACGTGCTCGCGGAAAAAGCAGGCGTGAAACTCGAGAGGGCGGTGCAGTGCAAGTACAGCCGTGGGGTGTGCACCAGTAACACAAAGCTTTCGCTGATTTTATTTTTCATAAAAATCAGATCAAACCAGGGAGGAAAATACCAGACTATATATAAGCGCTTAGAATCACGTGTTAATTCGTTCAGTATGCTTTTGTTGCACGTTTGCACATTTCGTTAACCAACTGTCGACGCTTATTTTTTTTAGTTTCTATAATATTTCAGTAAGACAATGCGTGTATGCTAGGATACTCATTATCAGGAAGGTAGCCGGATAATTTTAGGCCTGTATATTGTATCTAGAAATATGTATAACGGGCTTCTAAATACCTTAGCCGCAAAAACACGCAAACAAACAATTTCATATCCAGATGTATTCCTAGTTTCATGAAAAAATATATTACTTTCCTTGTGGATACTATAATGTGCAGTTAGGAACCTACCTTCAAAACGATTTAAGTCATCAAATCGTTTTAAATCTATATATGCATGTATGAAGGTACAAAAGGTTGATGTGACCACTTCAGTGATATACTGAAGTGTGTGTGTGTGTATATATATAAACTGTGAACTGTAATATGTTTGTGATGAAGCAGAGTTGCATTTAACTCGTCTCTCAGCATTAACCTCTCCTCTCCTCTTCTCTTCTCTTCTCTCCGCTCCTCTTCTCTTCTCTCCTCTCCTGCTTCAGATCGAGTGTCACATTGATAAAGCCAGTGTATCATTTAATCCTGATTGCTCTGCTCCTAATTCCCGGTAGGGCTGAGTGCTCGTGTTCATTTATACAGCGGCGGACCCCCCGCGCCCCCCTCCCCATAAAAAAAACAACAATACAAAAAACACGCAGCAACCCTTATGGTTGGCTTTCATTTAAAGCACCTGTCTGTCTGCAACACCTGGCAGACGGGCGAACAGGTGCGCATGCGCAGTTCTCCTTCAGGACGCCTTATAGTTAGCTTTCCACGGGGGAACTGATTCCCTGCATGGCCTTTCAGTCGGACTTTCAGACGTACTGTACTGACTTCTTTTTTGCTAACTTGTAGGAAAAAGGAGAGAGTGAAGAGAGTAGAAAAATGCCTCGGTCTTTCTTGGTGAAGAGCAAAAAGGCTCACAGTTACCACCAGCCGCGGAGTTTAGAGGACAACTACAGCAGACTCGATACGATTTTAGCTCATATCTGCACAGGTATTTCATTTCTAAATATAATTGTTCGTTTATTTGTTTGTTTTAAATAAAATAATGAACTTTTAAAATGGTACCTATTGCTACAACGTATGTAGACAGAGTTAAGCTGTATGCCTACTGATAAAGTTGTATGATGTAGGTTATTTATATTATAATAAGGTGTTAAGTGATGTATATTCATTAGATGATTAAGAATCAGCCCAATGTTAATGAAGTTTATTTACTAAGCTCTTTAAGTTATATGGAATAGGAAATTGTTTGTTTAAATTAAATTAAACGTTTTTCTTTTTTTCTCTCTCTTTTTAATTTTTTTTGTTGTTGTATTTTTACATGTTTAAATGTTGTTATAAAGCTTGTGAACACATGAATGACCCTTGTGGAGTTCTAGACTAGATATTATAGCCTACAGGTTCAGGGATTTTTTTCCTCTAGCTGAACCTGAATTCTATTTTTTTCAAGGTTTTGTTTAAAGAACAAATAATTTTTAAATACATTTTTTTAAATCCGTGGGTGTGCAATATTCCAGACAGTAGCAGTGCAGAAGGCGGAGAGGTGTGTGTGGATGTTAGGAGTACAGCGGCGGCGGAAGTGTTAGCGCTCGCGGACTCCGGCGCTGTGCTCTCGCGCTCTCCGCTCAGCTGCAGCAGCGGTGTGTGTGATCGCTCTTCAGACTGTGAGGACAGCTGGAGGCCTCCATCACCCTCTGCATCACCAGGTACCAACCTGTGTGTGTGTGTGTGTGTGTGTGTGTGTGTGTGTGTGTGCGTGTTATTATAGCCTAGTAGTTTTACTTTTAGGGGTTCTAGTAACATTTAACGAAAGGGGTTTGTGAGCACTTCGACTTTACAGACCAGTGAAGTGAAGCTGGAAGTGTTTTTTTTTAAAAATTTTATTATTTTATTTTTTTTTTTATAAAAGAAACCTTTTTAGCGCCTTGAAACAAATTTTTCATCTTTAAACTTTGGGGTATTTATCAATACACCAACCGGAGAATGCTAATGAGATATTATTATTATTGTTGTTGTTATTATTATTATTATTATTATTATTATTATTATTATTATTATTATTATTATTATCCATCTCGGGATTAATAAAGTCTTATCTTATCTTATATTTTCTTTTAATTATTATTGAGAAGTAAATATAGTAAAAGCACCATAAATATAAAGCCTACACTGTCAGATAAAAAGAGTACTATACTGTACCTTTCCTTGTCACCTTGAATATGTATCTTTAATCTAAAAATGTGGGTATATTTTACCTTTAAAAATCATTTAAGCTTTCCTACATATTTGGACTGTACTTACCTTTTAGACTACATATATAAAGACACACTAGGCCTATATGCACCTTTCTAGGTAAAAGATACATTACATACTGTACAAAAGGTGTACAGTTGATGATTCCACCCCAGTGACAAGGACTCGTACTCTTTAGTGCTCTTTTCTGAGAGAGTAAATGGAAAATTTGATACAAATATTGAATATATAATTGAAATATTGTTTTTAAACATCTTTAACGATTTTTACGTTTGAAGCTTGTGCAAATGTTCTGCACACCAATTAGGTTAAATGTTACTGAGGGATTAGTAGTCTTATTTTCATTATTGTTATATTATCCTTATATATTATATTAAAATGCTGAGTTTTTTTCTTCTTGTCCTATATATTATACTAACAGACATCTTTATCCTATTTAATGATATGTTATATACTGTATGTGTATACTGTGTTTATGTTTCACTGCATTGTAACTTAGACATCCACTAAAATCCATGTCTAATATGCATATTAAATGATATTGACACAAGACAGCAAATGGGCAACCTATACAACAGACTTCAGAATTGAGGAAATACTGATTCCTTTTTTTTTTCCCTCAACAGACTCTGAAAAGTCATTTTCATCCGGTGTTGATGAAACCCAGCCGTTTGCGGTGCCCTTCGAGCCATGGAGCAACAGCTATTCAGGCTCTGAGATGAGACAGCTGGTCCGGCAGAACTTTAATCATCATCATCCTTCCCTAAATTATTATGGAGAAAGAGTTATCGGACCTTCTCTTTTTGGTGAAAGGGGATCCAGCACAAGTATTTATGGCAATTATGAGTCGAGTACAAACCTATTTGAGCGGCCTGCTGCTGCCCCTGGACTGTACGTAGACAGGGAAATTCACAGACCCAAGATGAAAACGGACACAGCTGGACTATGCACTCGCCTTATGTTGAATGGAGCCTTCAAGTGCATCAAGTGCAGCAAGGTAACAGCACACAACTTTACTGTTTACTAGTTCGCAGACGGGAGTAACTTATAGCAGTCTTCCAACCCTATTTGCTACATTTTAAGCTTGTAGCCAGTCTGAAGTTCCCTGAGCTCAGGTAGTGTACTGTGTGTGTTGAGCAAACTGTCTTTTTCTCCACCACAGGTGTTCTCCACTCCACATGGTCTAGAAGTTCACGTCCGGAGGTCCCACAGTGGAACGAGACCCTTCGGTTGTGACATTTGTGGGAAAACTTTCGGACATGCAGTCAGCCTGGAACAGCACAGATCTGTTCATTCTCAGGTAACTGTTGTTCAATTCACCAAAATCTGTCACTCACAGCATGCAGGCCCAAAGACTGAACTGTTTCAGTGTTTATTTTATTGTATTTTTACATTATGTGGCATCTTGTTTTCACAGGAGAGGAGTTTTGATTGTAAAATTTGTGGGAAAACTTTCAAAAGATCCTCTACTCTATCCACGCACCTTCTCATTCACTCTGATACAAGGCCTTACCCGTGCCAATACTGCGGCAAGAGGTTTCATCAGAAATCAGACATGAAGAAACACACGTTTATTCACACAGGTGGGTTTATTATCACAGAATGTCACCTTTCAAATAAATGAGTTCACTGATTTCACACAAACAATCATGACATAGTTTAGGAAACATACTATGTTACATACTATTTTTTCCTAAACATAGTATAATATAGGAAAATACCCATGATAGAATATCAGTGAAAAAAATCTTGCGTTTTGCAAGCCTTGCGCTGTAGTCTGATTGGAGCAGGTCATGGGTTGCATGACTGTATATGCTCCGCCTCTAAAATGTTACACAGAATGAACTGGTGATAAAAGATAGTCTGCAATTGTTCATAAGATGTTTTTCATCATATTTTGTAATTAGTCTATAAACACCATTGCTGTATTCTAGTGGGAGTTTTCACGGTTGGCCATGCATGCAACTTTTATAACTGATCTCATAAACCTTAATGATCTCATGGATTTTGTTGAAAGTCATATGAATAAATTCTTTAAAAATGTAAGAATGATAACCCTGCCCCTAACCTTAGCTTTAACCTTTGTTAACTGTCACACAAGTTGTGTGAATATTAATGAACTGACAAGCATAAGACTTGCCAATAGGCCCTATATTTAGACTAATATAATACATAATGAGTAGGTTTGAGGTCTCTCAAGAGCTGACGTCTTTGTTTCTATTTTACAGGAGAGAAGCCTCACAAATGTCAAGTATGCGGCAAAGCTTTCAGTCAGAGTTCAAATTTGATAACACACAGCCGAAAACACACTGGT